>NC_091981.1:284869696-285169696 GCF_044704955.1 Pristiophorus japonicus | reverse complement strand
TCATAGGCAGTCCCTCGAAATCGAGGAAGACTTGCTTCCACTTTAAAAGTGAGTTCTCAGGTGACTGTACAGTCCAATACTGGAAGTACAGTCTCTGTCACAGGTGGAACAGACAGTGGTTGAGGGTAAGGGAGGGTGGGACTGGTTTGCCGCACACTCCTTCCGCTGCCTGCGCTTGCTTTCTGCATGCTCTCGGCGACGAGACTCGGGGTGCCCAGCGCCCTCCCGGATGCTCTTCCTCCACTTGGGGCGGTCTTTGGCCGGGGACTCCCAGGTGTCGGTGGGAATGTTGCACTTTATCAAGGAGGCCCACTCCACTGCTCTTTCCCCATAGCCCCGCACATTTTTCCTTTTAAGTAGATTCACTTTTGAATGTTACTATTGAATCTGCTGCCACCGCCCTTTCAGCCAGTGCAGTCCCAATCACAACAACCAATTGCCAATTATTTTAAATCTTTGTCCTTGGGTTACCGTCCCTCCTGCCAGTGGAGATAGTTTCTCCCAATTTATTCTATCAAAACCCCTCATAACTTTGAACACTTCTATTAAATCTCCCCTTAACCTTCTGAGGAGGACACACTCAGCTTCTCTATCCCCTCCACGTAGCTGAATTCCCCCATCCCTGGTATCATTGTAGTAAATCTCCTCTGCATCCTTTCCAAGGTCTTGATGTCTGCTGCCCAGAATTGGACACAATACTCCAGCTGAGGTTAACCAGGTTCGGCATTATTTCCTTGCTGTTGTACTCTGTTTATAAAGCCCAGCAACCTGTTTACATTTTTAAACAGCATTATCAACTTGTCCTTCCACCTTTAAACTTTTGTGTGTGTGAGTTCCCAAGTTTATACTGCCTCTCGTCATTCTTTCTTCCAAAATGTATCACACAGTGCCGTGTTCCTCAGGTTTAAGGTCAAACCAGGGTCACTGAATAAGAGAGTCAAGAAAAATAAATACTGCTCGACACCAAACAAAAAAATGACTCTTCCTCTCACTCAAAGTTCCTACAGCTGGGGTTTTTTTAATAGGAGACAATGACAACACAATGTTCTCAATGACAACACAGGAACGACAATGTGTGCCCAAGTCAGAATGGTGTTTGACTTGGAATGGAACTAATCTTAACTTCTTTCCACCCTGTTCCTGCTCTTGTCTTTCTTGGTGGCAGGGGTCGCATGGGAATGAGGTAATGTCGAAGTAATCTCGGTGAGTTGGTGCAGTCCACTGTGCAGATTGTACATTCTGAAGCCACAGTGTGCCAATGGTGCAGTGGGTAGATATTGAGTCCAGTAAAAGGGACAACCCTTAAGTCAATTGATCTGTAGTGTAAACATATTTTACCTTTTTCTTCTCAGGATATAGGCAAAGCTGCATTTTTATTGCCCATTTCTAGTTGCCCTTGAGAAGATGGTGATGGGCCTTCTTGAACCGCTACAGTCCGTGTGGCGATGGTAGTCCCAAGATGGTGTTAGCTAAAGAATTCCAGGATTTTGGCCCAACGACGATGGCTCGTTGAAGGCACACTTGCTCAGAAGCGAACAACAGATAAAGTGAGGCCCCTGGGGCAACTAGAATTGTTACTGAGAGTATAGGAATACCGAGGTCTACTTTCAGGTGCCTTGACATATCTGATGGTATACGGCAAAATGGCCCAGCAAGGGTCTCCGTAGTTACAGCTGAACGGCGCATGTTACATGTCTTTACAATTCACAAAAGATTGCTACTTCCAGAAGCAGGAGGCTTATGGAAAAGTAACTGGGCCTCAATCGGCAGCTCACTGGAACATTGCATAAGAGGGAGTAGAGGTGACCCAAGATAACACTCTGCCTGCAGCTCGAGAAGGGAACCTACAAATAATAAACAATGACTTTCAATAAACGTCACTCAAGAAACACAGCTTTCCCCTCTGGATAAACTCTCTCCATCACCACAATATTAACTCTACACTCCAGGACAATGATCCCTTTCATTGGAAAGGGCCCAACCTCACAGCTTAACCACTCAAAACACAAATCCATGCAAGACACGGAATCCTGAAATAAATTAATATCCTTTTTTAGACTCAAGGTATCAGGACACCTCTAAGTACAAATACTCTGGCCATCGTATCTACTCCCTGTGCCGATAATCTAGAGGCCAAAATTCCCCAGTTCTGCGCCTCCTGGGGGTGCTAACGGGGTGCAAAACTGTTTTCGCCCATGGGGAGGGTACTGGTTCCCGTGAAATTAGGCGGGAGTTAGCGGAAGCGCGAAACCGGTAGCGTTGCATCCCCACTGGAAGCACCCCGGGTCGCCGCGCCTCCGCTGATGATGTCATCACCATGCGCAGCGACCCCATTTTGCCCTGCAGTGGAAATTGAGCCAGCAGCTCGTGAGACCTGTGGGCATGAACTGGGCCAGTCACCCATCGCGGGGCGAAACCTAAAGGGGGGGATGCACTGCGTCGCGCGCCGCATCTTTTATTTCCGCCCACCGCCACCCCCCCTTACCGGTCGGGCCATTCGCCGCTCCTCACGTGCGATTCTACAGCCCATCTCTCCGTCTTGGTCCCAAATGGGGCGCAGAAAGATTTCGCCCCCTTGATTTTTTTACATCTACGTGATGCTCCCTGTGTGATAGGAGACTGAGGGGTGAGTGCCGAAGATGCTTCTGCCGGAGGCTTCTGGGTTGAAGCTCATTTCAGTGATACTGACGTGCGAGAAGGACATCCACTCACGAGGGTGGATTTACTCTGGGGCATCCACGATGCTGAGAATGACGTGGGTAGCACGTGGGGAGCACGTGGAGCGAGTTGGTCTTACCGCAGGTGAAGGGTCCACAGCCAGAAAGGGAGTGGAAGACCAGCAGGAAGAGCAGTGCAAGAAAGGTAGTGTAGGGGTCCCCTGCGGTCATCCCCCTGCAAAACAGATACACCGCTTTGAGTACTGTTGAGGGGGCATGACTCATCAGGGGGGGGGCAGCAGCAGCCAAGTTCATGACACCGTGGCTGGCTCTGCTGCACAGGAGGGCAGGAAAAAGAGTGGGAGAGCGATAGTGATAGGGGATTCAATGGTCAGGGGAACAGATAGGCGTTTCTGCGGCCGCAACCGCGACTCCAGGATGGTATGTTGCCTCCCTGGTGCAAGGGTCAAGGATGTCTCGGAGCAGGTGCAGGACATTCTGAAAAGGGAGGGTGAACAGCCAGTTGTCGTGGTGCACATTGGTACGAATGATATAGGTAAAAAAAAGTGATGAGGTCCTACGAGACGAATTTAAGGAGCTAGGAACTAAATTAAAACATAGGACCTCAAAAGTAGTAATCTCAGGATTGCTAACAGTGCCACAAGCTAGTCAGAGGAGGAATCGCAGGATAGCTCAGATGAATACGTGGCTTGAGCAGTGGTGCAGCAGGGAATGATTCAAATTCCTGGGGCATTGGAACCGGTTCTGGGGGAGGTGGGACCAGTACAAACTGAACAGTCTGCACCTGGGCAGGACCGGAACCAATGTCCTAGGGGGAGTGTTTGCTAGTGCTGTTGCGGGGGGAGTTAAACTAATATGGCAGGGGGATGGGAACCAATGCAGGGAGACAGAGGGAAACAAAATGGAGACAAAAGCAAAAGACAGAAAGGAGATGAGTAAAAGTGGAGGGCAGAGAAACCCAAGGCAAAAAACAAAATGGGCCACTGTACAGCAAAATTCTAAAGGGTCAAAGTGTAATAAAAAGGCAAGCATGAAAGCTCGGTGCCTCAATGCGAGGAGTATTCGGAACCCAGGAGAGGGCTCTGAGCTAGTTAGAGTGGGTGAGAGTGCAGATGAACAGGACCCCAAGAAAGAATGCAAAAGGCAGGAGGCAACAGAGCAGAGTAGCACTGGAGTAAGTGTAAACCACAAGGTGATAGGAAGGGACAATATGTATGAATATAAAGGGGCTGCAGGAGGGGTCAAAACTAGTATTAAAACACTCTACCTAAACGCACGCAGCATTCGAAATAAAGTAAATGAGTTGACGGCACAAATCATTACAAATGGGTATGATTTGGTGGCCATTACAGAAACGTGGTTGCAGGGGGGCCAAGACTGGGAATTAAACATATAGGGGTATCTGACAATTCAGAAAGATGGACAAGAAGGGAAAGGAGTTGGGGTAGCTCTGTTAATAAAGGATGATATCAGGACAGTTGTGAGAGACGATATTGGCTCTAATGAACAAAATGTTGAATCATTGTGGGTGGAGATTAAAGATAGTAAGGGGAAAAAGTCACTGTTTATAGTTTATAGGCCCCCAGATAATAACTTCACGGTGGGGCGGACAATAATCAAGGGAATAATGGAGGCATGTGAAAAAGGAACGGCAGTAATCATGGGGGATTTTAACCTACATATCGATTGGTCAAATCAAATCGCACGGGGTAGCCTTGAGGAGGAATTAATAGAATGCATACGGGATTGTTTCTTAGAACAGTATGTTACAGAACCTTCAAGGGAGCAAGCTATCTTAGAACTGGTCCTGTGTAATGAGACAGGAGTAGTAAACGATCTCCTAGTAAAAGATCCTCTCGGAATGAGTGATCACAGTATGGTTAAATTTGTAATACAGATTGAGGGTGAGGAAGTAGTGTCTCAAACGAACATACTATGCTTAAACAAAGGGGACTACAGTGGGATGAGGGCAGAGTTGGCTAAAGTAGACTGGAAACACAGACTAAATGGTGGCACAATTGAGGAACAGTGGAGGATTTTTAAGGAGCTCTTTCATAGTGCTCAACAAAAATATATTCCAGTGAAAAAGAAGGGCGGTAAGAGAAGGGATAACCAGCCGTGGATAACCAAGAAAATAAAGGAGAGTATCAAATTAAAGACCAATGCGTATAAGGTGGCCAAGGTTAGTAGGAAACTAGAAGATTGGGAAAATTTTAAACAACAGCAAAGAATGACTAAGAAAGCAATAAAAAAAGGAAAGATAGATTACGAAGGTAAACTTGCGCAAAACATAAAAACAGATAGTAAAAGCTTTTACAGATATATAAAATGGAAAAGAGTGACTAAAGTAAATGTTGGTCCCTTAGAAGATGAGAAGGGGGATTTAATAATGGGAAATGTGGAAATGGCTGAGACCTTAAACAATTATTTTGCTTCGGTCTTCACAGTGGAAGACACAAAAACCATGCCACAAATTGCTGGTCACAGGAATGTGGGAAGGGATAACCTTGAGACAATCACTATCACTAGGGGGGTAGTGCTGGACAGGCTAATGGGACTCAAGGTAGACAAGTCCCCTGGTCCGGATGAAATGCATCCCAGTGTATTAAAAGAGATGGCGGAAGTTATAGCAGATGCATTCGTTATAATCTACCAAAATTCTCTGGACTCTGGGGAGGTACCAGCGGATTGGAAAGCAGCTAATGTAACACCTCTGTTTAAAAAAGGGGGCAGACAAAAGGCAAGTAACTATAGTCCGGTTAGTTTAACATCTGTAGTGGGGTAAATGCTTGAAGCTATCATTAAGGAAGAAATAGCGGGTCATCTAGATAGGAATAGTGCAATCAAGCAGACGCAACATGGATTCATGAAGGGGAAATCATGTATTTAACTAATTTACTGGAATTCTTTGAGGATATAACAAGCATGGTGAATAGAGGTGTACCGATGGATGTGGTGTATTTAGATTTCCAAAAGGCATTCGATAAGGTGCCACACAAAAGGTTACTGCAGAAGATACAGGTACGCGGAGTCAGAGGAAATGTATTAGCATGGATCGAGAATTGGCTGGCTAACAGAAAGCAGAGAGTCGGGATAAATGGGTCCTTTTCGGGTTGGAAATCGATGGTTAGTGGTGTGCCACAAAGATCGGTGCTGGGACCACAACTGTTTTCAATATGCATAGATGACCTGGAAGAGGGGACAGAGTGTAGTGTAACCAAATTTGCAGATGACACAAAGATTAGTGGGAAAGCAGGTTGTGTTGCGGACACAGAGAGGCTGCAAAGAGATTTGGATAGGTTAAGCGAATGGGCTAAGGCTTGGCAGATGGAATACAATGTCGGAAAATGTGAGGTCATCCACCTTGGAAAAAAAAACAGTAAAAGGGAATTTTATTTGAATGGGGAGAAATTGCAACATGCTGCGGTGCAGAGGGACCTGGGGGTCCTTGTGCATGAATCCCAAAAAGTTAGTTTGCAGGTGCAGCAGGTAATCAGGAAGGCGAATGGAATGTTGGCCTTCATTGCGAGAGAGATGGAGTACAAAAGCAGGGAGGTCCTGCTGCAAATGAATAGGGTATTGGTGAGGCCGCACCTGGAGTACTGCATGCAGTTTTGGTCACCATACTTAAGGAAGGATATACTAGCTTTGGTGGGGGTACAGAGATGATTCATTAGGCTGATTCCGGAGATGAGGGGGTTACCTTATGGTGATCGATTGAGTAGACTGGGTCTTTACTCGTTGGAGTTCAGAAGGATGAGGGGTGATCTTATAGAAACATTTAAAAGGATAGACAAGATCGAGGCAGGGAGGTTGTTTTCACTGGTCGGGGAGACTAGAACTAGGGGGCACAGCCTCAAAATACGGGGGAGCCAATTTAAAACCGAGTTGAGAAGTAATTTCTTCTCCCAGAGGGTTGTGAATCTGTGTGGAATTCTCTGCCCAAGGAAGCAGTTGAGGCTAGCTTATTGAATGTATTCAAATCACAGATGGATAGATTTTTAACCAATAAGGGAATTAAGGGTTACGGGGAGCGGGCGGGTAAGTGGAGCTGAGTCCACGGCCAGATCAGCCATGATCTTGTTGAATGGCGGAGCAGGCTCGAGGGGCTAGATGGCCTACTCCTGTTCCGAATTCTTGTGTTCTTATGTTCTTATGTTCTGGCTACATATCTCTCCCGCTTTTGCAAGGAGTACCAGGGCCCCTTCTGAAGTTCTTTCGTGTATTGGCATTAGAGGGGTGGGGACTGCTGGAAAATGAAATATCAGTGTCACTCTGCTCGCAGCCACTGGTGCTTGGGCTGGATATAGCTGGGATAATAGTTGCTGGAGTCCAAGTTAACTTCTTGAAGCCCCCGAGAATTGATGCTGTTACAGCTGTCTCGTTGCTGTTCTGGATGCTATGACTGTTTTAAACTCCCCCTGATGAATTATTGCTGCAGACATTGCACAATAGCCAGGGCGGTCTGCATAACTTTTCCAAATCCCTTCTTGACAATGTGGATGTGGGTAGTGGACGACTTGCTACAAGGAATGCTAGACTTTCACCCAGCTGCTGCACGCCTGATCTCCCTCCTAATAATGAGCAGCAGCCCTTTAAGAGCTGCTGGAGCGCCCCATTTTGTGCCTTCCAGCCAACCAGAATGTGGGCCTGGAAAAAGTCAAGCATAGAAATGAAGGAAAGGGGCTTGGCTCGCGTTATTTAGTAAGACCAGTTCTCCATATTCCTGCAAGCGTACACCCAAGACCTCAGGGAATGCACTTTAATTAGGGCGATGTATCTTTCGATGTTCTCACTGTTGTGGCTTGGTGGGTAATACTCTCTGCATCAGAAGGTTGTGGGTTCAATTCCCACTCTGCAGGCCTGAGCACATGATCAAGGCTCCAGTGCATTATTTGGGAGTGCTGCACTGTCAGAGATACCGTCTTTCAGATGAGCTATTAAATTAAGGCTCCACCTGCGCTCTCTCAGGTGGACATAAAAGATCCCACGGCACTTTTTCAAAGAAGAGCAGGGGAGTTATTCCCGGTGTCCTGGCCAATATTTATCCCTTAACCAATACAACTAAAAGCAGATTATCTGGATGTTATCACAGTGCTGTTTGTGAGAGTTTGCTTGTGCGCAAATTGGCTGCTGCACTCCCTACATTACAACAGTGACTACACTTCAAAAGTACTTCATTGGCTGAAAAGCGCTTTGGGACGAACTGAGGTCATGAAAGGCGTTATATAAACGCAAGTCTTTCGTTCTTTTCTTTCTTCTTTAATATCATTTGAAGGAGGAATGTTGACCAGCACACCGAGGGGAATTCTTCCAATAGTGGCAAGGGAACTTCAAGGTCCACAAACACCAGAGCAAGCACAGCAAGGCCTTGGGTTACCGTCTCCTCTGAAGGGCAGCACCTCCGAGTTAGCAGGACGCCCATAGCACCACACCGGAACATCATCTTAAATTGTATGCTCATCTTATGACTTATGAGCAAAGGTTGAGCAGGTTGGGTTTATACATAGAAACATAGAAACATAGAAAATAGGTGCAGGAGCAGGCCATTCAGCCCTTCTAGCCTGCACCGCCATTCAATGAGTTCATGGCTGAACATTGGAGTTCAGAAGAATGAGAGGTGATTTTATTGAAACTTGTAAGATAATGAGGGAGCTCGACAAGGTGGATGCAGAGAGGATATTTCCACTCATAGGGGAAACTAAAACTAGGGGACATCGTCTCAGAATAAGGGGCCGCCCATTTAAAACTGAGATGAGGAGAAATTTCTTCTTTCAGAGGGTTGTAAATCTGTGGGATTCTCTGCCCCAGAGAGCTGTGGAGGCTGGGTCATTGAATATATTTAAGGCGGAGATGGACAGATTTTTGAGTGATAAGGGAGTGAAGGGTTATGGGGAGCGGGCAGGGAAGTGGAGCTGAGTCCATGATCGGATCAGCCATGATTTCATTGAATGGCGGAGCAGGCTCGAGGGGCCAAATGGCCTACTCCTGTTCCTATTTCTTATGTTCTTATGTTCTTATCTTTTGGGGTGGGGCTTGAAGCCATGACCACGTGGAAGAATAAGGAACAAGGATATTCAGGGATTAAGTCATGCCCAGGCTGGGTTGGAAAAGGCACATTGCTTGGGTCAGAAGAACAGAAGACTGAGGGAGGTACAGAGCTCCATACTTTTCGAGGTCCTGAGAAAAAATAACTTGGAGCAAGAGATTGGAGTGCTGAGTTTTGCCGCAGTGAGAAATAAGGCCTTGCATTTCTATAGCGCCTTTCACAACCTCAGGACGTCTCAAAGCGATGAAAATCCTTTGTAATGGCAGAAATGGGGAAGGAGGAAGAACACATAGGCCAGCCTAAATTAAACTTAGAAGGAACAAGAGAGGAATATTTGTCCGTTTACTGAGTGATCAGATACGCAAGATATATTTAGTTATGTCACAGAATAAAGTAATGAGACAGTGTGCGTGATCTTTGTTTAACAGCTGCATGTTGTAGGTGTGGGTGCAGTGGAGCTTCAACCTTGTCAAATTAAGGGCAGCAAATTAGTTTTCCAGTGATTTATCTGGGACTTATTATTTTCAACATTTACTTTACATTTCAAAATGTACAAAATACCCAAGTGAACAATGAGTTGGAATAATTTCTTAATGATGGTATTATGATGGGTCAAAACTGGCCGTGCTTTCTGCTGGGTTATTTTTAACACTGTTTTCAGTTCCAGTCCATGCACGTGTACAAGTGCCAAGATGCTGACTCGTTCTATAGAAACATAGGAACAGGATTCAGCCATTCAGCCCCGAGCTTGTTCTGCCATTCAATTAGATCATGGCTGATCAGTAATTTCAACTCCACTTATCCACCTTGGTTCCATATCCCTTAATGCCCCTGCCTAAGAAAACTCTATCGGTCTCAATCTTCATCCTCAGCCTCAATAGCTTTTTGGGGGCGAGATATCCAGAGACCGCAAGGCCCAGAAATTGGTCCCCTTAGCACTTCCCGTTATTGCCTCTGGAGGGCGATATCAGGGAGCTAACGACTTACCGAGCGGATGCGGCGAAATGAACGACTCCCGCTAAATTGGTCGAGAGATTTGCGGCGGCGGTAACACATTGTGCCCCGATCTCCTGCGCCCAAAGATCGTGATGACATTGTCCTGCGCATCACCCCGTACCCGAACTTCGGTTCCGCCTCCTGCAGCATCGCCGGGTGACAGCACCGACAGCGGCAGCAGGCGTTGTTCAGGAGAGTGGCCGCGCTCGATCAGCCCGGCACTCTGCTGAAGTGCATGGGTCTGCTTGGGCTGAATCGTCAGGGACCAGCTCCCCTGGGAGGACAGACGCACCAACGTCAGTGCTCTCAATCAGGGCAACATCCCCAGCATCGAAGCACTGACCACACTTGACCAGCTCCATTGGACGGGCCACATTGTTCGCACGCCCGACACAAGACTCCCAAAGCAAGCGCTCTACTCTGGAACCCCAACACAGCAAGCGAGTCCCAGGTGGGCAGAGGAAACATTTCAAGGACACCCTCAAAGCCTCCTTGATAAAATGCAACATCCACACCGACACCTGGGAGTCCCTATCCAAAGACTGCCCTAAGTGGAGGAAGAGCATCCGGGAGGGCGCTGAGCACCTCGAGTCTCGCAGAGAGCAAGTGCAGGCAGCGGAAGGAGTGTGTGGCAAACCAGTCTCCCCACCCACCCTTTCCTCCAACCACTGTCTGACCCACCTGCGACAGAGACTGTAATTCCAGTATTGGACTGTACAGCCACCTGAGAACTCACTTTTAGAGTGGAAGTAAGTCTTCCTCGATTCCGAGGGACTGCCTATGATGATGAACAGGTCCCAATGCGGAGCCTGCAGTAATGGCCCTTCCCTTTAAGGGAGGGAAGGAGCCTTGGATCGCAGCAGCGCTGCACCCCTACCGCCCCGCCTGCGTCCTTTAGCGCCCCAGGAAGGAAGTGGAGTGCTTGATTTAGTGCTCCACTTCCTTCGTGGAGCGCTAACACTGAATTTAGGGACAGCTGAGAATCATTAGCGCCTGCCGCTAATTTTTCCAACTTTCAAAAGTTAGCGCCCCAAGTGAGGCGCAACCGAATTTCTCACCCCAAAAGTTTCTCCAACTCCTTCAACATCAATGGCCACTTGTGGTCATGCACCCCATGTTCCGATTTCCCTTTGTATGAAACCTTCATTGCCTGATTGAATAGAAATGTCTCTTTAAGCCGAGCCAGTGGTGGAGCAAGCTCGAGGGGCTAGATGGCCTACTCCTGTTCCTAATTCTTATGCTTTCTTCAGTTTAAGTGGCTTGTTTTTGTTTTTAACCAACTTCAAAAGCTGAATGTAATGCAAGTGCTGTAAGTTTGCTGGAATACGTTCAACGTCTAATGGATCTGATGGACCGAAAACGTAAGGGGAAAGAAATGTATGATCGCTCCCAGTGGATTGAGTTACTGCACTTAGTCTTAATATGTATCCTGACATTCAGATACTTAATCACCGCAACAGACTATAAATATTGTAATTAAAAGTACAAATGACTGCTTGGGGCAGCAGCTGGTGGACGTTAATGCAAAGCCCCTGATCCTTATTCCCAGCAGAGAGACAGAAAGAAGCTGCTTGTGAAATGTTTATGCCTTGACTCAGACGTTCAGATAACGCAATTGTTTCCTCAATGCATGGAAAAGGTAGATCAAAGCAAAAAAGGAAGGCCCTTCAGCCCATCTTCAATCATCCGTCCAAAAAGTCCTGACCACACTCCCCCTCTCTCCATCGCACCATTCAATTGATCAGTAAATGATTCCAAGGATTTTGCCTCCACTACCCTACCCATAAATCCACCCCACGCTCTGATCACTTATAAGACGATCTTCTTCCAGATATCAGTCCTAGACTTCACTTTTTCTAGTTTGAACCAGTGTCCTCTGACCTTAGCTTCGCTATGCTGTAGGAGCTAAGAGGGCAAAGAGATTGCAACACTTCACTTTCAGGAATTGCTTCTTTAATTTTATTTTTAACTTAATGAGCTCTTTTTCCTGAAGAAACTTCAGGCACAAACCATGGCCCTGTAAAGAAAGCAATCATTTATTATTCGCATATTCGAAAATCTTCATTAGAATCAGTACAATTCCCACCCAAGAAGGGTTAAAAGTCAGTTGGGCGGCAGCCCTGGTCGGTCTCTACAGACCTGGAGGCTCGAGATGTCACTTTGCAAAGTCGACCAACTCAATCAGCCACCTCCTACCTCTGTGCAGATACCACGCCAACCCCCAAGGTCAGAAATGGTAAGTGTCCAATTGGCGGGACGACAATACCTTGGGTGTATGCGCGAATTAGAATTGTCCCAACAATGCAACAATACCTTCTGAATTTCCAAAATGCATAACCTTTAGAAATCAATTGTCTATCCCAGACTCATCATCATCATCGGCAGTCCCTCGGAATCGAAGAAGACTTGCTTCCACTTTTAAAATGAGTTCTTAGGTGGCTGAACAGTCCAATACGCGAGCCACAGACTCTGTCACAGGTGGGGCAGATAGTCGTTGAGGGAAGGGGAGGGTGGGACAGGTTTGCCGCACACTCTTTCCGCTGCCTGCACTTGATTTCTGCATGCTCTCGGCGATGAGACTCGAGGTGCTCAGCGCCCTCCCGGATGCACTTCCTCCACTTAGGGCAGTCTTGGGCCAGGGACTCCCAGGTGTCAGTGGGGATGTTGCACTTTACCAGGGAGGCTTTGAGGGTGTCCATGTAACGCTTCCACTGCCCACCTTTGGCTCGTTTGCGAGTTCCGAGTCGAGCACTTGCTTTGGGAGTCCTGTGTCTGGCATGCGAACTATGTGGCCTGCCCAGTGGAGCTGATCAAATGTGGTCAGTGTTTCAATGCTGGGGATGTTGGCCTGATCGAGGACGCTAATGTTGGTGCGTCTGTCCTCCCAGGGCATTTGTAGGGTCTTGCGGAGACATCGTTGGTGGTATTTCTCCAGCAACTTGATGTGTCTACTGTACATGGTCCATGTCTCTGAGCCATACAGGAGGGCGGGTATTACTACAGCCCTGTAGACCATGAGTTTGGTGGCACTTTTGAGGGCCTGGTCTTCAAACACTCTTTTCCTCAGACGGCCAAAGGCAGGCATACGAAAACATGGGCCTTACACTAAACATCAGTAAGACAAAGATCCTCCACCTAGACTAACCTCACAATGAAAGGCATATACTGATGGTTGGCTCAAGCTTGTTGGGGAGCTTGAGAGGGAGCAGCCAGGAAGATACCAGGTGAAGTGGAGCCACCAGAAGGTGAAAGGTGAGCTTGGTGCAGTTGTGGTGGAGCTGTGTGCCTCATTTCATCATCCATCATCATAGGCGGTCCCTCGTATCGAGGATGACTTGCTTCAATGCCAAAAAGGGATGAGTTCACTGGTGTTTCAATGAAGGACCTAATATTCCAGATCCCAAACTGCATGTTGAAGTGGGGGATGATGCCTGTGCGTGGATTTTTTTCACGTGTGGTGGCCATTGCACACCAGCCACCACACGGGCTTGACAGAGCTAGGTCTTGGTCCAGTGGCAAGGATTACCCAAGACGAATGGAGACCAGCTCTACTGCATGAACCTAATGCACACACATATCGCAGTGTGGGCTGGCCCGTGCTGCCCCTGGGTCCTCGCCTCTTCTGACCAGCATCTGATTGGTGGGACAAGAGGGAAAGAGCTTTATTCTGCATATGAGAAAGTAAAGAATGAGAAAAGAATATGCTGCCTACCAATTTTGATCTTTCCACAGGCTATGTACAAATCTACACCACATGTTTTAATATTTACTCCTTTTGTTTTATTGAGAAACATGAATTGAAGACCGGTAAGTGACTGGCCTCATGTTAACCATGCAACCGGCCAGTTTTGTCCAGGCAGGGTGATGGGCGGTGCGGGGGCGGGGGGGAGGGGAGTTAAAATTGTGGCCTAAGATTGTCAATTCAGTACCAATTTATGTCAAATTAGGGAAAGTTTTGGGCTGTGGGCCCATATCTGCACAGGATGTTTACAGCTGGCAGAGGGAGGTGACTTCCATGGAATCCCGAAAGTGAATGGGCAACATGTCATTCTCAGCCCGAGTTGGAAATTGGCAGGATTACGAGAACAGTGCAGTGGTTCTGTTAAGGAGGAAGCTACAAACTCACCCAGCATCAAGGGAGCAGTGGGAGATAAAGAAAATATTGTTTTCCTCAGTGAAGTCTAATCGCACTGAATAATGTACAAAAGATAACGTGTCAAAAATTGCGGCCTCTCCGGGTGCGAACGATGTGCGCACGCGCCCGGCAAGGCCTTGCAAATGGCTGTTCTTGGGGCGCGATGCACATGTGCCAAGAACCAGCTTTTGCACGCATCCCAGCAGGAAGGACATCCGCGCGGCAGAGATTTGGCTATTTACCTAACTCTTGCCCAGCGAAAGTCCTTCAAACTCTTACGTCTGTTGTATTTCAATCAGAAGCAATGAATCTATACATAAGCTATTTGAGCCATCCATAAGGGGGGCAAGAGCCATGCTGATCCAAAGCAAATGATGTGGCACAATGAGACGGAACGACAGCTTGAAGGTGACTTAAAGTGGGATAAACATGCAAGTGTTAACGGCAAGCTGGATAACTGATCATTCCTGGGAATTGACTGAACCGCAAGCTAATAGGTGAATGGAGACTTACACCACGTGTCAGAGTTTTATTTTAAAGCAATTACTGACATAATCACATTGCCTGGTTCGCTTGAAGACATTCTCTGCAAATGGTTTTTGTGGAATATACTTCCTGTCCCCTGGCACAACGTGCAAAGTTGCATCTTCAAACACCACTTTACCTCGTGAAATGGTAACCAAAGGGACCCCATGGCAGACCATGCCTTCAAAAATGTTGAAGTCAACATCCTGATGATGTATTTTGGCTGAAATAGTCCACACTTCTCTCAAATGACTAGCTTTTGTTAAAACCCTTTTCAACCTAGAACCACACCTCTGGGATAGTGGTGTGTCAACAATAGGTACCAACAAATACCATCCACGATTGACTGACACACTTGTTTTCTCTGTGTCCACAACCTAACATAAGCAGATGTTCAAAATGATCACCAGCCGGCCCGGACTGGTTATTTTTAAAATATTTGTTCCTGGGATGTGGGCGTCGTTGGCAAGATCAGCATTTATTGCCCATCCCTAATTGCCCTTAAGAAGGCGGTGGTGGTGAGCTGCCATCTTGAACCGCTGCAGTCCGTGTGGTGAAGGTGCTCCCACAGTGCTGTTAGGCAGGGAGCTCTCGGACTTTGACCCAGCGACGATGAAGGAACGGCCGATATATTTCCAAGTCAGGATGGTGTGTGACTTGGAGGTGGTGGTGTTCCCGTGCGCCTGCTGCCCTTGTCCTTCTAGGTGGTAGAGGTCACGGGTTTGGGAGGTGCTGCCGAAGAAGCCTTGGCGAGTTGCTGCAGTGCATCTTGTAGATGGTACACACTGCAGCCACGGTGCGCCGGTGGTGGAGGGAGTGAATGTGCCAAGGTGATTATATCCTCTGCTATGTGGTCTTTTACCACGTAACCAAGTTAAGTCTTGAGTGCTTTTCATTCAGACATGCTGGAGCTAATTTAGCAGTAGGCTTTCATCACTATAATTACTATCTTCCATACATCTATAAGATCACCTCTCAATTGCCTTGTCTCAAAGCTCCAGTCTTTCCTTATCACTGTGCACCTGTAAAAGGATCAGGGTCATTAGTTTACATTGGTTCAATATGTCCCTGAACCAGTCGGGATATGTTAAAGGAGCACAGGTTAGACTAGCACCAGTCCAAAGATAGACAGTGGGGTAATTTGGACTTTGGGTGATAATGTAAAACGGGCACCCGTTAGACCTCTATCCCAATTATCATTTCCATTGTGAAATTTAATGCAAAGAAGTGTGAAGTGATGCATTTTGTGAGGAAGAATGAGGAGAGGCAATATAACCTAGGTGGTACCATTTTAAAGAGAGTGCACGAACAGAGAGGTTCACCTACATAAATCTTTGATGGTGGCAGGATAAGTTGATAAAGCTGGGTAGGCCTCACTTGTGCCCAATTCTGGGCATCAAACCTCAGGAAGAATGTCAAGGCCTTGGCGAGGGTAGAGAGGAGATTTACCAGAAACATATCAGGATGAGGAACGTCAGTTCTGTGGGGGGATTAGAAAAGCTGGGATTGTTCTCCTTAGAGCAAAGACAGTTACGGTATTCAAAATTAGGAGGGGTTTCGATAAAGTAAATAAGGAGAAACTGTTTCCACTGGCAGGAGGTTCAGTAACCAGAGGACACAGATTTAAGATAAATAGCAAAATAGTCAGAGGGGAGGTGAGAATTATGTTGATGCAGTGAGTTGTTAAGATCTGGAATGCACTGCCTGAAAGGGTAGTGGAAGCAGATTCAATAATAACTTTCAAAACGTGAATTGGATAAATACTTGAAAAGAATAAATTTGCAGGGCCATGGAGTGGGACTAATTGGATAACTCTTACATAGGATTACACAGGTGTTTTGTAAGGGGGTGGTCCCGGGGGTCAGGTTCCCTTCTGACCAACTTGAGCAGTTCGAATCGCTCCCACTCCCTTGGGTTCTAGACTCTGGATTTATTTGGGGGATGTGACAAAGTGCAAAGGACAACTGGTTTGGTGCAAAAGAACTTTGGTTTTATTACAGTCAAGGAAATACAATCTTATAATTACTCTAATAAGAAAATACAATGTCAGAATTTATTCAAACTTATTAAAGAACAATACCGTACACACTCAGAGGGGGTTACAATAGCTTATAATGACTCTAATAGAGAACAACACATTACATTCAAAGGGGGTTACAGTAGAATTACACCTCCCACCTCCCAACACTCAATTCTAGCTAGGTTAGACTCCAGGGCAGGCAGAGACCATGCTTACCAATCCTTTTGACAGTTAACAGTAGATCGCAGTTTCAGGGTTTGCTGGATGCAGTAGGGTATGCTTGCCATACCCTGAACGTTGGAGAAGACTTCTTGCTGCGCAATCTCTAGCTGGGTTGAGTCCGCTGATGCGGTAAGGTGTACAGGGAGGTCTTGACCTGAGCGCCTCCGCTGCCTGGGATTGTCACCCCCCTAATGCCCGCATCCTTCCTGATGGACTCGGTAAAGGGCTTGATACAGCACACAAACAAAACAGAGGAGAGGGGACAGCCTTGCCTGACTCCAGACCTGATCGGAAAGCTTTCAGTTTCCCACCCGTTGATTAGAACTGTGCTACTGATGTCTGTGTAGAGCAGTTGGATCCAATTGCAGATACCCTCCCCAAACCCCATCTTGGAGAGCACGTCCATCAGGTACGTGTGCGATATCCTGTCAAAGGCCTTCTCCTGGTCCAAGCTGATTAAACAGGTGTCCACCCTCCTGTCCCACACGTAGGCAATCGTATTCCTGAGTAGTGCGAGACTATCAGAGATCTTCCTGCCGGGGATAGTGTAGGTCTGGTCCGGGTGGATCACCAACTCCAGAGCAGGCTTGACCCTGTTTGCGATGACCTTCGACAGGATCTTGTAGTCTACACTGAGCAGCGAAATTGGCTGCTAGTTTTTGATTTCCTCCCTCTCCCCCTTCTGCTTGTAGATGAGGGTGATGATGCCTTTCCTCATTGATTCTGACATGTTGCTGGCCAGAAGCATACCCCCGTACACTTCCAGCAGGTCTGGGCCTATCCAGTCCCACAGAGCCGAATACAACTCGACCGGTAAGCCGTCGCTTCCGGGAGTTTTACTTGTCGCGAGGGACCCGACAGCCTTTGTCATCTCATCCAGAGTTAGCGGGTGGTCCAGACTCTCCCGCTCACAGTCGTCTAAGACCTCTGAGATAGACGACAGGAAAGACTGGGAGGTCGCCCGGTCTGTGGGCTTGACATCGTACAGCCCAGCATAGAAGGATTTGCTGATCCTCAGCATGTTGGGCTGCAAAGACATCACAGAACCATCTTCTTCCTTTAGGCTGGTGATCACAGAGCTCCCCCTGTGTACTTTTTGGAAGAAGAAACGCGAACACCTCTCATCCTGCTCGACGGAGCGGACTCTGGAGCAGAAGATGATTTTGGAGGACTCTGAGGCAAAGAACGAGTCTTGCTGGCCTTTCACCTCTTGGAGTTCCTTTGTGACATCGATCCCCATCGACTGCAGCAGGAGCAGGTTTTACATACTCTTCTGGAGTTGGGACAATTCCCTATGTCTCACTTTCGCCTCCTGAACACCTTTGAGGATGAAGAACCTCTTGACGTTTGTCTTGATTGTTTCCCACCAGTGCATCGGGGAATCAATTTTACGATTCTCCAACCTTTGTAATCCCTCTTGAGTTCCTCAATGTTTTCCTGGGTCAACAGTTTCACGTTGAGCTTCCATATCACCCTGCCAACTTTCTGGTCTTCCTGTGGGCGACAGTTGGCCAGTAGGAGGCAGTGGTCAGAGAAGAACACCGGCGTGACATCGGTGGATCTGACCTTGAGCGTGTGGGACACAAACAGGAAGTCTATTCTGGAACGGACGGACCCGTCTGGTCTCGACCAGGTGTATCTGCGCGGTGCTCCGTCTGCAGGGTTGCTGAAGACGCCGCACAGCTTGGCATCGTTTACCACGTCCATCAGGAGTCTGGATGTGGTGTCCACTTTGCTGTCAGCACTGCTGGATCGTCCAGCCGCATTGATGATGCAGTTGAAATCACCGCCCAGAACGACCGGTCTGGATGTCGCCAGCAGCAGTGGGAGCTGCTGGAGTAGGGCCAGCTGCTCGCTTCTGAGAGGTGGGGCAGGCACGTTAATTAGTCTTAGAGGAACATTTTTATACAATACATCTGCTACGAGGAGGTAGCCGCCCATCACCTCCTTAACTTCGGTGATGGTGAAGTGGCCTCTCTGCAGCAGAATGCCCAGGCCGGAGGAACGGCAATCGTTGCCTCCTGACCAGAAGGATGGTCCGTGGGACCACCATTGCGACCACTGCTGGTAACTGCTGGAGTGCGGCAGGCCGTACTCCTGCAAGAATAGCAGGTCTGCCTTGACCTTGGTGAGGTGCCCCAAGGGGGAAACACATCGCGTAGTCGACTTAATGCTACGCACGTTAATGGATGCAATCTTTAAACCCATTTTTAAATTGGTGATTACAATCCAAACATTACATTTCAAACACGCAGTCCTTTGGCCTGTTCCCGTATACATAGTTAGCTTTAAGCTCTTCTACTGCACCTTGGCTGAGGTATGGGTTGTCCTCTGCCTTGGGGATGCTTCGACCAGGGGACGCCAGCAGTGTGGACAGCGGGCCCTCCATGTCAACTGGGCTGCCCTTGCCTGGTGTTGGTTGTTCCTTGTGTGCATCCCCTGTGGTGTCGTTGCTCACAGTGTTCTGGAGCTGGGGTGCATCTGTCGTTTCGTCGCTCCCGGAGATCTGGAGCTGGGTTTCATCCATTGCTTCATTGCTCCCGGGAATCTGGAGCGGGGGTGCATTGGTGACAATGCGCTGGTCGCATTGGCGTTTTGCCTCTTCTTCTGCTGGTGGTAGTGGGGGCTTTTGCCTCACCCTTCGTCATCGGAAGAGCTGCAGCCACTGCTGTCCGTCGTGGACGGTAGCCGTCTTTTGCCTCTCGTTTCTGCAGGAGGCCTCTTTTCCTTTGCCTTGCGGGCCTTCTTCTTATTGGTGACACGCTGACATTCCTGTTCCTCGTCCATGGACTCGGTGTCTCGGGGGGGAGTTTCACTGCTGGGTGTTAGTGTCTGGCGGCTTGCCGTGGGCAGACTTCCCTTCCTCCTCTCGGCCAGTGTCGACTAGGGCGGTGGTTTGTTCGCATGGTGTCTTGGAGGGGAGGGAGGTGTAGGTCTCCTCTGGGGCGTTGCACTCCTCAGCTTCCTCCTCACGTGTCACCAAGTTCTTTGCCGCCTGTGCAGAGCTGAAATTGCTCTTGGGGCAGGTCTTGTACAGATGTCCAGCCTGACCACAAAGGTTGCAGCACTTGCTCTCTTTGCAGTCCTTTGTCTGGTGTCCTTCCTTCTTGCAGTTGCGGCAAATGATTGCTTTGCAGCTTGCCGCCACGTGGCCTGCTTTCCCACAGGTTCAGCACACGTTGGGTTGTCCGGCGTACACCGTGTAGCCCCGACTTCCTCGGATGGTGAAGCTCGAGGGGGGGTGTAGGATGGTTCCGCTGGCGTCCACTTTCGAGGTGACCTGATCTGGCGCTTGCTGGTCCAAATCCCATGGAAATCCTTCAGGTCGATGCTGTTTCCTGCCCCATCGACATACCTGGCGAGGCATGTCAGCACATCAATGACCGGGATGTGGGTGTTGTACATGTGCATTGTGATAGTGCGCTTCCTCTGCGACGGGAGGGTGAACAGTGGTTCCCAAGTCAGCATTGACCGTAGTGGTTCACTCGCCTCCTTCAATCCCTTCAGGAATTTCAGGCATTGGGTGACGTTTCTGAAGGTTACATCAAAGTAACCTCTCTTCGGGATGTCCTGCAAGGCGAAGACATCCGCGATTTTCATGCCACAGGTTTCAAGCAGAATTTTCTTCACGAAGATGTCCCGGTGCATCGTCATCTGTCCTTCCACTTTCTTTGCAGTCACTCGGATGGTGTTTCGGACGCCCTGGTTCGCCGCTCGGTTGGCCGCCATCCGGTTTGCAGATTCCTCTTTTCGGCTGGTGTTTTGGCCGAAGCCTTCATT
Source organism: Pristiophorus japonicus (assembly GCF_044704955.1). Lineage (NCBI taxonomy): Eukaryota > Metazoa > Chordata > Chondrichthyes > Pristiophoridae > Pristiophorus > Pristiophorus japonicus. The sequence continues at coordinate 285,149,291 of NC_091981.1, read as the reverse complement.
CAATCTTTTGTGGTGCCAGTCCGGCACCTTGGCAGACCTCCTCGTCCACCCATTGGTCGGTCGACATGCAGATTTCTTCTTCTCTCCGATTGGTGCTTGGCTCGAGCCAAAAGGCCAGACCCAGCCAAACTGGAAAGACGAGTTTCTGTAATTAGTCAATTAGCATATGAATGCCCAATCAACCGAAAAGATTTATACGATCTGAAGAGAAACCAGAGTGCACTATTCATTTTTTTTTAAATTTCAAAATATACTTTATTCATATAAAAATTTGTACAGTACATTCAAAAGCAGTTCAGTACATTTAGCTGCGGTCAGCAATCCCATACACTACATTTGGGTGCTGATGGCAGTTCCGTTCGATACATTCCCTTGCTTTTCAGTTCAAGTACAATTCGATACAATACAGGATACATTGTAGTACATTCAACAAATTACATTACATGTGTCACTATACAGTACACGGACTATTCATCCTTCCCTGATATGTATACCCTCCACTTCTGGTATCCTCCTTGTAAATCTTCTCTGCATCCTCTCCAGTGCCTCTATATCCTTTTTATAATATGGCGACTAGAACTGTAGACCGTATTGGAAGTGTGGTCTAATCAAGGTTCGATACAGGTTTAGAATAACTTCACTCTTTTTCAATTCTATACCTCTAGAAATAAACCCTAGTGCTTGGTTTACTTTTTTAATGGCCTTGCTAACCTGTGTCGCAACTTTTAGTGATTTGTGTATTGGTACTCCGAGACCCCTTTGCTCCTCTACCTCACCTAGACTGTTACCCTCCAAGTAAGAAGTGACCTCCCTATTCTTCCTACCAAAATGTAATACCTCACATCTATTGAACATCATTTGCCAATTAATGCCCATTCTGCAAGTCTATTAATGTCCTCCTGTAATTTGTTGTAGTTTTCCTCAGGATTGACTATCCCCCCAATTTGGTGCCATGTTTCAAAGAGCTGGCACAGGCACAATGAGCCGAATGGCCTCCTTCTGTGCTGTATGATTCAAAGTTAACAAATTCTGATCACTTTCACCACTCCTAAAAATGGTGCCCTTGGGGTCTTCACTGTAAATTGCTATTGAAACACAAGAGTGGTAGAACGCGAGGGAACTAATAAATAATGTGGCACACTCTGGCTGACCAGCATTGCTGTCGATGATTAAACAATTCTTGGGAGTTGTTGGCACCAAGGAGTTTTAGGCTGCTGTTTCCGTGAGTCTCTCCAGCTGACAGTGAGACTTTGGAAAAACTCTTATAATCTATCACTAGGCTACAGAGAGCCAAAGGCCTCTGATTAACGATGCTGGTAGGGCTGCCAACCCTCCAGAATTAGCCTGGAGATTCTGAGAATTCACGATTAATCTCCTAGACACTCCAGGAAAATAAATCATAGCGCCACTAAAGAAATGTGTGCATTTATTTTTTCATTTGGTTTGAACACTTCTTTTCATTAATAATAAAAATATTGGAGGCGGGGGAAAACAAAGACTGTTTGACTGACAGTCATGAATCATTTGATTGGCTAACGAAGAGTCTTTTCGCTTTCCAATTGGTTGTGGGAAGGCGGGGTGCCGCGAGGATTGGTGTGTCACGCGACCAATGGCGGGAGTGAGGGGGCGGGGCGTCACGAAGATCGGTGTGTCACGCGGCCAATGGCGGGGAGCGAGGGGGCGGGGCACCGCGAGGATTGGTGTGTCACGCGACCAATGGCAGGAGTGAGGGGGCGGGGCAATTGCAGGTAGGGGGTCATGTGATGAAATCTCCAGGAATACAACCAATTAGAGTTAGCAACCAACAAAGAGAATTTCTCATTAATTTGTTGTAACTTTTATATCTTTGTTATTTTAGAAGCATAATTCCTAAGGCTTCAGCTTACTTAAAAAAGCAAGCTGATGACTGAACAAACTTTCAAAAAGAAGTTGGCTTGTACCGGGTGATTGTCTGCTTTTTGATATTGGTAGCTATTTTTGATAAGACGTTTTTTGGAAACACTTCATGAGACTGTTCCCCATGCTGGAGAGTCTGGAACTAGGAGACTGAGTCTCAGGTTAGGGCTTAGCCATTTTTGCTGTTGTTTTTTTTTCAGGTCTTCGCCCCTCCGTGGGCCCGACTCAATTCTCAGCAGCACTTGGGCGACAAGCGCCTCTGCCATCGAGAATACGACCTCCCGCCCGCTGCCGCTCAGATTGGCGGCATGCGTCTTCCATTTGCCGCCCGCCCTTCGAGGAACCTTCTTCATGAATATCCCGCCCAAAGTACCGTCCGGCACCTCGGCGGCCATCGGCGGCACTTTGGGTGGCACTTGGGCGGGTGGAGGCCTTGCTGAAAATCGGCCCTTGGGGAATGAAAGGATGTGCAGATAGGGAGGGAAAGTGGATTTCAAGTCAAAGATCTGCCATGATTTTATTGAATGGCGGAGCAGGCTCGATGGGCTGTGTGGTCAACTCCTGCTCCAAATTCTAAATTGAAGAATGGACTGCTCGTCGAACAATGAGGAGCTGGTTCAGGTACAGTCGAGGTACATTCCCACGAGGGGGAAAGATAGGGCAACCAAAGTCAGAGCTCCTTGGATGATGAAAGAGATAGAAAGATGAAGCAGAAAAAGGAGGTGTATAACAGATGTCAGCTTGAGAATATAAGTGAGACCCAGGCTGAATGTAGAAAATTCAGAGGGGAAGTGAAACAGGAAATAAGAGGGGTAAAGAGAAAGTATGTGAATATATAAGAAGAACATAAGAACATAAGAATTAGGAACAGGAGTAGGCCATCTAGTCCCTCGAGCCTGCTCCGCCACTCAACAAGATCATGGCTGATCTGGCCGTGGACTCAGCTCCACTTACCCGCCCTCTCCCCGTAACCCTTAATTCCCTTATTGGTTAAAAATCTATCTATCTGTGACTTGAATACATTCAATGAGCTAGCCTCAACTGCTTCCTTGGGCAGAGACTTCCACAGATTCACAACCCTCTGGGAGAAGAAATTCCTTCTCAACTTGGTTTTAAATTGGCTCCCCCGTATTTTGAGGCTGTGCCCCCTAGTTCTAGTCTCCCCGACCAGTGGAAACAACCTCTCTGCCTCTATCTTGTCTATCCCTTTCATGATTTTAAATGTTTCTTTAAGATCACCCCTCATCCTTCTGAACTCCAATGAGTAAAGACCCAGTCTACTCAATCTATCATCATAAGGTAACCACCTCATCTCCGGAATCAGCCGAGTGAATCGTCTCTGTACCCCCTCCAAAGCTAGTATATCCTTCCTTAAGTAAGGTGACCAAAACGGCACGCAGTACTCGAGGTGCGGCCTCACCAATACCCTGTACAGTTGCAGCAGGACCTCCCTGCTTTTGTACTCCATCCCTCTCGCAATGAAGGCCAACATTCCATTCGCCTTCCTGATTACCTGCTGCACCTGCAAACTAACTTGGCTAAATAGATTGGCAGCTAACATAAAAGTCTTCTATAGCCATATAAATAGTAAATGGGTCGTAAGAGGAGGGATGGGGCCGATTAGGGATCACAAAGGTGACCTACGGATGGAGGCAGAGAGTATGGCTGAGGTACTAAATGTGTACTTTGCATCTGTCTTTACTAAGGAAGAAGGTGCTACCATAGAAATAGTGAAAGATGAGATCATTGAAATACTGGGTGGGCTAAAAAATGACAGAGGAGGTACGAAAAAGGTTAGTTTACTTAAAGTAGATAAGTCCCCAGGATCGAATGGGATGCATCCTAGGATGCTGAGGGAAGTAAAGGTAGAAATTTAGAGATACCGGTCATAATCTTCCAGTCCTCCTTAGATGCGGGGATGGTGCTAGAGGACTGGAGAATTGCAAATGTTACACTTGTAATGTATTTGCTTCAATGGTGCTTTGCTTATGAATTCATAGCAACACATTGCTATTAAGAACAGTTTGGTTTATTAACAAATGTTTAACAATTACACTACACCTTACCAGATCATCCACTACACCCTTGTTCCAGAAAGGCTGTAAGGATTAACCGAGCAACTACAGGTCAGTCAGTTAAACCTCAGTAATGGGGAAGCTTTTAGAAACTGTAATTCAGGACAAAGTTAACAGTTACTTGGACAAATGTAATTAATTAGGGAAAGCCAGAACAGATTTGTTAAAGGAAAATCATGTTTAACTAACTTGATTGAGTTTTTTGGTGAAGTAACACAGAGGGTTGATGAGGCCAATCTGGTTGATGTGGTGTTTATAGATTTCCAAAAGGCGTTTGATAAAATGCCGCATAATAGGCTTGCCAGCAAAGTTGAACTCCATGGAATAAAAGGGACAGTGGCAGCATGGATATGAAATTGGCTAAGTGACAGGAAACAGAGAGTAGTGGTGAATGGTTGATTTTCGGACTGGAGGATGATACACAGGGCTAGGTCCCTTGCTTGTTGAGGTATACATCAAAGATCTAACATAAGAACATAAGAAATAGGAGCAGGATTAGGCCATTTGGCCTCTCGAGCCTGCTCCGCCATTCAATAAGGTCATGGCTGATCTGATCACGGACTCAGCTCCACTTCCCTGCCCACTCCCCATAACCCCTTATTCCCTTATCGCTCAAAAATCTGTCTATCTCTGCCTTAAATATATTCAATGACCCAGCCTCCACAGCTCTTTGGAAAAAAATTGCAAAGTGCTGCAGTACAACTTAAGAATCCTTCTGCATGAAACACAAAAAGTTAGTATGCAGGTACAGCAAGTAATCAGGAAGGCAAATGGAATGTTGGCCTTTATTGCAAGGGGTCTAGAGTATAAAAGCAGAGAAGTCCTGCTACAATTACAGGGTATTGGTAAGGCCACACCTGGAGTACTGCGTACAGTTTTGTTCTCCGTATTTAAGGAAGGATATAATTACATTGGAGGCTGTTCAGAGAAGGTTCACCAGGTTGATTCCGGAGATGAGGGGTTGATTTATGAAGATAGGTTGAGTAAGTTGGGCCCACACACATTGGAGTTCAGAAGAATGAGAAAAGATCTTATCGATAAATATAAGATAATGAGGGGGCACGACAAGGTGGATGCAGAGAGGATATTTCCACTCATAGGAGAAACTAAAACTAGGGAACATAGTCTTAGAATAAAGGGCCGCCCATTTAAAACTGAGATGAGGAGGAATTTCTTCTCTCAGAGGGTTGTAAATCTGTGGAATTCTCTGTCCCACAGAGCTGTGGAGGCTGGGTCATTGAATATATTTAAGGCGGAGATTGAGCGATAAGGCAATATAGGGTTAAGGGGAGCAGGCAGGGAAGTGGAGCTGAGTCCATGATCAGATCAGCCATGATCTTAATGAATGACGGAGCAGGCTCGATGGGCCAAATGGTCTACTCCTGCTCCTATTTGTTATGATCTTATGAATAGTGGATCTTCCATTTTCAGTGAGTATAATAGAGAAAATGTGCTAGAATGAATCATGGACTAATAATTTTATTTCACTTACGAGAAAACCTTCAGCACTGTTGAGTTAAGAAGGTCTGTCCCACCAATTGGCCACTAAAGACTATCTGCTTTATGTCATAAGTAAAGACACAAAAATATAGACAAGTTGAGGTATTTCCTTGTGTATTATGAGCCTGGGAATCACGCTGAGCAATATTACGCTTTAACGAGCTCGCATCAATTCCTTTTAAGGGAGATGTTATTCTAAGATCAACACCTCCACTTAGCCAGTGGGTGGAGGAACTTGCCACAAGCATGTGTGCCCACCTGATAATGTAGCACAGCATGACTTCTTGGCTTTACATTTTTTATTGAGGTTTGAGTGTTTTTTCTTTTAAATGACCTTCTCCTCTCATGAAGAGATCAGAGAGGCTTGTTAAAGATTTTCCCATTAAAAGCTGGAAAGCTAACAGAGCTAGCAAGTTGGAAAGAGAGTTGACATCCAAAGATAACAAGGCAGTGGCCAAGCCGGGATTACATCGCGAATATCTCATCTGTTTAAAGACTTGCTCAGAGCCCTCCAGATTCATGAGGGACTCTGTGCTATCAATTGCAAGATGACTGTTACAGTAGGGGAACTATATTGGAAGAGCCATCCTATATATTCCTCCTCTCCCTGCATCCTTTATTGTACTGAACTCAAGACTCATCTTACCATCTCCAACTATAAAGTATTTAGGGATATTCGGAGGACAAGAAATAATATTCCATCATGGCTTGAACAACAACTTGTATTTATATAGTGCCTTTATATAAGAAGATAAGAACAAAGAAATAGGAACAGGGTTAGGCCATATGGACCCTCGAGCCTGCTCCGTCATTCAATAAGATCATGCACTCAGCTCCACTTTCCTGCCCGCTCTCCATAACACTTTATTTCCTTAACGGTTAAGAAACTGTCTATCGCTGTCTTCAATTTATTCAATGACCCAGCTTCCACAGCTCTCTGAGGCAGCAAATTCCACAGATTTATAACCCTCTGAGAGACACACACACAGAGACAGGGGGATGGGGAGAGAGACACACAGAGAGACAGGGGGATGTTCTTATGTTCATATGTTCTTATGTTCTTATGTAGAAGAAATTCCTCCTCATCTCAGTTTTAAATGGGCAGCCCCTTCCTTCTAGTTTCCCCCATCAGTGGAAACATCCTCTCTGCATCCACCTTGTCAAGCCCCCTCATAATCTTATACGTTTCAATAAGATCACCTCGCATTCTTCTGAATTCCAATGAGTAGAGGCCCAACCTACTCAACCTTTCCTCATAAGTCAACCCCCTCATCCCCGGAATCAACCTAGTGAACCTTCTCTGAACTGCCTTCAAAGCAAGTTTATCCTTTCTTAAATATGGAAACCAAAACTGAAGACAGTATTCCATGTGTGGCCTCACCAATACCCTGTATAACTGTACTTCCCTGCTTTTATACTCCATCTCCTTTGCAATAAAGGCCAAGATTCCATTGGCCTTCCTGATCACTTGCTGTACCTGCATACTATCCTTTGGTGTTTCATGCACAATTACCCCCCAGGTCCCGCTGTACCGCGGCACTTTGCAATTTTTCTCCATTTAAATAATAACTTGCTCTTTGATTTTTTTCTGCCAAAGTGCATGACCTCACACTTTCCAACATTACACGCCATCATCCAAATTTTTGCCCACTCACTTAGCCTGTCTATGTCCTTTTGCACATTTTTTGTGTCCTCCTCACACATTGCTTTTCCTCCCATCTTTGTATCGTCAGCAAAATTGGCTACGTTACACTCGGTCCCTTCATCCAAATCGTTAATATAGGTTGTAAATTGTTGGGGTCCCAGCACTGATTCCTGCGGCATCCCACGAGTTACTGATTGACAACCCGAGAATGAACCATTTATTCCGACTCTCTGTTTTCTGTTAGTTCGCCAATCCTCTATTCATGCTAATATATTACACCCAACCCCATGAACTTTTATCTTGTGCAGTAACCTTTTATGTGGCACCTTGTCAAATGCCTTCTGGAAGTCCAAATATACTACATCCACTGGTTCCCCTTTATCCACCCTGTTCGTTACATCCTCAAAGAATTCCAGCAAATTTGTGAAACATGACTTCCCCTTCATAAATCCATGCTGACTCTGCCTGACTGAATTATGGTTTTCCAAATGTCCTGCAACTGCTTCTTTAATATAGGACTCCAATATTTCTGTGTAATGAGACAGGATTAATAAACAATCTCCTACTAAAGGTCCCCTTGGAATGAGTGATCATAGCATGATTGAATTTCAAATTTAGATGGAGGGTGAGAAAGTTGGATCTCTAACCAGCATACTAATTTTAAATAAAGGAGACTATGACGGTATGAGGGCAGAATTGGCTAAAGTGGACTGGGAAAATAGATTAAAGTGTAGGACGGTTGATGAACAGTGGTGCACATTTAAGGAGATATTTTACGACCCTCAAGAAAAATATATTCCAGTGAGGAGGAAAGGGTATTAGAGAAAAGATAGCCATCCGTGGCTAACTAAAGAAATAAAGGACGGTATCCAATTGAAAACAAGGGCATACAAAGTGGGAGGATAGAAGACTGGGATGCTTTTAAAGGCTAGCAAAGAATGACTAAAAAAATGATTAAAAAAGGGAAGATAGATTATGGAAGTAAAGTAGCACAAAATATAAAAACAGATAGCAAGAGTTTCTATCGGTATATAAAAAGGAAAGGATTGGCTAAAGTAAATATTGGTCCCTTAGAGGACGAGCCCGGGGAATTAGTAATGGGGAAACATGGAGATGGCAGAAACTCTAAACAAGTATTTTGTTTCAGTCTTTACAGTAGAGGACACTAACAATATCCCAACAGGAGATAGTCAAGGGGCTATGGGGAGGAGGAACTTTACACAATCACAATCACTAAGGAGGTGGTACTTGTTATATACGCAGACTATAGATATACTCTCTGTGTAGTCACTGTATAGTTGCATAAGATGGAGACTTGTTATCCGATGTACTATCAATAAGATTTACACTGTGTATATGCTATGCTGGCACCACTAGAGGGTGCATCTGGTGGAGACCGGGGTTTCCTGCCCCTGTGGCAGAGGCTGTCCACCAGAGGGCACTGCGGTGGGAGACCTGAGGGTCACCTGCATAGGTGTGCAGGGCCCAGTATAAAAGGCTGCCCACCATGCTTGTGCCTCAGCCTGGAGTTACGAATAAAGGACCAAGATCACTACAGTTTGAGTACAACACATTGCCTCGTGGAGTCATTCATAAGTGCATTACAGACATAACATCTGGCGATGCGAAAATGAACTTTCACGCGATTATGGCTACCTTTGGCACATTAATAGTCTTCGCTGAGGGTGTTGATTGGGATGCCTTCATGGAAAGGCTCGAGTAATATTTCGTGGCATACGACCTGGCAGGGGAGACGGACACATTGGCGGAGAAGCGCAAGGCTATACTGCTGACCAGTTGTGAGCCTGAGGTCTACCGCCTCGTCAGGGACTTGCTGGCACCCACGAGGGACAAGGATAAGACATATGATGAGCTGACTGAACTAATTTGTGACCAACTAAAACCAAGACAAGACGGAGCATCCTCACGGCCAGGCACAGACTCACCGCAGACCTGAGGGCCAGGAGATTGCAAAATATGCTCCCGACCTCAGGAGACTTGCGGCACCGTGTGATTTCAGCACACACCTCAACGAAGCATTGCAAGACATCTTCATTATGGGAATTGGCCACGAGAGCCTCCTTCACAAGCTATTATCTGCTGACACCACAGTCAACCTGAAGAAGGCATCAGCATCAGTCAGGCGTTCATGACCTTGACCTGCAGCACCAAGCAAATTATTCATCCAGTGGACTCAAACCCAGCAAGTACTGTACACAGAATGGTGCCTTTCACAGGCAAGACTAGAACGTGGCTCTGCCCAGGGCAGAGAGTACAGACCTCAGGGTTACAGAGCTCAGAGTCCGTCGAGGGGTGCTAATCGAGTAGCACCATGCTAGCGTTGCGGAGGTAACCATAGGGCTCACTAGTGTCGGTTTGCTGAGTACGGATGCAAAGCCTGTAACACGAAGGGCCACCTCCAGCGTATGTGTAAAAGAAATACGACTCACCAAGAGGAGTCGGTAGATGTCTTTGAATCCAGCGGGGAGTATGATGATTTGGCCAGAGAGGCAGCTCAGCCCCAAGAAGAAGTGTATAGAGTGTATACCTGCACCACCAATTGTCCTCCAGTGAAGATGGAAGTCGAGATAAACGGCGTTCCAGTCTTCATGGAAGTGGACACGTGAGCGAGCCAGTCAGTGATGAGCCAGGATGCCTTTGAGAGGCTATGGAACGAAAAACAACCCGAGCTGGTTCCAGTAAAGGAAAAGTTGCGCACCTACACCAAGGAGCTGATCCCAGTCCTTGGTAGTGCGGATGTAAGGGTAATCTATAATGGCGTGGTGCACAAGTTACCTCTGTGGATTGTTGTAGGTGATGGTCCAACGCTACTCGGAAGAAGGTGGATAGGGAAGATTCAGTGGAAATGGGAAGACGTCTTCACTCCAGCAATCGATGTCTCCCGTGCTCAGAGGCAGAGGAAAACCTCACCTTTGCTTGGGCCAGGCACCAGAGAACAGACCAGCGCAGCACCTGAGGCACAGACCGTCCATCATGACTGCATGGCAATGATCCGACCAGAACGACCTAAAAGTACCTTCCCGGCTCCAGTGGCAGGACTCCTGGGGAGGAAGATCGAATTCACAGGCACTCTTCCAGCTTTTGTGGCAGAATCGCGGGAGAGAAGGATCAAGGCAGTCGACCTGAGGACAGAGACAAGATAGCATCCCTGCTGCAGCGAAGGGCAGCAAGGCTGAAAAAAAAGATGAGGTGCAACGCTGAGGGACCAACACGTGGTGTCTAACAAAGGATTTAATTAGGGTAAAGCCAGCATGGTTCTTTTAAAGGAGACCTGCAACCAACTGAACTTAAAGAGACATTGTATGCACGGCAATCAATGTAATGAACCGATTAAGATTGTGAACAAAATGTTGTTGCGAGATGTCGGGAATAGAGTGTCCCAAAAGTGGCAAGCGAGTGAATTCGGGAGGGTAAAGGCGCTGATCCTGATGCCCTGCCCCAGGTGTCCCCACAAGTTATAGACCAGCGACCTCAGGAGGGTGAAGGCACTTATCCTGATACCCTGCCCCAGGTCTATCCCACGCTGCAGGCACCCGATGGCACTATTCATCACGGACCTGGAAACGAAAACAGCGCCAATACGCGCAGTCAGCCGCCGTTGCCCACCCCCGGGTGGAGACGGCGCAGCCCCCAGACCCAGTCGCTACCTCGGCCATGTCCGGGAGCGAAAGGTCAGAACCAACGAGTTCCCCAAACGGGACCTGGAACAGCCAGGTTCTCAACACCGTTAGAGAGCAGGCAGACGATTCTGCTGCCCTCAAAGGAGGACAGGGAGACCAGACACATCTGTGGCTCTGCCCACCACTAGGTAACGGCAAAGGTCCTGAGTCCTGGCTAAGTGAGCGAACCAAGCCCACCCCGTTAGCAGGGGGTGTAGCGCCGCTATCAGATGACTAGGACCCCGTCCAGTTGCTCTGGAACCTGCGTCCTCGCATACCTGTACTGCTACCTCAGTACTGACCATGACTGAACCATGAATGCAATCTACCCAATCCTGGCGCATGACCGTAAAACGTAACGAATGCAAGTCACTGAACCAAGGTGTCACGATACAAACTGTTACTTCCTTTCTTTGTACTTGTATTGAGTCTGATCCTGTATGTTAATGTAATGGGTCTGCTGCATGATCTCGTTGTGGGGGGGGGGGGGGCAGGGGGGCATGGATGTATGTAACCATGGACACACACATGGATCACACCCAGAACCCGCTGGAACCTCCACTGCATCGTCGAACCATCCAAACAGGTAACCACTACCCAACACTGTGGCAAAAGGACTTGGGGGTTAACAGGGAGAGAGCCAAGCCAAAGCACAGCCAAGGTGCAAGGGCTATTGGTACTTAAGTCTGGGGAGAGCTAAGCCAGAGCACATAATGCAAAGGTAATTGGCACAAAGGACTTGGGGGAGAGTGATGTTTTATATGCAGACTATAGATATACTCTCTGTGTAGTCACTGTAGAGTTGCATAAGATGGAGTCTTGTTACCCGATGTACTATCAATAGGTTTACACTGTGTATATACTATGCTGGCACCACTTGAGGGCGCATCTGGTGGAGACCGGGGTTTCCTGCCCCTGTGGCAGAGGCTGTCCACCAGAGGCACTGCGGTGGGAGACCTGAGCGTCACCTGCATAGGTGTGCAGGGCCCAGTATAAAAGGCTGCCCATCATGCTTGTGCCTGAGCCTGGAGTTACGAATAAAGGACCAAGGTCACTACAGTTTGAGTACAACACATTGCTTTGTGGAGTCATTCATAAGTGCATTACAGACATAACAGTACTCAGTAAGAGAATAGGACTAATGGCAGATAATCCCCTGAACCTGATGGCTTGCATCCTAGGGTCTTAAGAGAAGTAGTGGCAGTGATTGTGAATGTATTGGTTGTAATTTACCAAAATTCCCTGGATTCTGGGGAGGTCCCAGCAGTTTGGAAAACTGCAAATGTAACACCCCTATTTAAAAAAGGAGGCAGGCAAAAAGCAGGAAAATATAGACCAGTTAGCTTAACATCTATGGTTGGGAAAATGTTGGAATCCATTATTAAAGAAGCAATAGCAAGACATTTGGAAAAGAAAACTTCAGTCAGGCAGAGTCAACTAACTTTTTGGGATTCATGCACAAGGACCCCCAGGTCCCTCTGCACCTCAGCATGTTGTAATTTCTCCCCATTCAAATAATATTCTCTTTTGCTGTTGTTTTTCCCAACGTGGATGACCTCACACTTTCCGGCATTGTATTCCATCTGCCAAACCTTAGCCCATTCGCTTAACCTATCCAAATCTCTTTGCAGCCTCTCTGAGTCCTCTACACAACCCACTTTCCCACTAATCTTTGTGTCATCTACAAATTTTGTTACACTACACTCTGTCCCCTCTTCCAGGTCATCTCTGTATATTGTAAACAGTTGTGGTCCCAGCACCGATCCCTGTGGCACACCACTAACCACCGATTTCCAACCCGAAAAGGACCCAATTATTCCGACTCTCTGCTTTGTGTTCGCCAGCCAATTCTCTATCCATGCTAATTCATTTCCTCTGACTCTGCGTACCTCTATCTTCTGCAGTAACCTTTTGTGTGGCACCTTATCGAATGCCTTTTGGAAATCTAAATACACCACATCCATCGGTACACCTCTATCCACCATGCTCGTTATATCCTCAAAGAATTCCAGTAAATTAGTTAAACATGATTTCCCCTTCATGAATCCATGCTGCGTCTGCTTGATTGCACTATTCCTATCTAGATATCCCGCTATTTCTTCCTTAATTATAGTTTCCCCACTACAGATGTTAAACTAACCGGCCTATAGTTACCTGCCTTTTGTCTGCCCCCTTTTTTAAACAGAGGCATTACATTAGCTGCTTTCCAATCCGTTGGTACCTCCCCAGAGTCCAGAGAATTTTGGTAGATTATAACGAATGCATCTGCTATAACTTCCGCCATCTCTTTTAATACCCTGGGATGAATTTCATCAGGACCAGGGGACTTGTCTACCTTGAGTCCCATTAGCCTGTCCAGCACTACCCCTCTAGTGATAGTGATTGTCTCAAGGTTATCCCTTCCCACATTCCTGTGACCAGCAATTTGTGGCATGGTTTTTGTGTCTTCCACTGTGAAGACCGAAGCAAAATAATTGTTTAAGGTCTCAGCCATTTCCACATTTCCCATTATTAAATCCCCCTTCTCATCTTCTAAGAGACCAACATTTACTTTAGTCACTCTTTTCTGTTTTGACATGTTTGATCCCAATGCGGGTCATGAATTCTTTAAATTTGGCACTGGTGAAACATGGCCCGTTGTCACTGACCAGTATGTCAGGCAGGCCGTGGGTGGCAAACATGGCCCTCAGGCTTTCAATGGTGGTGGTGGTGGTGCTTCCCGACATTATTTCACATTCAATCCATTTTGAAAAAGCATCCACCACCACCAGGAACATTTTACCGAAAAACGGGCCCACATAGTCGACATGGATCCTCGACCATGTTCTGGAGGGCCAGGACCACAAACTTAGTGGTGCCTCTCTGGGCGCATTGCTCAACTGAGCACATACGCTGCATTGCCGTACACAGGAACCGAAGTCAGAGTCAATACCGGGCCACCACACGTGGGATCTGGCTATCGCTTTCATCATTACTGTACCCGGGTGTGTGCTGTGGAGATCCGAGATGAACATCTCCCTGTCCTTTTTTGGTAGCACTACGCGGTTACCCCACAACAGGCAGTCTGCCTAAATGGACAGCACGTCCTTTCGCCACTGGAATGGCTTGATTGGCTCTTGCATTTCAACGGGGATGCTGGCCCAGCTCCCATGCAGTACACAGTTTTTTTACTAGGGACAGCAGAGGATCTTGGCTGGTCCAAGTCCTAATCTGGCGGGCCGTGACAGTTGATTTATCATTTTCTAACGCTTCCATGACCATCAACAAGTCTGCGGGCTGCACCACCATCAACAAGTCTGCAGGCTGCGCCATTACCACCCCCGTGGTGGGCAATGGTAGCCAACTGAGAGCATCCGCACAGTTCTCGGTGCCTGGCCTGTGGCAGATGGTATAGTTATATGTTGATAGCGCGAGTGCCCACCTTTGTATGTGGGCTGAGACATTAGTATTTATCCCCTTGTTTTCAGCGAACAGGGATGTGAGGGGCTTGTGATCGGTTTCCAGCTCAAATTTGAGGCCAAACAGGTACTGATGCAATTTCTTTACCCTGAACACACATGCTAATGCCTCTTTCTCAATCATGCTGTAGGTCCTCTCGGCCTTAGACAAGCTCCTGGAAGCATAGGCGACAGATTGCAACTTCCCCACAACATTAGCTTGTTGTAATACACGTCGACTCCATACGACGATGCTTCACATGCTAGCACAAGTCTTTTACACGGGTTATACAATACAAGCAGCTTGTTGGAGCATAAAATGTTTCTGGCTTTCTCAAAAGCAATTACTTGGTTTCTTCCCCATACCCAGTTCTCACCTTTGCGCAATAACACATGTAGGGGCTCTAAGAAGGTGCTTAACCCCGGTAGGAAGTTACCAAAATAGTTGAGGAGTCCCAGGAACAACCGCAGCTCCGTGACATTCTGTGGCCTGGGCGCGTTCCTGATAGCCTCTATCTTGGCGTCTGTGGGCCAAATGCCGTCCGCCGCGATCTTTCTCCCCAAAAACTCCACTTCTGTTGCCATGAAGACGCATTTCGACCTCTTCAGCCGCAGCCCAACGCGATCCAGTCGCTGGAGGACCTCCTCCAGGTTTTGTAGGTGCTCGGCGGTGTCCCGACCTGTGACCAATATGTCGTTCTGAAAGACCACCATGTGTGGTACCGACTTGAGTAGGCTCTCCATGTTTCTCTGGAAGATCGCTGCAGCCGATCGAATTCCAAACGGGCATCTATTGTAGATGAACAGTCCCTTGTGCGTGTTGATGCAGATGAGGCCCTTCGAAGACTCCTCCAGCTCCTGCGTCATGTAGGCCGAAGTCAGGTCAAGCTTGGTGAACGTCTTGCCTCCTGCCAGCGTCGCAAATAGGTCGTCTGCCTTAGATAGCAGGTATTGGTCCTGTAGCGAGAAACGATTAATAGTTACTTTATGATCGTCGCAAATCCTGACTGTGCCATCAATTTTGAGTACTGGAACAATCGGGCTGGCCCACTCGCTGATTTCCACTGGGGAGATGATGCCCTCGCGTTGCAGCCTGTCCAGCTCGATTTCCACTCTCTCCCTCATCATGTGAGGTACCGCTCGCGCCTTGTGGTGAATGGGTCGTGCCTCTGGGACCAAGTGGATCTGCACCTTCGCCCCGGAAAAGTTTCCAATGCCTAGCTCAAAAAGGGAAGGAAACTTGTTAAGAACCTGGGTACATGAGGCCTCATCGACATACGATAGCTCTCGGATGTCATCCCAGTCCCAGCGGATTTTGCCCAGCCAGCTCCTTCCAAGCAGTGTGGGGCCATTGCCCGGGACAATCCAGAGTGGCAGTTTGTGCACTGTGCTCTCGTAGGTGACCTTGACCATGGCACTGCCCTGTGATAAGCTCTTTGGTGTACATTCTCAGTTTCCTGTGGATGGGGCTGAATGACTTGTTGCACCACAGTCTCTCAAACATCATTTTACTCATGATGGATTGGCTAGCGCCAGTGTCCAGTTCCATGGCTACGGGTAAGCCATTCAATTTTACATTTAGCATTATAGGTGGACATTTCGTCGAAAATGTGTGCACCCCGTATACTTCAGCATCTGCCTCCTCTCTCTGAGGCTCGAAATTGTTCTGATCCACATGGACCGATCTTCCTCTACCACATGGTGGTTAGCAGGTTTTTCAGAGCTTGCAGCTCGTTTGCAAGCTCGTTGGAGGTGCCCCATTGTTCCACAGCTCTTGCAAACATAGCCTTTTAAGCTGCATGAATAGACTGAATGGAAGACTCCACAACACCAACAAGATGTGAATTGCCTTGCATTCATCCTCTGTTGCGGACTTTGAGTCATCTGGGTCACCTGAGGCCTGCTGGCAGTTGCAGACTCATGGTTTCTGCCCTGTATATTTCTGCTCGCAAACACAGTTCCAGTTAATTTATGAACATTGCTAACACTTGTGTGCTGAGAGATTTGTTTGGTGTTATCACTGGTGGACATAAACTATCGCAATGGCCTTACTGAGGGTCAGTTTCTCTACAGTCAAAAGTTTTCGTAGGATGGTCTCTTAGCCAATGCCCAGTACAAAAAAGTCTCTGAGCATTTGCTCCAGGTCGCCATCAAACTCACATTGTCCTGCAAGTCGCCTTAGCTCGGCGACATAGCTCGCCACCTCCTGACATTCAGATCGCTGGCACATGTAGAAGCGATCCCTCGCCATCAGCACGCTCTCCCTCGGGTTAAGATGCTCCAGAACCAGTGTACACAGCTCCTCATATGACTTATCTGTAGGTTTCATTGGAGACAGAAGATTCTTCATGAGGCTGTAGGTCGGTGCCCCGCAGACTGTGAGGAGGACGCTCTCCTTTTTGCAGAGCTTCCTTCTCCGTCCAGCTCGTTGGCTACAAAGTACTGGTCTAGCCGTTCGACATAAGCTTCCCAGTCCTCACCTTCGAGAACTTCTCCAGGATGCTCACAGTTTGCTGCATCTTTGCATTGGATTCGTATTCTCATCGCCAGTTATTGTGTTCCTAACACAGGTGAGGCTGCACACAGGGAGGTTAAAGTAATAGTGACCTCAGTCTTTAATAAGACACTCCAGAGTGAGGAACAGGCCTTACGGACCGGCGTAAATACAGTGCTCTCAAGGGATGCTGGGATCCCTTGGGACTCAGAGGATGAGCTCCCTGGTGGTGGAACATGGGAGTGCATGCTTTACAGATACACAACACTTTGTATGCCCTTGTTTTTAATTGGATACCATCCTTTATTTCCTTCGATAGCCATAGATAGCTATCTTTTCTTTTACACCATTTCCTCCTCGCTGGAATATATTTTTCTTGAGAGTTATGAAATATCTCCTTAAATGTACACCACTGTTTATCAGCTGTCCTACACTTTAATCTATTTTCTCAATCCACGTTAGCCAACTCTGCCCTCATGCCTTTGTAGACTCCTTTATTTAAGTATGAGATACAACTTTCTCACCCTCCATCTGAATTTGAAATTCAAACATGCTATGATCACTCATTCCAAGGGGATCCTTTACTAGGAGATTGTTTATTAATTCTGTCTCAATACACAGGACCAGGTCTAAGATAGCCTGCCCCCTGGTTGGTTCCACTACATACTGCTCAAGGAACCTGTCCCTTATGTACTCTATGAACTCCTCCTCAAGGCTACCCTGGCCAATTTGATTTGTCCAATCAATATGGAGGTTAAAATCACCCATGATTATTACTGTTCCCTTTTTACAAGCCCCCACTATTTCTTGGTTTATGCTCCGACCAATAGAGTTGCTACTGTTAGGGGGCCTATAGTATAGTAAACGTAGTGAAATGTTACCTTCACTCAAAGAAAGAAAGGTTTGCATTGCTCTAGCATCTTTCACGACCTCAGGATGTCCCAAAGCACTTTCCAGCCAATGAAATTCTTAGGAAGTATAGTCTCTGTTGTAATGTAGAAAATGCAGCAGCCAATTAGCGCGCAGCAAGCTCCCACAAACAGCAATGTGAAAATGACCAGATCATCTGTTTTAGTGATCTTGGTTGAGGGATAAATATTGGCCAGGACACCAATACCATAGAAACATAGAAACAGAAAATTGGAGCAGTAGTAGGCCATTCGGCCCTTCGAGTCTGCACCGCCATTCAATATGATCATGGCTGATCCTCTATCTCAACACCATATTCCCGCTTTTTTCCCATACCCCTTGATGCCTTTTGTTTCTAGAAATCTATCTATCTCCCTCTTAAATATATTCAATGTCTTGGCCTCCACAGCCTTCTGAGGTAGAGAATTCCACAGGTTCACCACCCTCTGAGTGAGAACATTTCTCCTCATCTAGGTCCTAAATTTCCTACCATGCATCCTGATACTGTGACCCCTTGTTTGAGATTTCCCAGCCGCTCGGGGATATCATCAGGATATCTTCTTCAAAATGGTGCCATGGTCTCTTCGACATCCACCTGAAAGGGCAGATGGCGCTTCAGTTTAACATCTCAGCTGAACGACAGTGCCTCAGACAATGCAGCACTCCCTCAGTACTGCACTGCAGAGTAAGCCTAGGTTTTTGTGCTCTCGTGTCTGGAGTGAGACAGTGAGATAGTGAATCCACAACCAATTGTGCTACCCACTGAGCCATGGCTGACACTTAGACTGAATTCTACACCAGGTTTACGCGGTCAAATGCTTTTGTTTCCCTAACATGGGAAGAAAGTTTAACTGTGTGTGAATTAATTGGCTTCATAAACATGAAAATGTCAACTGCATTAGAAGTTCTGAGCTGCAAATTGCAAAATCATTCATCACCAACCCACATGAAATATTTAAGAGCAGCTTTAAAGTGTTTAACTAGAAGCATTAAAAGCACCATCCAGCTGGCGAGAAAACACTTAAGTAGTAACTATTTTAAAGGAATTGCCTTAAACTGTAAAAGGGGCCTCAGTTCTATGTGGAAACCATTTTCTGGAACCAAATAACTAGGAGGGGGCAGGTGGGGAATTACTGCACAAGGTTATTTCATTCCCATGTGAAAGATGGAAGAGTGATGTTCTAACCTGCAGGGTTAAGACCTAGAGCTGGTAATTGGGATTAGACTGGATAACCACTTGTTGGCCGGCACAGATATGACCGTAAGTACTGCAGGGAATCGAATATGGCCAGGGTGATCTCCTGGACTAGTTTCGATTGCCTGGATGGGTTGGAGAGGAAGTTTCCCAGATTTTTTTCCCCAAATTGGCCTGGGTTTTTATCTGGTTTTTGCGTCTCCCAGGAGATCACTTGGCTCCGGTTGGGGTGGAGTGTAGAATGTTTCGGTGCAAGGGGTGTCGCAGTTGTGTGAGGCGAACTGGTCGGGCCGGGTGCTCTTTACCTGTCCGCCATTGTTCATTGTTCATAGGTTTATATGTAACCTTCAGGGCTGCTGACCGAGGGCCGTGCGGCTCTTTGTCGGTCGGCGTGGACACGATGGGCCGAAATGGCCTCCTTCTGCGCTGTAAATTTCTATGTTTCTCTGTTTCTTTCTAACACTTCCAGCATCATGTGCCCTGGATGGAGCTTGGAATGAAGGCCGCGTACACAAACTGGGAATTAGGCAAAGCTGGAAAGAAAGAAAGATTGCATTGATGTAATGCCTTTCAGGGCCTCAGGATGTCCTAAAGTGCTTTGCAGCCAATGAAGAACTTTTTGAAACGCTGTTGTAATGTAGGAAATGTGGTAGCCAAATTTGTGCACAACAAGCTCCCAGAAACAGCAATGAGATAATGACCAGATAATCTGTGGGGTGTTGTAAATTGTTGTTTGAGGGATAACTGTTGTCCAGGCCACCGGGGAGAACTCCCCAGCTCTTCTTCAAAATAGTGGCCGTGGGATCTTTCACATCCGCCAGGCGTCTCCAGTGCAGCGGAGCCTCAGTACTGGCACTGGGAGTGTCGGCCCAGAATTTTGTGCTCTAGTCTCTGGAGTGAGGAAGAAGAGAAGATTGATTGTGACTTTGCAATTTACACAGCTCTGTCGTGCCGGGATCGCATTATTACTCCTTATTCTCCCAGCTCTGCAGTAATTCAATAAAAAGGCACAAAGCACTGATGAAGTATACATTCCCGAGACGTTAGACTGTCTTTTCATTGACAGTGTTAGCAATTAGGATTACTTGAAAATGATACTGTATTTAAATGATTGTATGTTTCTGCTCAAGGCAAGTCGAAGGTTAATGTACAAGCTATGTTTTACCCGAGAATGCTTAAGTCTTGCTTTCCTCGGGAGAGATGCATGAGTTAGGTTAGAGAATGTATAACGTTCTGATTAAGTCTTTAATTCGGCCAATGAAGGCTAACCTATGTTTCTTCCATTATACTAATAATGAGTTAGAATGCTAATGTAGAATTTGGAGTTTGTTTAACAGAACTGCTTGCGAAGATAATCAAAAGTGAATTGGTATAAAAGTCTATGGGCCCGAGTTTGGTCAAACCTTAGTTCCTCCCATTTACTGTCGGAAAGACCGCTAAAATCCTGACGGTACTTTGGGCGGAAGTTTGGTGAAAAAATAGGGAAAAAAAACGCCCGGCGGGAAAAAATGGGCGTTACACGCCGATTCTGGATGGCAGCGGGCAGTAGGTCGGATTTTGGGCAGCAAATGCAATCCTCGGCAAAGTAACACCGAGGCTAGATTCATGGAAGGGGAACGGAAAACAAAAAAAAATATTTAACAAATGAAAAACAAACCATTAGAAATCCTTCGCAGGACCCTATCAAACAAAATCGCTGCAAAGGAAATAAAGCAAACCATCTCATTAATCTTTCCTTGCGGGTCTTCATACCTACCATTCAGGTAAGACCTGCCTCCACGTGGTGGTCTCTTCTGCTGCTGGAGCGGAGGACCACTCGGACCAATCTCGGGAGTCAGCGGGCGGGAGGACTGTTGTCGGCGTTGCACGCCGGCGCACGCCAGCAGACGCACCCCAGCGGTCTTCTCTCCCCGCCGGCGTGAGGGCCTCACCAAACTCGCTCGGAGGCGAGTGCGCCAAAAAAATCAGGGAGACCGCCGAGAAAACTCATCGGCAGCCGGCAGTAGGTTCACCAAGTTCGGGCCCATAAACTAGAAGGGTATCCACGACAACCGGCTGGAGTAAGACAGTTCGAACAAAGGGCCCCTCTTTTAATGGCCCTGTTGTGTTCATACTCTATTTGTTTGTTACATGAACTCTCACGAGACAGGCATTAGGACCCTGTGGGAGCTATTCACAGTTGCTGTAAACGTGCTGGTTCATTCAGGTTTTGCGAGACCATTTTGGGAGTTGCTCTAAAGGACACAGTTAAGTTACATTACTCCTGTTTCAGTTATTTACATACACAACAGGCCCGAGGTTTTGCCTGAGAATGCAGCGGGAGGATAAGGCAGAACAAGATAAGAGGCCAAATGGATGGATTGACTTTCAAAACTATAAACAAGAAAGACGTGTAATGGTTGTGACAACACCCACCTTCAGGGTGTGTCCTCATCAGCAAGCTTAGACAAAGAACTCGAGGCCCCATTGGATATCAAGTTTTTAGATGAACCTCCATAGACCAAAAGGCGTTGTCATTATCCCATTTCAGGCCCATCCCTAAAAACACAATAAAAGTAATCCCCTGAAGGCCCATCCTCGCAAACGGTGGAGGGAAATCCTGGGAGCTGTGCTGTTCGATTGCTCTTTGAGAGCAATCCCATGCTTTACCAAAGCAGGCTCCAGATGAGAATAAGACGAGCAAGCCAGAGAATTGCTCACATGCGCGAGCCGTTTGTCCGATTGAGATCAGTATCAGCTCTTTGTCACCGTGGTATATTTCTGCTGTATAACTAACGTGTTATATTCCGTCTTAAACTCTGATTAAACACATGGACTCACCGCCCACTGCTGCCGACTGCCGACGACATTCCTCTTCATGTTCCGCCCAGTGCCACTTTCGATGTGGGTTGGAGCGAGCGGGTGGGGAGAACTGCCGGAAACTGCCTGCTGACTTTAGCGGACGGCCGAGTGACGTGAGTGGACTCCCGTCCGCAGAGATGCCAGATTGGTGCAAGCGGGAGTCGGCGCCAGAACAGGGATGGACCGCTGGCTGGAGGCTGGGCTGTCCCTGACGATGAGTACGAAGATCTTAAAAAACAAAAGGTTGGTAAACATTTTTTAAATCATTTTTTCACAGCGACTTACCTGATTGGGGTCCCCTGAAGGTGTTCCGATGGTGGGTTTTTTTTTCCGATGCTTTTTCTTTGCAGGTCTTCGACCCCCCATGGGCCCGACTCCATCTTCGGCGGCACTAGGGCGGTAAGAGTCTTTGCTGCCGAGGTTGGGAGCTCCCGCCGGCTGCCCAGATTGGCAGCATTAGTCCCTCATTTACCGCCCGCCGACCTCCGAGGGACCTTTGTGATGAAAACTCTGCCCAATGTACCGTCGGGTGCCTCGATGGCCACCGGCGGTCCTTTGGGTGACACTTGGGCGGGCGGGGGCCGTCACCAAATTTGGGCCCAATATACCCAGCAGATTGGTTTCAGTCGAACCTGATTATTAAAGTGACCAGTGATAGCCTTAACTTGGCTATTTCTAACAACAGATGCTGACTGACCAGCTGTGTCCCGACCGGTACTTTTTCTGTTTTTATTTCAGGTTCCCAGCATTTGCAGTTTCTATTTCTCCTTCCTTGTTAATAAACATACAGATATATTTGTGAGTCATCGTTATAATTGTTTTGGTCCAATTGCTTTCCATGAAACTGGTCTTTATAAACCCAGCAACCCATGTGATTATTATCAGGGGCCCAGCATTAAAAAAGAAAAATCACTCTAATCTATTCTTTAAATGGGATGATATAAGAAAATTGGAACTTTCGCCACAAATGATCTCCCGCCGTTACGGCTGATGTACACTAATTGGTCTGCATTTTATTTTTGTTTGGCTATTACTAAATATTAAATTGTGCACAGTTTATATTTGCATAGTGTGACTCAAATTCTAATGATCCCATTGGAGACACGTTAGCCAAGTGACTGAATACTAAATAATGTTAGCATTTTCGTGCAGTAAAACTGTGCAGCTTCGTATCTCCATTACAGATATAAGCAAAGTGCAGCATTATTCATTAGTCGTTGGGAATCAGCCATCACTTACGACGCAGCCATTGAAATGTCAAACCAATTTTCGGTTTAAGGAAATCCTCTGTTGGCATTGGTCCGTCGTTGCAAACAGTAAATGCAACGCGTGAGGGGAAATTTTTCCAACTCGATGGTTTTCCCAACACAATAGTGTTTTGTAAATTTGGGAATATGTTTTCTAAGCATTCATTGAAATAGTCAGAAAATAATTTGCAGGGCCAATGCAAAAATTTCTGATATGCCCTTCTGGCAAGTGAGACTCCTGGCCATGGAAGTGCTCAGAAAATATCCTTTCTGTTGCATGATGCCTTGAACAGTCTGTCAGCCTTGGCTCAGTGGGAATCAGCAGGTTGTGGGTTCAAGTCCACTCCAGAGATACCTGAGCACAAAATTCGAAGATGACACTTCAGTGAGGGAGTGCTGCATCATCAGAGGTGCCGTCTTTGGAGGAAAGGTTTTAACAAGGCTCCTTCTCAGGTGGATGTACAAGGTTCCATGAGCTTTTTGAAGAATAGCTCGGGAGTTCCCCAGCTGTCCTGGTCAATATTTATCCCTCAACCAACATCTCCAAAACAGATGATCTGGTCCTTATCACATTGTTGTTTGTGGAATCTTGCTGTGTGCAAATTGGCTGCTGCATTTTCCTAGGTTACACTTCAGAAATACTTGTAAAGTGCTTTGGCACGACCTGAGGTCATGAAAACCACGATGTAAATGCAAGTTACTTTCTTTTTTACAGTCAGCTATGTGAGAGCCTTCGGGATGACAAATGCAGCGGAGGCTGTTGTTACCTCCCTTGAGTCTTCCCTTCTTCCGACATTAACACAAAACCTCACCTGACCATTGCTTCTTTACTTGTCTACTCCTTCTCTCAAACTTCCACAGTGAGATTATAGCCTGGCTTGTCACTAATAAAGAAGAAGCCTCCATGTGGCCCAGAGGTGAGGTCCATGGGTTGGAAATTCCTGGCAGGCCACTTGTTGCTCAAAGTATGGTGGGACAACTCCCTTCAACCACCGTTCTGTCCTGGGCGCTGATCACCCCATCCCACTCTCTCCTCTGAGTCAGAAGGTTGTGGGTTCAAGTCCCACTCCAGAGATTTGAGCACAAAAATCTAGGCTGACACTCCAGATCAGTACTGAGGGAATGCTGTACTGTCAGAGGTGCCATCTTTTGGATGAGATGTTAAACCGATGTTCCATCTGCTCTCTCAGGTAGACGTAAAACATACCATGGCACTACTACGAAGAAGAGATGGTAGTCACCCTGGTGTCCTGGCCAATATTTATCGCCTAACATCACAAAAACAGGTTATCTGGTCATTATCACATTGCTGCTTGTGGGAGCTTGCTGAGCGCAAATTAGCTGCCACATTTCCCACATTACAACAGCGACTACACTTTAAAGTACTTAATTGGCTGTAAAGCGCTTTGGCACGTCCTGAGGTGGTGAAAAGCGCTATAGAAATGCGAGTCTTTCATGTCTTTTTTCAACTCGCAGAGCCAGGGTCATTTACATAAAAGGGGTAGGGCCATTTGTAGTGCTGCCTGGGCATTCATCACAAAGCGGCAGGGAAGAGGGGTGCAGCATTCCAGCGAGGTACTTAGCTGAGAGGGCAGGCAGGTCTGGTGGAATTGGACAAAGAACCTAAAATCATGCTTGTTGTAGTAGCTGTTTTCACAATTGGAATCGTTCTCACGGAGCTTGATCACTGTTGGGAATAGGTCTCGTTGGCCCCACGAGCACTTGTATACATCAGCAGGCAAACGTGTACACTGGTTGTACACTGGGCAAGCCTGGTGGGATTTCAACCAGAAAGCATTATCCCAGCTCTCCCTCCTCCTGCAGTGTCATGGTGATGGAGAGGAGTAATAACAAGAGGTACCCACCCACTTCGCACCAAAACCTTAGAAAGAAAGTGGAAAAATACCTACTGCCCAAATTGAATGAGTTCCACACCACACATATTTAGAATCATAGATTGGTTACAGCACAGAAGGAGGCATTGGACCTGTCGAGCTCGTGCCGGCTCTCGACAAGAGCACTTCAGCTAGTCCCACCCCCTTCCCCCGTAGCCCTGCAAATGTTTTTCCTTCAGGTACTTATCCATTTCCCTTTTGAAAGCCGTGATTCAATCTGCTTCCTCCACCCTCTCAGGCAGTGCATTCCAGATCATAACAACTCGCTGCGTAAAAAGATTTTTCCTCCTGTCGCCTCATGTCCAGACTTTGTTATTTTTATTTTCTGCCATTCAAGTGCTAAATAGTTATATTTGTTTGCAGATTTGATTTAATGTTCCAGTTCATTCAATTGAATGCTGCCTTTCGAATGCACGCCAGTTTTATTGCTTACTGGAAGACATGTCATTTATACCCTTTCCATCTCCCAGTTTCAATATTTCCATTGCCATTTGCCAAAATTTCTTCCCATTTAATCTTGAGAAGGTCCTGGAGCAGGTCCATAGCCAGCAGTTGGGGATTGAAGGAGGAGGAGGAGGGTGCTGTGGGTGTGGGGGGTGGGGTCGGGCGAAGACAGTGATTAGGGAAGAGAGGGGACTTCAGATGGAATTGAGGACTGAAGTGAATTGTTCAGCTGGAGGAACCAGGGTGGATTGCCCAGCCTGGAGCATGGTTCATATGAACATAAGAACTAGGAGTAGGAGTAGGCCATTCGGTTCCTTGAGCCTGCTCCACCATTAAATAAGATCATGACTGATGTTCTACCTCAACTCCACTTTCCTGCACTATCCCCATAACCCTTGATTCCTTTAATATCCAAAAATCTGTCGATCTCTGTCTTGAATATATTCAAAGACTGAGCCTCCACAGCCCTCTGGGGTAGAGAATTCCAAAGATTCACCACCCTCTGAATGAAGAAATTTATCCTCCTCTCAGTCCTAAATGGCTGACCCCTTATTCTGAGACTGTGACCCCTGGTTCTAGACTCCCGAGTCAGAGGAAACAAATACACTACATCCACTGGTTCCCCCTTATCTATTCTGTTAGTTACAATCTCAAAAAACTCTAACAGATTTGTCAAACACGGTTTCCCTTTCATAAATCCATGTTGAATCTTACTGAGACACACGGTCAAAATGGCTGTATTTTATACCGGGTTCAATTTACAGAAAAGAACGCGCCTTCTTTGACCTTATTGGCTCACTACCCAAGGGTCCTAAAATGTCAAGTTGATTGATGAGTTAATGCAACATGCCGAACTGCATGTAGCAGCCTTGACTTGGGGGTCTGTGAATTTTCACAGTCTGTCTAAATGAGCCTGTTTGAATACTCTATCAATCCCCCCTTTGATTCTTTCACAAACTGAATCATAAAACATCAGGTATCACTGGTTAAACATTCTACAAAATAATTTCATACATGTTAATAGAGTTTCCTTCCAAAATTTGTTGATGTGTTTTGCCACATGTCCGGACTAGTAGCTTCCACACAAATTTACACCAACCCGAGTTCCATCGTGGCCACAATAGAAGTCTGGTTTTAAGAGGTTAATTAACCTTATTCCAATTTAATCCAAATCAATATCTTAGTTCAACCAGTAAACAACCTTCCCTTAAGCATAACATACCCCTGTGCCACGTACAGACGGTCTGCTGGGACCTGCAAGGTGTCTCACCTGTGGGACAGCAGCTACAGCCGCCTGGTCGCAACAACATTTAATCAACATAAACAAACAATATAAAAGTAAAACAATTACAACAAATAGAATTAAACCTTCCACCAATGAAGTTCCTATTGAACCTAGCCATTCAGTGGCTCCGCTCCACAAAGTGAATGATGGGGGTTGCTTAAGTTTTTCTACCTCCTTTTGGATATGCTTCGCTAAGTGGGTAATTTCTTCGGAGCTATCTGGGATATATGTGCAACACTCAGTTCCGAGTAGGGCGCAAGTACCTCCCTTTACAGCCAGGATGTAATCAAGGGCCAGTCTATTCTGTAGGGCTACTGTGCGGATTGCTACCATTTCTGCATTGATTTTAACTAGGGCCTCTGAGGTTCCACAACGGATGCCATGTTAATGGATTCCCTTGCTAGTTTGGCGGTCCCATACCCAGGGATCAGAATGGCAAAGAACCTCTCTGTTTCTGTGATAGATCTCTTAGGATGGTGTAAATGTTCCGACAGTGACTTTATATGATACATATAAGGCACAATGTAGGCTAAATAGCAGGATCCCATCCAATTCTGGGGCAGCCAAGGGTAGGCCTTGTGGCCACACACCCAATAGGTGCCATTATATGCAATGAATGTTAGCTGTTTCTTTGTCAGCAACACTCCGGGGCCTGTCCAGGCTTTTCCATCTGTTTTATTCAGAATCCCCGTTACGTTAAAAATTCCCACATCGGCCCAGTTTGGACGGTTCTGTGGCTTGATTATATTATAATTCCGGGAGCAGTTACTATACCCCATATTTTGGCCTTCTTTGATGTTTCTAATCAGACAGACCGATTCCCCCGGTCTTCCTGTTCCAGTTGTATTAGTGATAACAATAAATGGGGGCCGTTTGGAATTATTGTAGCACGGTTGGTATCCCCCTTCAAAGGTAGTCAGATTGTAACCTGCTGACTTCCATTTACGTGCCCAGTTTTCCGTATCCTGAAACGCATTGCCTGTTTTGTTTTGATTAATTATCCACTCAGCCATTTCCGAGATATTCAAGGGAACTGGCCTCAAGGGAATCCTTCCCTTTGAGTGAATAGGAATATGCGCACACACCCAACAACTAGAAATGTTACCTTGTTTGGCATAAATGTATGACATATATAAAAAGGTATTTACATGTAATTCCCTTGCTACCCTACTATTTCCCTTTGGTGCAGAAGGTCGGCTAGTAAGAAGTAGGCCTATGCCTAGAATACCTACAATCAATAATACAGTAAATTTATACATTTTCGCAAAAAGTAATTGTCCTTATTAGATTTCAGCTTCAGTTACGGGTGCTCATTTAACGTGTGAAGCGTGGATCCAGGCTTTCTTTCCTTGGACTTTAACAGCTGCCTGGGTGGTCAATAACACTTGATAAGGTCCCTCCCACTTGGCACCCAAAGGTTCTTTATGCAACTTTTTCACATACACCCAGACTCCCGGGATGATGTCGTGTCCTCCTTCGAGTGGATTACCCCAAGCTGCCGATACCTGTCGGGAAACAGAACTAATAGCATTGGTTAAGTTCTGACAGTATGATAACAAAATGTCACTCATTAAGTGAACATCAGCTTTCCGTAAATCGATAGTTCCTGGCAGCGACATGGGTCTTCCTGTTATAATTTCAAATGGGCTTAGACCTGTAGTTCTGTTCAGGGTTGCCCTAATGCTACATAGCACTACTGGTAGTGCCTGGGGCCATGGTGTTCCTTCTTGGTGATAGTTGGCAAGCCATTGTTTCAGAGTTCGATTCATTCGCTCTACTTGTCCTGATGATTGTGGCTGATAAGGACAGTGTAAATCCCACATAATGTAAATGATGCAGGCTCCATCTGGAGTAGGCCACAATCGTTCTTATCTTTAGTCCATATCGGGTGTTCCTTCAATTCTTCTTTCTTCAAAGTTCTAATTGACCATGTCACCCGACCATCCTCGAAATGCAATGATGAATCTACTTGGATTAGAACGTCCATTCCCAAAAGGGGTTGATCTATTGGGCCTATCCAGACTGGCGTGGTTAGTTCATGTGGACCCAGCCCTATAAGTACCGGTGTTGTCCTTTTAATTTCCATTTTATGGCCCCCAACTCCATAGGCTGTATGTGCCCTACCATCCAACGGCAAAAAGTCTCCATATTGTAGCATGTTAATTCCGCCCCTGTGTCTAAAAGACAGTCCACATCCTTATCGCCCACCTCACAGTTATATATAGCCCATCTCCCCTTTGTTGTATTAGTGCGAGGAGGTGGGCCAGGGTGGGCTCTAATCGTTTTTTGCTATCCCAAGTAACTCCTTCTGTTGTTGTATTGTCAGTCGCTTAAATGCTTCTATGAGGTCATTATCTTGTGACAAGCCTGGTTTGTTGGCTGAATTGTATCCCTGGCCGCGTCCTCTTCCCCAGCCACGACCTTTCTGTTTTGCCCTGCACGTCTTGGCCCAGTGACCTTCTTTCCCACAATAATGACATTTTCCGGGTAATTTTCCTAATAACTGTTTATCGGAATCCTGGGATTTCCATCCCATAGCCTGTACAGCTCGGACTTTAGCTCCCATATCCCGATCTAATTGGTTACATCGATCCACCAATGCTGCAAAGGTAGTTCCTCTACCTTCCCAGTCCGGTAACACTACCTTAAGCATTTTGGACATTTCTGGCTTTAGACCTGCCACGAAAGCTGCTTTCAGGGGTCCAAACACTTGTTCATCCATTTCCTCATCCGTATTATCCATACCCGAATGTTCTAGCCACGTGCATCTAAACCGCTCGTCATACTCCAGGACCTCCTCTGTTCCTTTCTGTTGGCAGGCTGCAATTTTTCCCCAGTCTGTCTTAGCTGGACTGAAGGCTTGCAGCCAGTATTTAATCGCATCCCACCCTGCATCTAATTCTTGCTCATTCTGCCCCAAAGCTTCTTCTACCTTGTCGTGCAATTTTCTTCCTTGTGTTTTTGGCACCATTATGGTCAAAATTTGCACTCCGTCCCAGGGATGAAGTTGATATATATTTCTTAAGCGGTCCAATTGGTCACACGTTTTTACTCCCCCTTTCTTTGGATTGGGCAATTCCTTGGACCATTTATCAATTTTCTCTGGGTCTGCCGGAGCATGAACTAAATATTCTGCATACACCCTTCTCTTTGTTTTTTTGGTTCCGCCCTCATCCGCAGTCTCTTCTGATTTGACTACAACTCGTCTTTTTTTAAACGGGGTAAAGCGCACCCCTAATTCTTCATCATCCTCCGACACTGTATCATCGGAGGATTCAGAAACCGTATCTATTCCTCGGTCGTGTCTTCGGGTTTGCGCTTTTAATTTATCCAAACATGGGTACCCTGGGAATTGATCAATATATTTTCCTTTTCCTATTATTGTCTCTTGACCTAATGATTTTTTCCATTCTTTAATTTCACCTTTAAGTTCTTTAACTTCCGCTTCCAGCTTTTCAAGTTCAAGCTTTTTCTGTCGCAGCTGTGCACAAACTGCTTGCAATTGATCCTTTGTACTGGTCAGTTCTCGATCATGTTGGGAACGCATTATAATTTCATTCCGGTTTCGAATCTGGCCCATAACCGCTAGGGACCATCTAGTTCGCTCTTTATTTTTCATACGGGTCGTTTTTCCCCAGACCCTTTTAATCTCGTCCAAGGACCATTGTCCTTTGGAGGTTCCGTACTTTTGTTCGACCTTAATACAGGATTTAGATAAGTTGAATTGTTGCTCTATGTATTCTTTCAACTGTTCGAGAATTAAATCTAGCGAAACTTCAGGTGGTGCCTGCCCACCTTTAACAGTTGTAGGCAATTCTTTGTTCTTATCTCCTGCTGCCATTATACTGAGTTCTTTACTGGGGTCTTGAGTCGTAGGCTTGCTAGCCGATCAATAGGATGGTGATTAATTAACTAACACACCGCCGAAGTTTAGACGTCTATGGGACCTCGAGCCAACTACCAACCGGAGGGTTCGCAAATCGCGTAGAAGGAGAGGCGAATTTAGACTTTTGACCGAGGACTTTTTTTAAAAAGAGGAGTCCTGACCTCAATATGTAGGTCCGATGTCCAAAATTCAGTTTCTTTCCTCAGCGACCCTGCTGGCAGCGCCAAAATTGTTAGATCTCTTAATTTCCAATGAAATACGAACTCCGATGGTAGTTTTAACTTTTTAATCTTGGCAGAGAGCAACAAACTTCTTGGCTTCAAGCCAGGTCTTTGTTCTTACTGAGACACATGGTCAAAATGGCTGTATTTTATACCTGGATCAATTTACAGAAAAGAACTCGCCTTCTTTGACCTTATTGGCTCACTACCCAAGGGTCCTAAAATGTCAAGTTGATTGATGAGTTAATGCAACATGCCGAACTGCATGTAGCAGCCTTGACTTGGGGATCTGTGACTTTTCACAGTCTGTCTAAATGAGCCTGTTTGAATATTCTATCACACAGTTTATATTTGCATAATGTGACTCAAATTCTAATGATCCCATTAGAGACCCGTTAGCCAAGTGACTGAATTCTAAATAATTTTAGCATTTACGTGCAGTATAACTGTTCAGCTTCGTATCTCCATTACGGATATAAGCAAAGTGCAGCATTATTCATTAGTCGTTGGGAATCAGCCATCACTTACTACGCAGCCATTGAAATGTCAAACCAATTTTCGGTTTAAGAAAATCCTCTGTTGGCATTCGTCCGTCACGCTGTAAACAGTATTTGCATCAGAGGACTCGTCTACATCATGCAGGCAAATGTGTGCACTGGTCGTACACCAGGCAAGCCTGGTGGGATTTCAACCAGAGAGCATTATCCCAGCTCTCCCACCTCCTGCAGCGACATGGTGATGGAGGGGAGTAGACACAAGAAGTGCCTGCCCACTTCGCACCTAAACCTTGCGGCAGCGCAAGAAAGTGGAAAAGTACCCGGCGGAACAACGGTCCGCTACAAATACCTTACCACCCTACGGCCCATATTCTACGGGATCCACGCCACACCTATTATATCTCCCTTTGTTAGGTCTTTCTGTTATTCTTTATATTTAGAATCATAGATTGGTTACAGCACAGAAGGAGGCCAGTCTGCTCGTTGAACCCGTGCCGGCTCTCGACAAGAGCATTTCCGCTAGTCCCACTCCCCCGCCCCCTTACCCCGTAGCCCTGCAAATGTTTTTCCTTCAGCTACTTACCCATTTCCCTTTTGAAAGCCGCGATTGAAGCTGCTTCCTCCATCCTCTCAGGCAGTGCATTCCAGATCATAACAACTCGCTGCGTAAAAAGATTTTTCCTCCTGTCGCCTCATGTCCTGACTTTGTTGTTTTTATTTTCTGCCATTCATGTGCTAAATATTTTTATGTGTTTGCAGATTTGAGCTAATCTCTCAGTTCATTCAATTGAACGCTGCCTTTCGAATGCACGCCCGTTTTATTGCTTACTGGAAGACATGTCATTTATACCCTTTCCATCTCCCAGTTTCAATATTTCCATTGCCATTTGCCAAAATTTCTTCCCATTTAATCTTGAGAAGGTCCTGGAGCAGGTCCATAGCCAGCAGTTGTGGATTGAAGGAGGAGGAGGAGGGTGCTGTGGGTGTGGGGGGTGGGGTCGGGCGAAGACAGTGATTAGGGAAGAGAGGGGACTTCAGATGGAATTGAGGACTGAAGTGAATTGTTCAGCTGGAGGAACCAGGGTGGATTGCCCAGCCTGGAGCATGGTTCATATGAACATAAGAACTAGGAGTAGGAGTAGGCCATTCGGTTCCTTGAGCCTGCTCCACCATTAAATAAGATCATGACTGATGTTCCACCTCAACTCCACTTTCCTGCACTATCCCCATATCCCTTGATTCCTTTAATATCCAAAAATCAGTTGATCTCTGTCTTGAATATACTCAAAGACTGAGCCTCCACAGCCTTCTGGTGTACAGAATTCCAAAGATTCACCACACTCTGAGTGAAGAAATTTCTCCTCATCTCAGTCCTAAATGGCTGACCCCTTATTCTGAGACTGTGACCCCTGGTTCTAGACTCCAGAGCCAGAGGAAACAAATACACTACATCCACTGGTTCCCCCTTATCTATTCTGTTAGTTACAATCTCAAAAAACTCTAACAGATTTGTCAAACACATTTTTCCCTTTCATAAATCCGTGTTGGATCTGCCCAATCCTATTAATATTTTCTAAGTGCCCTGTTGCCACATTCTTAATAATAGATTCTAGCATTTTCCCTACTACTGATGTCAGACTAACTGGTCTGTAGTTCCCCGTTTTCTCTCTCCCTCCTTTCTTAAATAGTGGGGTTACATTAGCTACCTTCCAATCCACGGGAACCGTTCTAAAATCTATGGGATTTTGGAAGATGACAACCAATGCATCCACTATCTCTATAGCCACTTCTTTCAAAACCCCAGGATGTGGGCCATCAGGTCCAGGGGATTTATCCGCTTTCAGTCCCATTAATTTCTCCGGTACTATTTTTTTACTAATACTAATTTCTTTCAGTTTCTCATTCTCGCACGACCCTTGGTTCTCCACTACTTCCTGGAGATTTTTTGCGTCTTCTTCCGTGAAGATGGACAAAAGTATTTAATTTCTCTGCCATTTCCTTATTTCTCGTAATCATTCCTCCTATTTCAGCTTGTAAGTGACCCACATTTACTTTCGCTAATCTTTTCCTTTTTACATACCTATAGAAACTTTTACAAACTGTTTTTATGTCTCTCGGTAATTTACTTTCATATTCTATTTTCCCTTTCTTCATCAATTTCTTGGTCCTCCATTGCTGAATTCTAAAATCCTCCCAATCCTCAGGCTTACTATTCTTTTTGCCAACATTATAAGCCTCTTCCTTTGATCTAATCCTATTTTTTAACTTTTCTTGTTAGCCTCGGTTGGACCACTTTTCCTGTGGAGTTTTTGTGCCTTAAGGAAATGTATGCCTGTTGTGAATTATGTTTAATTCTTTAAATGCTTGTCTATTGTCATACCTTTTAATGTAGTTTTCAAATCTACCTTAGCCAACTCACCCCTCATACCTACGTAGTTTCCTTTGTTTAGATTTAAGACTCTAGTTTTGGATTGAATTAAATCTCTTTAAAATTGAATGTAAAATTTTATCGTATAATGGTAACTCTTCCCTGAAGGCCCTTTTACTATAAGATTATTAATTAACCCTTTCTCAATGCACAGCGCTAGATCGAAAATAGCCTGTTCCCTTGGTTCCTCAACATACTGATCGACAAAACCGTTTTGTATACATTCATAAGAACATAAGAAGCAGGAGTAGGCCATTTGATCCCCTCGAGTCTGCACCGCCATTTAATAAGATCTGGTCATGGATTCAGCTCTACTTCCCTGCCCGCTCCCCATAACCCTTGACTCCCTTATCGCTCAAAAATCTGTCTGTCTCCATCTTAAATATATTCAATGACCCAGCCTCCACAGCTCTCTGGGGCAGAGAATTCCATAGATTTACAACCCTCTGAAAGTTCGTACTCCACACTATTACTGAAAATGTGGTTTGCCCAGTCTATATGTAGATCAAAGTCCCCCATGATTATTGTATTTCCTTTGTTACATGCACCACTAATTTCCTGATTTATACTCTGCCCTACATTACAACTACTGTTTGGGGGCCTATAAACAACTCCCACCAGAGTTTCCTGCCTGCCATGTATTCAACCAGCATTGTAACCCATGTATAATCTGACCTAAGTTGTACACTGTGAGTACAATGACCACTTGGCGGGAGACACTCCTAACCTGGACCTTCAGGTATAAAAGGGGAAGCTCCACCCACCTTCATCACTTGAGTGCTAAGGAATAAAGGACAGGTCACAGACTGACCTTCTCTCAAGCAAGGGCCTCATGTGCATTTATACTGTATAGTAAGGACGTATCAATGGCGACGAGAAACTGGGATTTAAACCACGCGAGCATGGCCACTAGCAGAACAGACGAGAGGTACTGTGTTAAGGAATGGTTGGGTCAGAGATTCAACATTGTTAAAGCAGCACACAGTTCTCCAGGCAGACAAGGGCAGTCGGGCATGCCCCAACATGTAGTCGAACCCAGAGGGGGAATTCGACAGAGACAATGGCAAGTTGAATGGCAATTCACGCCATTGCAAGGGACAATGCGGCCAGTAATGGGGCCATCAACAACCTGTTAATGGCGCACTCAAGGACAGTCACAGGGGCAGTCAAGGACGATTGACTGGCAAGGGACCTTTGGTTTCCAACAGCAGCTCATGTTGGAGGCGTGGAGGCACATACTCAGCCGGAGTTTGCAGAGATGAGCAAAATACCTGCAGAAATTGCAGAAGTGAACGCTGGGGGAAATCACTGGAAGCTGAAGTTCAGCGAGTTCATGTGGAGCACGTATACAGTTCATACACCAGGACGCCACTGATAATGATGAAAGTGCTCCTCAATGGCATCCCAGTATCAATGGAGCTAGATACGGGGGCCAGCCAGTCCCTGATGGGTATCAAACAGTTCGAAAAGTTGTGGGCGTCCAAGGCCAGGAGGCCAAAATTATCGCCGATTGACGTACAGCTACGGACTTACACAAAGCAGATCATTCCGGTGCTAGGCAGCGCCACGGTAGTCGGGACCCACAAAGATTCGGAGAACAGGTTGCCACTCTGGATTGTCCCAGGGGACGGTCCCGCACTCCTGGGGAGGAGTTGGCTTGCTGTCATGAACTGGAAATGGGGCGATGTCAATGCAATTTCCTCTGTGGAGCTAGTATCATGCTCACAGATCCTGGACAAATTTGACTCATTATTTCAACCCGGCATCGGCACTTTCATGGGGGCCAAGATAGTGATTCACATAAACCCAGACGCCTGGCTAGTACACCACAAGGCCAGAGTGGTGCCGTACGTGATGCGGGAAAAGATAGAAGGCGAATTGGACCACCTGCTGAGGGAAGGCATCATCTCGCCAGTCGAATTCAGTGACTGGGCAAGCCTGATCGTGCCGGTGCTCAAGGCAGATGGGTCGGTCAGGATATGTGGTGATAACAAGGCCACCATCAATCGGGTGTCACTCCAAGACCAGTACCCGCTACCAAGAGCGGAGGATCTCTTTGCGACACTATCCGGTGGCAAACTTTTTTCAAAATTGGACCTGACCTCAGCTTACATGACCCAGGAGCTGGCGAGTGAGTCGAAGAAGCTGACCACCATTACGACACACAAGGGGTTGTTTGAGTACAACAGATGTCCGTTCGGGATTCGCTCGGCTGCCGCGATCTTCCAACGAAATATGGAAAGCCTCCTCAAGTCGATTCCAGGAACGGTGGTTTTTCAGGACGACATCCTCATCACGGGTTACAATACTGAAGAACACCTCCACAACCTGGAGGAGGTGCTACGCAGACTGGACTGGGTAGGTCTGCGACTGAAAAAGGTGAAGTGCATCTTCCTAGCTCCAGAGGTAGAATTCCTGGGGATGAGGGTAGCAGCAGACGGGATCAGCCCTACTGCGTCCAAGACGGAAGCGATCCAGAGAGCACCCAGACCCCGTAACACGACGGAGCTGCGTTCGTTCCTGGGGCTCCTGAACTATTTTGGTAACTTTCTTCCCAAATTGAGCACGCTGCTAGAGCCGCTACATGTGCTCCTACGCAAAGGTCGCGAATGGGTCTGGGGGGACAGCCAGGAAAGGGCTTTTAATAGAGCACGCAATTTGTTATGTTCCAACACTCTGTTAACATTATACGACCCATGTAAGAAACTTGTGTTAACATGCGATGCGTCGTCCTATAGTGTCGGGTGTATGTTGCAGCATGTCAATGTCAAGGGTCAGTTGCAGCTGGTAGCTTATGCCTCCAGGAGTCTGACCCAGGCAGAAAGGGGTTACGGGATGGTAGAAAAGGAGGCGCTCGCATGTGTATATGCGGTAAAGAAAATGCACCAGTACCTGTTTGACAGGAAATTTGAGCTGGAGATAGATAACAAACCCCTAACGTCCCTTTTGGCCGACAACAAGGCCATAAATGCAAACGCATCGGCCCGCATACAGAGGTGGGCACTCACGTTAGCCGCCTATGACTATACAATTTGGCACAGACCGGGCACTGAAAACTGCGCCGATGCATTCAGCAGGCTCCCACTAGCCACCACTGAGGGGGCTACCGAGCATGCTGCTGAGCTTCAATTCAAGCACATCCTCTGCCACGGTAGAAAGTCTACGGGCAATGTTCGCCGCCCTCGGTCTACCGGACATCTTGGTCAGCGACAATGGCCCGTGCTTCACAGGGCTTCCAGGACTTCATGGCAGGCAATGGAATTAACCATGTCAGAACAGCACCGTTCAAGCCGGCCTCAAACGGCCAGGCAGAACGAGCTGGGCAGATGCTCAAACAGGGGATGCTCAGAATCCAAAGGGGTTCCCTACAAAGGCGCTTATCACGCCTCCTGTTGGCCCATAGATCCCGACCATACTCGCTCACAGGGGTTCCACCCGCAGAGCTGCTAATGAAAAAGACGCTCAAAACCCGGCTATCCCTTATACACCCCACCATGAAAGAAATTGTTGAGAGCAGGCGCCAGCCACAATATGACTACCATGACAGGAATGCGAGGGCGCAATGTACTGATGTAAATGATCCTGTTTTTGTCCTCAACTACGCTGCAGGGCCCAAATGGCTTGCAGGCACTGTGATTGCCAAAGAGGGAAATAGGATTCAGGTAGTTAAACTTACCAATAGACAAATCTGCCGCAAACACTTGGATCAAACAAAAAGGGGGTTCAGCAACCCCATAGAAGAAGCAGAGGAAGAACACGATGTAGAGTTCACTCCACCACAGGTGACCGCACACCGGAACCAAAGGGAGGAGAGCCCAATCACTGTGGGCAGTCTGGATAGGCCTGAGGCACCGCAAACAGCAGACACTCAGGCCAGCGCCCAACAACCGGAGCCCCAACTTAGGCGCTCTACAAGAGAGTGTAAACCACCAGAGAGACTTAACCTGTGATCCCAATAAGACTTTGGGGGAGAGGTGATGTCATGTATTCAACCAGCATTGTAACCCATGTATAATCTGACCTAAGTTGTACACTGTGAGAACAATGACCAGTAGGTGGGAGACACTCCTAAACTGGACCCTCAGGTATAAAAGGGGAAGCTCCACCCACCTTCATCACTTGAGTGCTAAGGAATAAAGGACAGGTCACAGACTGACCTTCTCTCAAGCAAGGGCCTCATGTGCATTTATACTGTATAGTAAGGACGTATCACTGCCTCTTGCTGTTTCTTAGCTCTACCCAAACTGATTCTACTACTTGATTTTCCGAGTTAAATTCCTTTCTCTCTGCTGTCTTTATCCCATCCTTTATTATCAGTGCTACCCCTCCTCCTTTTCCATTTTGCCTATCTTTCCTAAAAGTTAAGCATCCTGGAATATTTAGTTCCCAAGCATGGTCACTTTGCAATCATGCCTCTGTAATGGCTATAGATCAAACCTATTCATTTCTATCTGCGCTATTAATTCATCTATTTTGTTGTGAATGCTTTGCACATTCAGATATAGTGCCTTCAACTTTGACTTTGTCCTTTGTTACCTTTGTTACTCTCTCTCCCTTCCCGACCCACTCTGCTTACGTTTACCCAAATCTCAGCTCTGCTCTGGAGCATTGACATTTCTCTTGATGCTTTTTAATTTACTCTTTACTCTTTCCTGAATCTTCCCACCCACCCCCACCCCCTTCATTAGTTTAAAGCCCTAACTACTGCCCTAGTTATTCAATTTGCCAGGACACTGGTTCCAGCTCGGTTCAAATCGAGCTGGTCCCAACGGAACAGCTCCCCCTTTCCCCAGTACTGCTGCCAGTGCCCCATGAAGCAAAAGCCCTGCCTCCCACACCACTCTTTGAGCCATGCATTTAACCTTCTAATCTGCATATCCCCATGTAGTTTTTAACGACTTAGAAGCTTTTTACTGCTTTGCTAATTATAGCAATTCAACTATTCTCAGCGTTTATATTTAATTCAAACTGGGAGACTCTTGTTCAGATTATAACAAATGCTTTTAATACAGATATATTGAGTAAAAACCACAGAGATTTATCAAGTGAATCACGTTCTGTTACAAAAAGTAATACTTAACAAATGATAGTCACAGCCTGTTCTTGATGGCATCCTCTCGAGCGACTGTGGTGCTGACTCCTTATCCTCTTTTCCTTCTGAAGATTCTTTCTTCCTGTTGTCTTGATTTGCACTGCCTTCTGAGTTCAATAGCTTTTACTTCATATCCCTTTTTCTCCCATTCAAATGCTGTGAAAATCTGCAGCTGTTTCAGCCTCACAATAGATCATATTGAGTCTACTGCTTTTGACTTTCTATGTTATCTCTATCTCCCCTCCCTCTCTGTGGCAGGAATCGCTTCTCTGAGAACAATTATACAGATCATGTCACACAGAATTCATTACTGAGCTTGGCTTTACAAAATTATGATAAGAAATGGTACATGCTGCATACCTTTATCTTACTGATTAATAATTTTGACCTTGATTGTTCTAGTTCTAAATGAAGCTGTATCAGCAGTTACAAAAATGGTTAACATAATAATGGCTCAATTTAAATGATGCTTTGCTTCTTAGCCTTTGGCCATTTTAAAATCCATTTTATGTTATACGGCCATTTTCTATCATTTATAAGCGAGTTTTACATACAATCAATTCATATAAAGGAAGTTACAAACATAAAGGTTATTCATTAATTAAAGACGTGTAAAATAAGCTTCTTATTTCTAACTTCTAATATCTGTCAATAGGTGATATATTATACCTATGCCAATTGATGCGTGGCTCAGGTAACAATCCAGAGATTATTGTCCTTAAGGTTCTACTTTTTAATTTGGAACCCAACTCCTCAAACTCTCTCAGCAGAACCTCATTCCTAGTTCTACTTATGTTGTTGGTTCCTACGTGGACAACGACAACTAGATCCTCCCCTTCCCACTCCAAGTTCCTCTCCAGCCACGAGGAGCGGTCTTTAACCCTGGCACCAGGCAGGCAACACAACCTTCGGAACTCCTGACCATGGTTGCAGAGAACAGTATCTATCCCTTTGACTATACTGTCCTCGACCACAACTACATTCCCTTTCACTCCCTTCACTTAAATGACCTCCTGCACCACGGTGCCATGATCAACCTGTTCATCCATCCGACAGGCTTTTCCCTCATCCACACAGGTAGCAAAAACCTCATAACTGCTGGATAAGGTCAAAGGCTGAGGCTCCTCCAGCACAGCACCTGGGGTCCCCTTACCTGCCTGAGTTGCAGTCACACCCTCCTGTCCCTGACCACTAACCAGACCGGTACCATTACCTAACCTAAGGGGTGTGACTGCCTCCTGGATCAAAGTTTCCAGGTAACTCTCCCCCTCCCTCATACCCCACAATGTCTACATCTCAGACTCCAGCTCAACAACTCTGAGCTGAAGTTGCTCAAGATATAGGCACTTGCCGTAAACGTGGTTGTCCGGGATCACAATGCTCTCTACAAACTCTCACATGCTGCAGTTGTGGCACACCACCTTCACTGCCATCTATATGACCTTATTCTATTTAAGTAAATGTAGTTACATTTGTATTTAAGTCATTTAGTTTACAGTTTCGTTCCTTGACTACTTAATTGATCTACATTAAATTATGGGTAATGAAATTAAATATCTACCTGTAACGCAATGCATTCCAAGCAGTGTAGGCAAAAAGCAACAACTCCTTCCCCCTGTTTTCCAAATTCCCACTCTTTCCAAATTCCCAAATAAAACAATCAGTTTAACTCACTCTGTTTAAGGCCGCTCTGTGCAGACCACTCTATGCTCTGCAAAACTGTTTACTTTTATATTCTTTTATACTGTGGGAGTTTCATGGAAACATATATAGAAAGATAGAAAATAGTTGCAGGAGTAGGCCATTCAGCCCTTCGAGTCTGCACCGCCATTCAATAAGATCATGGCTGAGCATTCACCTCAGTACCCCTTTCCTGCTTTCTCTCCATACCCCTTGATCCCTTTAGCCGTAAGGGCCATATTTAACTCCCTCTTGAATATATCTAATGAACTGGCCTCAACAACTTTCCGTGGTAAAGAATTCCACAGGTTAACAACTCTCTGACTGAAGAAGTTTCTCCTCATGACAGTCATAAATGGCTTATCCCTTATCCTTAGAATGTAACCCATGGTTATGGACTTCCCCAGTATCGGGAACATTCTTCCTACCTCTAACCTGTCCAATTTCACCCAATTTACAAGTGTTGACTCAGCTCCCCTCTCCTCTGTGATTAGCACCAAAGTTCTGATAGGCCAGCTCTACAAGGGTGCCTTGAAGCTGTGCATCCTACTCTTTGCAATGTAGCCAGAAGGCACCTAGCATACATTTCTCATAACTGATTCGACAAAAGGGGCCTAGTGGGGAGTGAGACACTATTTGCGGTCCATATCATCAATTGAAATGAGTAATTATTCATTACTCATGTAATGAACAAGTATCGATATTACTCATTTCAATATTTAAATTTTTTCTTGATAGCCCGTCCCCTTTAAAAACGCTAGTTCCCTGGCAGTTGATCTTGTAATCTGTCATTCTATTATTGTAACATAACTTACTTGATCCAGCACGGACCTTTAAAATCCAGCACAAATACAGAGTGCAGCAAACTACAGTTCTCGCATTGTAAATATTACAGAGAATTACATAGCACTTACAGCACAGAAACAAGACATTTGGCCCAGCAGGTCCATGCTGGTGTTTTTATGGTCCACACACGCCTATGCTCACCCGATTTTGTTGCACCCTATCTGTAATGTCTGTAAGCTTGTAATGTTTGTAGCTCCACACTGTGGATGTGGACGTATTGCGTACTGCAACTGCAGAGTTAATAATAAACAGAACCAGGCAGATTCCGGAGGCTTCCGAGAGAGAGCTGCCTGCCATGTTGGAAGCTGTGTGTGCTTGTGCTCTGTGAATATATCACATTTGGCGATGAGATGGGATTTTTCGGATGATTCAAAGCTTAAATTTTGTTGGGGAAGGATTCAGCCAGCCGACAGAGAGACTTTGGAAGTTTCTGTCTTTGGAAAAAAGCTACGAAATCCAAGGTAAAATACATCACACGGTGTGAACAACTACAGATTAAAATGGCAGGTGTAATCGGACATTTGGGGAAATATAGACACGACCGGGAACGTTTTAAAGCATATGTGGATCGGCTAGAAATTTATTTCACGCAAATAACATAATCTAAGTTCCAGACAATGCAGAACTGGGCTGTGTTGGAATGTAAGAAAACGATCTTCTTATTGGAGGTGGGTCCGGCATTGTACGAAACCCTTGTAAATCTGCTTGTGCCTGACGAGCCAAAGGACACAACGCTTAAAGAGATTTTAATGAAGCTGAAGCAGCACTATAATCCCAAACCATTAGAAATTGCTGAAAGCTATCATTTTGGGATTCGGAATCAAAAGGCTGATGAATGTATCAGTGATTACATCGTAGCATTAAAAAAGCTATCGATGCACTGTAATTTTGAAAACTTTCAAAACCGAGCATTACGGGATCGTTTTGTTTGTGGGGTGAAAAATGATGTGATCAGAAGGAAGTTATTGATGACGGATGACTTGACTTTTGAAATTGCTTGCCAGATAGTGAGGTCGATGGGCATGGCCGAACAATATTCCCGAGAATTAATTAATAATTGCGGTCGTCAGTCAACCGAGGTAAATATCCTGCAGATTCAAAGTAAAAGACGATGGGGACCCAAAGTCGCAGAAACTGGAAATTCTAACAGAGCGTCGAAGTCGTGCTATAGTGCCTGGGACAACACATTGCTCAAAGTTGTCCATACGTGAAGGCAGAGTGTTTCTTCTGCAGGGCGACTGGGCATCTTGCGAAGGCATGCTGACTGAAGGGTAAACCAGCTTTTAAAGCTATGAGTCCAGTGTTCAAAGCCATGAGTAGAAATCCCAAGAGACTACATAGCATGGAAGAACAACAACAGGACGAGGAGATGTTAGAGTTACATGTCATCAGGAGCACGAGGTTAACAGACAGTGATTCGGAAAGCATCAAAATCCACATAGATGTTGCGGGATTTAAGATACCAATGGAAATTGACAAGGGTGTATCCGTGAGTGTAGTACCCCAGTCGCTGTACCTCGACAAACTGCGTGATTTCCAATTGGAGAAATCCAAGATAGAGCTGCGAGGCTACTCGAGAGAGAAAATTCCTGTGGTAAGTCGTATCACCGTACCGGTGAAATATAAAGATCAATTTCAGAACTTGCCTCTAATAGTAGTGAAAGGAGAAAGTCTGCCTTACTAGGAAGAAATTGGTTGAGCTCACTGAAGCTCGATTGGATTAAAATTTTCTGTGTGAAAGCGAGATTTTCATCAACGGATGAGGTTATCAAGAAGTATCCGAAGGTGTTCTGCGAAACGGGCAGTCCGATCCAAGGCTTCAAGGTGCATGTCAGGGTACAGAAGGACGCTCGATCCGTTTACTACAAGCCATGTTCTCTACCATATGCACTCAAGGAGAAAGTTGAGCAAAAACTCAAAAGACTAGAGACGGAGAACATTATTTGTAAGATTGATCGATGTAATTGGGCTACACCCATTGTTGTTGTACCTAAGTCCGATGGTAAGGTAAGATTGTGTGGTAATTATAAAGTAACCGTAAACCAGGTTCGAGAGGGTAATGTCCCCAATACATTGCTGAATATAGAAGATTTGTTCACAACACTGACAGGTGGTCAGATCTTCTCAAAACTGGATCTTACGAATGCCTACTTGCAGCTTGAACTAGATGAGGAGTCCAAGTCATGTTTGACTATAAATACTCATCAAGGCCTATATCAATTTAATAGGCTATCGTTTGGAGTGTCTTCTGCCCCTGCCATATTCCATGGGGCGATGAACCAGATTTTGCAAGGTATTGAAGGGGTAGTATGTTATTTGGATGACATACTAATTTCAGCACCAAATAGGCAAATTCATAATAACATATTGAATGAAGTCCTCAAACGGCTAGAGAAGCGCAGAGTACGAATGTCTGCTCGTAAGTGTGAGTTATTTAAAAACTCAGTGGAGTACTTAGGGTACAGAGTAGACAAAGATGGTTTACATCCAACCATGGAAAAATTGGATGCAATTAGAAATGCACCCACTCCCAGGAATGTTCATTCTTGGGTCTTTTGAACTATTATGGGAAGTTCTTACCAAATTTGGCTACAGTATTACATCCACTGAATGAACTTTTGAAAAAACAGGTCCATTGGAAGTGGTCAAAAGAATGCGATACAGCATTCAAGGAGTGTAAAAGCAAATTGGTAGAGAGCACCATGTTAGTTCACTATGACATATCTAAGGAGATTAAGCTAGCATGTGATGCCTCTCCGTATGGAGTTGGGGCAGTGATCTCTCATGTATCACGTAGTGGGGAGGAGAGACCAATTTCTTTTGCTTCACGCACTCTCAGTGCCAGTGAGAGTAATTATGCGCAAATTGAAAGGGAAGCTTTGGCATTCATTGTTGGGGTCAAGAAGTTTCACAAATACTTGTATGGTCATAAGTTTACCATCGTTACAGACCATAAGCCCCTAACAGCAATCCTCCATCCAAAGTCCCCAGTTCCAACATTAGCTGCAGCCCGAATGCAGAGATGGGCTTTGATTTTGTCAGCATATACATATGATATTGAATACAGATGATCAGCTGATCACAGTAATGCTGAAGCAATGTCTAGATTGCCTTCCTCATCACAAGTTACACCCGATAGGGAAGAAGTGTTTTATATTTCATATATTGATGAACTGCCAGTCACAGCTGAAGAGATTGGTTGAGCAACCAAACGTGACCCAGTGATGTCAAAGGTGTATGAGTATATTGCAAATGGATGGCCAAACCAGATAACAGACAAAGATACACATCCATTCTTCATTTGTAGGAATGAATTATCAGTCGATAAAGATTGTATCATGTGGGGTGCAAGAGTGGTTATACCAAATAAATTCAGGTCCAAATTATTAGGAGACCTCCATGACTAGCACCTGGGAATGTGCTTGACCAAGAGTTTTGCACACAGTTATTTATGGTGGCCAGGTCTTGATAAAGATATAGAGTACATCGTGAGTCAATGTACGACATGTCAATTGGTAAGTAAGCAACCACCACCAGTACCATTACAGCCATGGAAATGGTCTCTCAGGGTATGGCAAAGGCTACATATTGATTTTGCTGAGTTAGAAGGACAACAATTGTTCATTGTGATTGATATCCATTCGAAGGGAGTTGAGATGTTTACAATGTGGAAAATAACAACAAGCCAAACATTGGACATTTTACGAAAATTATTTTCTTCATTTGGCCTCTCTGAAGAGATTGTTTCGGATAATGGACCACAATTTTGTTCAGAAGAATTTGCACAATTCACGAAAAAAAAT
The DNA here is from genome assembly GCF_044704955.1 of Pristiophorus japonicus. Taxonomy (NCBI): domain Eukaryota; kingdom Metazoa; phylum Chordata; class Chondrichthyes; family Pristiophoridae; genus Pristiophorus; species Pristiophorus japonicus. Next base: position 285,104,295 of record NC_091981.1, on the reverse strand, counting down.
GGTGTGAAACATGCCAAGGTTCCACCATACCATCCTGCTTCGAGTGGTGCAGCAGAGCACACTGTACAATTGTAAAACGTGCCCTCATAAAACAAATGTTAGATCCAAATCCAAGGAAACGACAGTTGTCATTGGATCACAAATTGGCTAATTTTTTGATTAGATATTGAAATACTCCTCATACAACTACTGGTAGAACAACAGCAGAGTTGTTTCTCAAATGACAGCCATGAACCAGATTCTCGTTGTTAAAGCCAAATTTGGCACAGTCCGTAGAAGTGACACAATTAAGACAGAAAGAGAATCATGATAGAGGTAGAGTAAAAGAGAAAAGTGTGAAATTAAACCAGAAGGTGAGGATGAAGAACCATCACCATAAATGGTTAAAGTGGTTACCAGGAAGAGTGGTGAAGATAAGTGATCCTCGCACATATTTGGTAAAGATGTTTGATAATGGACAGGTTAGGTTTGTTCATATTGATCATATTTTACCTACAGAGGAGGAAAGAGTTGAAGGTGGGAATGATTCAATTATTTCTGATTCATCAGATAGTTTTGATACACCAGTAGCAAATCCTAAATCCAATGTACTGGAAACAAATCCAGGAGAGAATCAGAATGAAAGTCTGAGTCCGAGTCAGGAAAACAAAGAGCCTGAAGTTAGAGTGAGTTCAAATGAAAATCAAGGAAATTCCATGGAGGAAAACGTTCCTCAGGATGAGCCGCGAATGAGTTTAGATTCGACACCAGGTTTGGAAGGCACTGTTCGAGAGCGAAGGTATCCTCATCGAAACAGAAAACAAGTGGTGAAATTAAATTTGTAAATATGGGAAAAAAAAAGTTTATATCCTGTGTTATGTATAAACATGAAAGTTATGAATAATGTTTGTTGTAATAACTTCTTCATTAAGGAGGGAGAAGTGTAATGTCTGTAAGCTTGTAATGTTTGTAGCTCCACGCTGTGGATGTGGACATATTGTGTACTGCAACTGCAGAGGTAATAATAAACATAACCAGGCAGATTCCGGAGGCTTCCGAGACAGAGCTGCCTGCCATGTTGGAAGCTGTGTGTGCTTGTGCTCTGTGAATATAATCACACTATCCTTCTAAATATGCCCAGTAGGAATTAACAGGAGGAGATGCTGTGCAGTTGAAAGGCAAAAGCTGATGAGAAACTGTACTTGCCTCACCTGACAAAAATTGCCCCGTATTAACTGGCCTTTGAGGGTCCAGAACTGTGCTGCAATGTGCCCCATTGCAATTTATAAGAGAGGGAGCAAGAAAATCCGCCAGTTTTTGGGAGGGAGATCCAGGCTTCAACTACTAGTTATCCTCCACTTCCGCCCCTTGTGGCGCCTTTATGCCTCCTTTTGCTGACCATACTGCAGAGAGGATATTTCCACTCATGAGGGAAACTAAAACTAGGGGACATAGTCTTAGAATAAGGGGCCACCCATTTAAAACTGAGATGAGGAGAAATTTCTTCTCTCAGAGGGTTGTAAATTGGTGGAATTATCTGCCCCAGAGAGCTGTGGAGAGATAGACAGATTTTTGAATGATAAGGGAGTAAAGGGTTATGGGGAGCGGGCAGGGAAGTGGAGCTGAGCCCATGATCAGATCAGCCATGATCTTATTGAATAACGGAGCAGGCTTGAGGGGCCAAATGGCCTACTCCTGCTCCTATTTCTTATGTTCTTATGTTCTTATGCTGGTGTAGTTCCATCAAGCTTGGGACGAATATACCCTTCCACACCCCAGCCTGGGACTCCCCTGCCCCTGGCCACGCTTCTCTCCGACATGGGGGGTATTTGTTTGAGGCAGATGGGTATCTTCCCCAAACAAGGCCCCTTTAATGAACATGACGGAGAAGGCTAGGTCCTGGTGTATCTGAGTCCCTACAACATTCCCAACCTTATGGTGGGAGTGTGCTGAAGGAATTGGGTTGGCCCTTGTATTTACAAAGTATCTTAACACTGTTGCAACGTAGGAAAGCACAGCAGCCAAGTACCACAAACAGCAATGTGATAATACCCAGATCATTTTGTGGTGTTGGTTATGGGATAAACATTGGCTAAGATACTGGGGAGAATTCATCTTCGAAATAGTCCCATGGGATCCTTTACATCCAACTGAGAGGCTGGACGAGGCCTCACTTTAACATCTCATCCGAAAGAGGACACCTCCGACAGTGCATCGCTCCCTTCGCACTGAACTGGGAGTGTTGGCCTAGATTTTGTCCTCATACCTGTGGGGTGAGATTTGAATCCACAACATGCCTCTGACTTAGAGGCGAGAGAGAGTGCTACCCACCGAGACACAGCAGACACGGCAAGTTGGTTAGCATCTGAATTAGAAAGACAGGCCAATGTCTTGGGGCCGAAATCGCCCTCAGCGAGAAATTGGGGCGGGCACTTCGAATTAGCCAGAAATTTAGCGTCTGCCGGGAGTCGGAGGAAAGAGGAGAGAAATTCGTCTGTTAGTTCAAGAAACCGCCTCCCAGCGCTTTCGGGCGCTGTTCGAGGCGGTATTGCAGAGGTGCCCATTACCGCCACAATAACCACATCAGCGCGGTGGTGATGATGTCAGCGTGAGGCGGACGTGCCACGTCGCACTGACGCGTCACAATGTCCCTCCCCTTCACTTAAAGGGGAGGGGCACTGCGAGGTCTGGTGAGGCCTCGGTGAAGCCCACCGGGCCACTCGGGAAGGGTTCGGCCAGGCCAGCGGTACGGCATCCAAGAGAGGGTGCCGGGCTGCCTGTTGGCAGCCTGGCCGAACCAGCGACCACCATTGTCGGGCCGACTCAGGAGTCAGCTGACAATTAAAACAAACTGGCTGTCATGGCGGTGTGCTCTCCCTTTTAAGGGTGGCCGCACCGCCCACCTACTGGCAGCTTCCCGCCTCGCGAGGCTGTTGGGGGTCACTGACCGGAGGCAGCCACACCCCCGTGGGGAAATTTCTCCCGCGGTGCTAAAAAGGAGTCACCGCTGTGGGGTAAGGGGTCGGCGAGCGGCTGACAAAGGGTCGGAGCGCTAGGCAGGGGAGAAACACGGCCTGGGGGCAATTAGCGCATTGATCAAACCCTCTGCCTGCCCCTGGTTGTTAACACTTTACCACCCTCTAAGAGGCGTTAACGGGCCTTAAAGAAGGGAGCAATTTCGGCCCCTTCATGTGCAAACCTTCGTCAGGATTCGGAAGAAGATTCAGACCCAAAACATTGACTATTCTCTCCCTTTGACATGTGAAGTATGGTCACTTAGGCAAGGTGTTGAAGGACCAGCCAACGGCCGTGGGACTCTCCTCCAATGAGGAGTCTGGAGAGGAGGAAGAACATTTGATTTTCAAAAAATGGCCACCATATTGCTGGCCAATAAACAATAAAGAGTGCCAAAGTGAAGGAAAAGAGAATCGGTTACCAAGACTGAAAAAGTGGAAAGACATATGATAAACTGGTGGAAAAAAAAGGCTGGTCATAAATGATACATATGCTTCCAGGAGGAAATGGGATCAGCTAAGCAGCCAACTTCCTTTCAGTCTGAAATATATTTTTAAAAAGGACAATATTCTGACCTGCAGATAGTTGCATCTTCGCAAGGAACTTCTCAGTGTTAATTTGATGCTTCCATAAGCTATGTTCAGATAACATTTCACATTTTCCTTCTCTTGGATGCCAAGAATGAATTTACTTATCCTATTGGAATCGTGCCTGCTTTAACTTGGCTGCCGTTTTGGGATGTATCTAAGTGATGTTGTTCATGCTGTCCTTCCCTCTGAGTTCATTCCTAAATGGCGCCAGTATAGATATGGCAGAGGAACGGAGTTCTTGCGCAGAGCTAAGGGAGACTGATAAGATAACATTCTTGGTACAGTTTCGCTTAGAAACTGTACCAAACATAATTGACCATTAGCTCTCCTAGTCCCTTTGTGAGTCGGTGCCAATTGCAGAGTGAAAGGGCGCTGGGATTGGCCGTTTCTCTCGTGTGCAGGACGACTCATGGACTGCACTTCGATGCACTCGAGAACCAGCCAGGAGCGTCCAATCACAGGAAAGGATTTCAGTTCATAAATGTGCAGCTGGTAAGTGAACATCACAGAATAGTGCAGCTCTGTCTCATAGTTCCAGCAGCTGTCACAATGCCAGCCCATCCTCGCCCCACTACGCAGCACTGAGGGAACGCGGCACTGTCGGAGGTGGCGCCTTTCGGATGAGACATTAAACCGAGGCCCCATCTGCCTTCTCAAGTGGACATAAAAGATTCCACGGCCACTATTCCGAAGAAGAGCAGTAGAGTTCTCCCCGGTGTCCTGACCAATATTTATCCCTCAACCAACATCACTAAAAAACAGATTATCTGGTCATCATCACATTGCTGTTCATGGGAGCTTGCTGTGTGCAAATTAGCTGCCGTTTTTCCCACATTACAACAGTGTACAGCAGGCACCTCAAAGCACTGGAGAGGTACCACCAACGTTTCCTCCGCCAGGTCCTGCAAATCCCTTTGCAGAATAGGCGCACCAACGTCAGTGTTCTCAGGCCAACAACCCCAGCATCGAAGCATTGACCACACTCAATCAGCTCCGATGGACGGGCCACATTGTCCGCATGTCCGATACGAGACTCCCAAAACAAGCACTCTACTCGGAGTTCCGACATAGCAAGCGAGCCCCAGGTGGGCAGAGGAAATGCTTCAAGGACACCCTCAAAGCCTCCTTGAAAAAGTGCAACATCTCCACCGACACCTGGGAATCCCTGGTCCAAGACCACCCAAAGTGGAGGAGAAGCATCCGGGAAGGTGCTGAACACCTTGACTCTCTTTGACGGGAGCAAGCGGAAGCCAAGCGTCGACAGTGGAAGGAGTGCACGCAAACCCAAACACCCCACCCACCCGTCCCTTCAACCACATCTGCCCCACCTGTGACAGAGACTGTAGGTCCCGCATTGGACTCCTCAGTCACCTAAGAACTCATATTTAGTGTGTAAGCAAGTCATCCTCGACTCCGAGGCACTGCCTAAGAGAAGAGAGAAGACAACAGTGAATACACTTCGAAAGTAGTCCGTTGGCTGTAAGGCACTTTGGGACATCCTGACCTCATGAAAGGTGCTATAGAAATGCAAGTCTTTCTTTTTCTTTTCCTCTACCCATCAAGGAACGTTAGAGAAGGGCGTATAGGGGTGGCAAGGTGCACTCTCTCCACACTCTTGGCCAATGACTCCACACTGGAACCCCAGCACACCTCCATACATGAAGTAGAACCAGACCACCATGGGACAACCAAAATGATCATTGATCACACAATTGGGTTCCTGAAACAGCACTTTAGGGGCTAGAAATTGGTTAACGTGAATTAGGCAAAAAACCTTCCCGGATGCTTCTCCTCCACTTTGGGTGGTCTTGGACCAGGGATTCCCAGGTGTCGGTGGAGATGTTGCACTTTTTCAAGGAGGCTTTGAGGGTGTCCTTGAAGCATTTCCTCTGCCCACCTGGGGCTCGCTTGCTATGTCGGAACTTCCATGAGAAGTGGGCACCGAGGAACTGGAGTGCATCATCACCCCTGGCAACCAAATTTTAATTTGATCTGTTTAATGTCTAAAGTTTAATTTGTTCGTTTTGTCGATTTTGGTGCCCATTTAGTAAGGAGGCACTTGATTCACAGGTTCAAAAAAATCGTTGTCAAGCTGTTGCATTGTGAGTGGCTTAGCCAGTCACGTGATGTTCACAAGACTCAATAAAACCCCAGCCAGTTGAGTCTAGGTCATCCACGATGAGGTATGCAGTTGTGAGACTAGTGGATGAGCTGGCAATGTGTAGTGTGATTATTAAAGCTTTGTTAATAAACCAACTAGTTCTTAATAGCAATATGAATCCGTATGCAAAGAACACATGAAGCAAACACATTACAGACATTAACTCTGTAAACAGAGGGGCTGACGTCTCTTTCAGGCCACTTTTGGGAAATTGGGTTGTGACTGACCGTGCATGCTGTGGTCAGATTTCTTGGGCTGAAAGCAGCCCAACCAATTGTCCCGCTGGTGGAGCCTGTCAAACTAGGTAAATCAAAGAAATGTTCACATACCATTGCTGCTCCTGGCTCCACATTGAAACTGCGGGCTGCTGCCAGCTATAGCTTGCCCACCCACCCCCACACCTCCTAATCTCCTACCACACCCTCCTGGACTAACAGTAGGCCCTGTGTTACAGCCAAAATACTCTCCTCCTCTTCGCATCCAAAGTGCTCCCTCTTGGGGCATGGCTAGTTCCACGCAACACACATCCCTCCCCCGACAGCACTTGTCTTGATGACGCAAAAGGATCAGTCTCCCATGGTCCTCTTGCACACTGGTTTCTAACCCGAGGGGCTCGAAATTCGTTATAGCCCAGGGATGGCCGGTATCATTAGAAAAGCTAGAGAATTAGCACCAGGAGATAATGCTTTAGACTGCATGCAAAATTAATTCTCACTGCACAAAGAAATGATTTGAGTGCTAATTCAAGTCTTAAAGGCTTTACACTGAAAGGGCGGACCAGTATCGGGTGCAGTCTAATCACAACTCATCATTGTCACAAGCTTTTCCCAGCACTTAAAGGGGAGGTTCATTGATACTGCATTCTCAGCATTGCTGGCTGTGCAGCTGCCTCAGCAAGGAGAAGCACAACAAGGGGAAGGAGCCGGAGAACTGAAGCAGGTGTGCTCATGGCAGATTCGGGTGGTCAGAGTGATTGAAGGCTTCAACAAATGCTAAATACCACCATCTGTACCACAGGCTCCACACACTGCCCAAAGCAGCACACCCCCAACACTCACCCATCAACAATCTCTACCGACCAACACACACACCCACATCTCACACCTTGCACTCAATGACAGCTATTCAACTATGCATTTAAGGAGAAGCTAGATAAGCACGTGACAGAGAAAGGAATAGAAGGATTATGCTGATTGGCACAAAAGCAAAATACTGCGGATGCTGGAATCTGAAATAAAAACAGAAAATGCTGGAAATCTCAGCGGGTCAGGCAGCATCTGTGGAGAGAAAAACAAAGTTAACGTTTCGGGTGGATGACCCTTCATCAGAACTGTTGAATATTCGAAATGAACGCATTCTTAAGGAGCACTGAAAGGGGAAAGAACAAAAGGGAAGGTCTGTGATAGGGTGGAAGACAGGAGAGATTAGAGAGACAAAAGGGATGATGGGCTGAATTGCAATGGTAATGACAGAAGTTAGAATAAGGTCAGTCTGGATAGGGTGTGAATGGTGGGATAATGACCAGCTGCCATTGGACACAATGGTGGGGGGTGGGGGGGAAAGCAGAAGAAAGAAGAAAAAAACCAGAAGATGGGAATGGGGGGGAGAAAGGGAACCAAAGATGGGCAGAGGTTATGCTGTGAAATTGTTGAACTCGATGTTGAGTCCAAAAGGCTGTAAAGTGCCTAAACAAAAGATGTGGTGCTGCTCCTCGAGCTTGTGTTGAGCTTTATTGGAACAGTGCAGGAGTCCGAGGATGGAGATATCAGAGTGGGAGTGGAGTGAGAATTAAAGTGACAGGCGACCGGAAGCTCAGAGTCACACTTACAGACTGAACGGAGGTGTTCAGCAAAGCGGTCACCCAATCTGCGCTTGGTCTCCCTGTTGTGTACGTAAATAAACAGACTAACTGAAATAGAAGTAGTGTAACTAACTGTGTCCTTTATAGCAACTCTCAAAATGGCGTCCAAAACCAGCATGTTTATAGCAGGCGTGAATAGCCCCGGCAGGGTCCTAATGCCGGTCTTGTGAGGGTTCGTGTAACTAACAAATAGAGTATGAACACTGTCATGTATCTCACACTACTGTACATAACTGTATCTTACCATGTTATACAAGACTATAATGAGAGATGACCTGTAACCACAAGCTTACCTTACCACCAGGGGTGCACTTGCAGGAGACACTGGATACCCGTCCCAGACAGGTATATAAAGAGAGGTCTCAGGCAAGTGAGGCATTCGAGAGCTGTGTAATAAAGGTGCAGGTCCTGAGTGACCTTGACTTCAGCATGTGCCTCGTGTGAATCTGTGCTTCAGGGACAGGACTTTACAGTGGCGACGAGTTACGGGATTACAGAATCCACAGAATGGCGACCAATGGCCCAGATGAAAAATACAATGCTGGAGATAATTGGGAGGACTTTATAGAAAGGCTCCAGCAAAGCTTCGTAACCAAAGACTGGTTAGGCAATGATAAGGCAGACAAGAGAAGAGCCCATCTCTTGACCAGCTGTGGCTCAAAAACATACGCCTTAATGAAGGACCTGCTGGCACCCGAGAAACCGGCAAGCAAGTCGTTTGAAGAGTTGAGCACACTGGTAAGAGACCACCTGAAGCCAGCGAGCAGCCTACACATGGCCAGACACAGGTTCTACAATTACAGACGCTGTGTGGGCCAAAGCATACCCGACTTCGTGGCGGAACTTCGGAGGTTGGCTAGCTTATGTGAGTTTTCCGATGAACTAAGGAGAGAAGTACTGAGAGACTTTTTTATTGAAGGAATAGGCCATGCAGGCATATTCCAAAAGCTCATAGAGACCGAGAACTTGACCCTAGAGGCAGCAGCACTGGTTGCACAAACATTCTTAGCAGGAGAAGAAGAAACGAGGTTGATCTACACTGCGGGTACGACAACTAACGAAACATCGGAACAAGGGGTTCACAGCATGAAACAAGCCGCTACCCCCACACACAGACAAAGGCAGGAGAGCAGGCCCTCAACAGCAGGCAGTGGCGCCAGAAGCCATCAAGGGCCACATGAACGGTCTTTCACACCTCATCAACCCACAATGCGAGCAATCAACTACAAACTGAGAGAAGCTCAAGAGAGATCAGCCAGACGCAGTTCATCCTTCGGAAACAATGGAAGTGGTCTGTGCTGGAGATGTGGGGGAAGGCACTCATCAAGGGGGTGTCGATTTCAGCATGCTGTTTGCAGAAACTGCGACTATACAGGGCATCTGGCCCGCATGTGCAGAAAAACAGCAGCTCGGCTGGTATATGAATCGGAAGGGTCGGAAAGCAGACCAGAAGACGGTGGGGACAGTACCCGGGACACTGAGGTACAGCGGGTCAACACGATCAATGGGCACTGCTCTTACAACAAGACACCGCCAATAATGACGAGGGTCCTACTCAACGGGATACCCATCAACATGGAGCTGGATACGGGAGCGAGTCAATCTCTCATGAGCGCTCAACAATTTGAACAGCTGTCGCCGCACAAAAGAGACAGACCAAAACTCACAAGGGTTGACACCAAACGAATAACCTATACCAAACAAATCATCTCTGTCCTTGGCAGCACCATGCTCTCAGTCACACACAAAGGGACAGTGAACCGACTTCCCCTGTGGATTGTCCCCGGAGATCTCCTAGAACTGCTGGGGAGAAGCTGGCTGGCAAAACTAAACTGGAAATGGGATGATGTTCACGCCATGTCGTCAGAGGAACGGACCTCCTGCTCAACAGTTCTAAGTCGATTTGAACATCTCTTTCAGCCAGGTGTGGGCACCTTCAAAGGGGCTAAAGTTAAAATCTATATCACACAGGATGCTAGACCAGTCCATCACAAGGCTAGAGCTGTGCCCTATGTGATGAGGGAAAAGATTGAACATGAATTGGACAGGCTTCTGCGGGAAGGCATTATCTCACCCGTGGAATTTAGCGACTGGGCAAGTCCCATCGTCCCAGTCATGAAGCCTGATGAATCCGTACGAATATGTGTGGATTACAAATCTACCATAAACAGAGTCTCCCTACAGGACCAATACCCGCTGCCCAGAGCGGAGGACCTATTGGCTGGAGGAAAAGTTTTCTCAAAACTAGATCTCACATCTACGTACATGACGCAAGAACTGACCAACGAGTCACTACTCACCACCATCAACACAAATCGAGGCCTTTTCATGTGCAATCGGTGCCCATTCGGCATCAGGTCGGCAGCTGCTATATTCCAGCGCAACATGGAGAGTCTGCTCAAGTGCATCCCGGGGACGGTTGTATTTCAAGACGACATACTTATCACGGGCAGGGACACCGACTCCCATCTCCGCAATTTGGAGGAAGTACTAAAGCGGTTGGATCAGGTAGGCCTAAGAGTTAAGAAATCCAAGCGCCTGTTTCTCGCACCCGAGGTTGAATTTTTGGGCAGAAGGATTGCCGCTGATGGAATCCGCCCAATAGAGTCCAAAACAGAAGCAATTCGCCTGTCACCCAGACCCCGGAATGTCTCAGAACTGCGCGCCTTTCTCGGGTTACTCAATTACTTTGGGAACTTTATGCAGAACTTGAGCACGCTGTTGGAGCCTCTCCACGTGCTACTCAGAAAGGGGTGCGATTGGTTTTGGGGGGACGCCCAAGAACGCGCCTTCAATAATGCACGCAACCTTCTGTGTTCCAACAGTGTTTTGGCTTTCTTTGATCCAGCTAAAAAGCTAATTCTTACATGTGATGCGTCAGCTTACGGGATCAGGTGCGTTTTACAACATGTCAATGGTGCGGGTAAATTACAATCCATAGCTTATGCCTCCAGGTCACTTTCGCGGGCGGAGCGTGGGTACGAAATGGTGGAGAAGGAGGCGCTCGCATGCGTGTACGGTGTCAAAAAGATGCACCAATACCTTTTCGGGGCCAATTTCGCATTAGAAACCAACCACAAGCCCCTCACGTCCCTACTATCTGAGAGCAAAGCAATAAACGGCAATGCCTCGGTGCACATTCTACGGTGGGCACTCAAGCTGGCGACTTACGATTACACCATAAGGCACAGACCAGGCACAGACAACTGTGCCGACGCGCTGAGCAGGCTACCCCTGGCGACTACGGAAGGGTCTGACGAACAGGACTGTGAGATAGTAATGGCAATCAATGCCTTTGATCCACTGGTTCGCCCATGACGGCTCGCCAAATCAGAGCCTGGATGACCAGCGACCCCACGTTATCCCTCGTAAAAAGATGTGTCTTAACTGGTGACTGGGCAGAGGCTCGCGATGCCTGCCCCGAGGAGATCAAACCTTTCCTTAGCCGCATGCATGAGCTGTCACTACAAGCAGACTGCCTGATGTGGGGCAGCCGAGTAGTTATGCCTCTGCGAGGCAGAGAGGCATTTGTCCGGGAGCTCCACCGCGAGCACCCGGGGATCGTTCTCATGAAGGCCATAGCCAGGTCCCACGTCTGGTGGCCTGGCATTGACGCGGACTTGGAGGTCTGCGTCCGATGGTGCACCATTTGTGCCCAATTCAGTAATGCGCCCAGGGAGGCCCTCCTGAGCCCCTGACCCTGGCCCACCAAACCGTGGTCGCAGGTGCACGTAGACTATGCGGGCCCATTCATGGGCAAAATGTTCCTCATAGCTGTAGATGCATTTTCAAAATGGGTCGAATGCACCATTTTAAACTCGAGCACCACCTCCACCACTGTGGAGAGCCTTGGAACTATGTTTGCAATGTACGGAGTTCCTGACATATTGGTCAGTGATAATGGTCCGTGCTTCACCAGCGCAGAATTCCAAGATTTTATAAGTGACCACGGCATAAATCACGTTAAGACGGCACCGTTCAAGCCGGCCTCCAACGGCCAGGCGGAGCGAACAGTGCAAATCATTAAACAAGGCATGCTCAAAATCCAAGGTCCCACGCTGCAGGGCCGCCTGTCGCGACTGCTGCTGGCATACAGACCTCGTCCGCATTCATTGACTGGAGTTCACCCTGCGCAACTATTGATGAAATGGACCTTAAAGACAAGGCTCTCATTAATCCTCCCAGACATGCATGAAATCGTTGAGGCAAAGCGCCGTAAGCTAACTGAGTAACATGACCGAAATTCGAGGGGGAGGTGGAATGAGATAGGGGATAAAGTGTTTGTGCTAAACTATGGCAGGGGTCCCAAATGGCTTGCAGGGACAGTAACAGGCAAGGAAGGAAACAGGCTACTGGTGTTACAAATGGACAATGGCCAAACCTGCCGGAGGCATGTAGACCAAGTCAAAAGTAGATTTACCAACAACACTGCTGAACCAGAGGCAGACTACAATGTGGAACTTACACCACACCTGGTGGACAGACAGAGGGAACAACCTGAGGAAAGGGCAATCCCAACAGACAGCCCAGGCGAGACACCAACAATCATACTGAATGAAACAGACAGCCCAGGCGAGATACCAGCAATCACACCGAAAGAAAAACAGGCACCAAGGCAAACAACTAAACCACAACTAAGACGCTCCACGCGAGAGCGTAGACCACCTGAGAGACTGAATCTATAAAGACAATAAGACCTTGGGGGAGGTTGATGTCATGTATCTCACACTACTGTACATAACTGTATCTTACCATGCTATACATGACTGTAACTAGAGATGACCTGTAACCACAAGCTTACCTTACCACCAGGGATGCACTTGCAGGAGACACTGGATACCTGTTCCAGACAGGTATATAAAGAGAGGTCTCAGGCAAGTGTGGCATTCGAGAGCTGTGTAATAAAGGTGCAGGTCCTGAGTGACCTTGACTTCAGCATGTGCCTCGTGTGAGTCTGTACTGCAGGGACAGGACTTTACAAACACAACATATTTCCCCCCTTCTGAAAACACAGTCTATGAACAGACAAAGTCCTTGTGATAGCCAGGCCATGTGCTGGTACGCTGAGACCATCGTGGAGCTTGCGATGTTTGATCGAGGTTTTCGGTTGGGAAACAGAACGATGCCTCTGTTCCATCCTGCTGGTCTGTTGGCCTATGAGTTGGGATCAATCTACGAGCATTCCATTGAGTTCCATCATTCCATCCTCTTTTGGAGGCGAAAGTGAAGATGTGAGCTTATGACTCTGGTTTGGGCGCTTGTTGATCCAATCTCCATGCTTCAGTTGGGGCTATGGAGCGCGCGTTTTGTGTTAGTGTACGACTTCGCTTTTCGTTGCTGTTCCAAAATCTGGGATGCGAATGTGGTTATCTTTGCGCTAGGTTTAGCTGGGGGTTTGAGAATGTCAAGTAGCTAGCGAAGATTCCGCCCAATCATGAGCTCAGCAAGTGTCTTCCCCATTAGCGAGTGCTTTGTTGAACGGTATGTGCGGAGAATGGTTTGAATCGCTTCGGCGTATGTTTGGCCTGCGGCATGTTTGGCTTTCAAACCCTCTTTGATGACACAGTTAAATCACTCAACACCTTCGTTGCTTTGAGGATTGTACCGAACAGTAAGGCGATGCTCGATAATATTGTAGGCGGTGGTGTGTGGGGTCAGGTTCACTTCTGACCTTCTGAGCGGTTCGAATCGCTCCCACTCCCTGGGTTGTAGACTTTGGATTTATTTGGGGATGTGACAAAGTGCAAGAGACAACTGATTTTGATGCAAGGAACTTCGATTTTATTCAGGAAAAAGAAAGTACAATGTCAAAACACATAATCACTCGAATAAGAGACACTTTATCACAGGTTCAAAAGGGGTTACAGAAAATAATACACCTCCCACCTCCCAATGCCTAACTCTGACTCGGTTGAACTCCAGGGCAAACAGGGATTATACTTACCAGTCCTTTTATTGTCAGTTAGTGGTGGTTCATGGTTTCGGGGTTCGCTGGACTCTGCAGGTTCTGCTTGCCGTACCCCAAACATCGTGGAAGACTTCTTACTGCGTAGTCTTCAGTTGGGTGGTGTCCGCTGATGCAGTAGGGCGCGTATTGGACTTATGGGGTGAGTACCCACTTTCTTCCGTCAGCAGTAGGTTTTAAAGTTCTTTTAGGTAATGTTGCACCTGTTGGTAGCTAGGAACAGATTGTAGAATGGAAACTTTCGAATCTTCGGTTTCTTCTTGAGGAGTTTTGTCCTTGGAATTTGTCGATCACGGTCGTTCGATGTTACCACGTTGGCTGTGGTCAGTTGTTGCCGCGATGATGATGTCCGAAATTGCTGGGAACTGCTTTTCTCTGCCTTGATGATATTCTTCCTGCTTCTTCGGTCGCAGAACAGTGTAGCCCAGGAGTGTTGTCGAGGCTGAAGATGTTGATGTTCAGAGAGCTGCGTAGAAGACTGCGTAGCAGGCTCCCCGGAAGGCTCCTTAAGGCTGCATCTAACCCGTAAAACAGGGCCCCAGTTATACTTTGGGAGTCATTCTAATCTGCGCGCCAAATCAACCCTGATTCTTTGTCTTAATTTTGGAGGGCTTGATATTTCTTTATCATATTTGTCGGGCTCGTTAATGATAACTCGTTTTGGATGTGCTGATCAGTTGGATTTGTTTTCGATTTGGGAGATTGAGTTTTGGTATTTACTGCCAAGGCCTAGGGTTTTTCATGCAGGCTGGATGGGCTGTTAACATAATGCATGCGCTGAATGGGTTTCATGCTCAGAGCTATGGCTGGCTATCTCTGGGTCGATTGTTGCTATGTTAATGTCTCCTGGGGAGAAGGGTTTTTGAGTTTACACAATTCTCCAGACAATTTGTTTAGCTTCAATACCCCTGATGGCTTCAATACAGAAAACTGACTTCTATAGAGGCTAGTGGCCCCTCAGTTTTGCAATCCTTTTCCACACAGACCCAATATGCCTTTTAAAATCCCAAACTTGGCTAAAACTCTTAGTTTCTTCCACATGCATTTTAGGACCCCAAACTTTCTTTTTGATAGTCCCAAATCGAATTTCCTTTCCAATGGGTCCAAACACTGGGGGGGGGGGGGGGGGGGGGGGGGTGGGGGGGGGGGGGTGGTTTCCCACAAATTTTGCAATCTTACAGTCCCCTCTGTGATACTCTACATGCTAGAGTGTCATGCTAGCTGAGCAAAATTCTTGCTTGCCGAGAGCCAACCTTTCCCTGTATTTAACGTGCATACCCACCTTTGAAATGTAATGCAGTTTACAGTTGAATACAGGTATTCCACTTATATTACAGCATAGAGGGGGTCTGACGGCCCTCCATTACTCCGGTTTTACAGAAAATAAAAGTACATAGTCAAACACATAAGTAAAAAAACTCTTACAACACTTGGCCTCTGTGTTTTTACAGCAGGTAAAAATCACAAAACAAAGTCAGACATTATAATATGGTGTTACCTCTCCATGTGCGATCCCCAAATTTGGCCAGGGAGCATACAGCACCCTTTGATGCCGGACTCGATGGCCTCTGTGTTTCACTCGGCAAGTGAGACACCACAAGTAGAGGATGATCGCGAGTTGACAGATAACTAAAACATGGGAAGCAATTCTGACCCCGGCTGGGACTTCTATGTTTCTGAAAATGTCTCACCAAGATGGAATTGTGATCTCTAGAATTTTCCTCCCTATCTCAAATGTTTTCTGTTCTAGAGTATAGAAATGTTTTTGTGAGATTACTACAGCTTCGAGCAGAGCGGCAAGATGTTCGGGTCGAGGGGGAATTTCATAGCCAAAATGTACAATATAATCTTGCAGGTTGGTGATGTTTTCTCTTACAGTGAAGTGGACAGTGGAGGGTTTGGGAATGGGAACAATTTTTCCCTGGGCCACTTGAACTTCTGCCTCGGGTTTAAGCAAAAACTGCTGTCACTCATCGGACACCAGAAGTGTTGTCCATGCTGGTAGTGGGGCGCACTGGTGGTGACACAATATGTCCCACCCCCTATGTATGCTACCTGTGAGGGAACATGGTCATGTGCCATCACCTCCATGGTGCAGTTGATAGGCTGTGCGCCAGCAGCTTTAAACTGCACTGTGGTTTAGAATAGGCATTCAAGTGCTGGGGACACAGTATTATGTGTGCACCCTGGCTCCGGCAGTGGGACCATTGTGAAACGAACGTGTGCATCTCCTTGAATGACTCCAATGTTCTCCACCCGGTATACCGGTGCGGGTCGGGCTGTCCCATCCATGACCGGCATCCTTAGTACTATCCCCATGATGGTGTGATTAGAACGCCCGCAATCCACTGGGACAGGGTAGGCTTCAGAGGCTAGATGGAGCTGACACGGGCTTCGTGAATTACCATACAGATGGAGGGCTGCGAGGTGCTTGTTGCTGATCCAGGAGGGGACTAAACCTTGTTTTAAATCCTCCAGGTTGTTGTGGCCCTCGACCAACAACCATGCCCCATACAGTATGCACACCTCGTTCTGTGCAGCCTGGTCTGAAGCATTCCTATCCTCCCATATGAGTGCATTCACTGTTTGTGCATGTTTTTCCAGCTCAGCAATAATCTCCTTGAAATGGACCGTCATAGCCTGGTCCTCATGTAGCTCTGAGCCCACCGCTGTGTTTTCCTCTTTTAGAATCTTTCTCAGTTGGTTCTTTCGACCATTTATCTGTGTTTGCAGTTCTATATCGTCCAGGCTATTTGTCACAGAGGATCCTGTATTATATGCAGTAAAAATGTCATTCAAGGTTCCCCTTCTTGGTCTTCCTGTGCCCATGGTGTCCCTAGTGTTTAGGGTGTATAAAACTGCTTTGCCTACGTTGCCAAAGTCTAACTCGTAAAATTTCTTGAACATTTCTCTGAGTAGGGCCTGGTACAGCTGTTCTGTTTCTTTCGGGCACCAGTCAGGTAAGTGCACCTCGGTAAGGTTTAAAATAACTGAAGCTACTATATAGTGTACTCCCTGGTATAACACCTTTTCGGTCGGTACCAATACTAATCCGTTCCCTGGTCCCTTGGTGGTGTAGGACACCTCTCTATTACTGTCCGTACTGTTGGGGTTGTGTGCAGGGGTTTCTTAATGCGTGCTACAAGTTCGGTGGCGTTGATAGGGCGCGGGGAATGTGGGACCGCACACCCGTGTAGGCTGGAATCCCGTCCCATCCCTTCCCCTTCACCTTGCTATTGCCTGGCGAAGGCGATTGATACTCCTGCAAGACAGATCTTTTCTGATCCCCACATGCAGACATAAATTCCCTGTTCAGACTCCCACCACTTATCCCAACACACCTTCACACCGCCACTCCCCCCCGCCCCCACCGTGTCCCCGTGATGGTACAGTACGTGTCGTTACCGAGTCGTTCCCAGTCAGATTCCTGATCCCCCGCATCCTTGCTCAGCTTCCTGAGCCACCACCTGTCCTTACAAGTTAAACACACACGTTTTCCCTCCGTAACGCTGACCCGCGCAACAATGATCCGCATCCTGGGGCATGGGATGGAGGCCTCCCCGTAGGTAAACCCCTCCTGGCTGGAGTGGAGTTAGACCCCAGCCACCCTGGCCACCTTCCCTTGTGGAAATAAACGGCGAGCTCTTCCACACCCGGTGTGCCACCCCCTGCAGTTACGATCGGTGCTCTCCCTCCCGAACACCCATAAATGAGGGATTCCTCCACGTCACCTCGGTCACCGATGCTCATCCCCATCAGGGCAAGCAGGAGCAGGACTCTTTTCATGTCGATCTCCTTCCTGTAGGGACACATAAAACAGATTGTCCAGCCCTGAGAAAAGCTCTCCGGCCTGACAAAAGGTGGTCGAGTTCCAATTTAAGCTCATTTCTTTTTCGGAAGCTTAATAAAGTCTTTAATTAACTGGCTGTCTTCATCCCAATTCTACTTTGGAACTGGTGTGTGTTTTTAACTTCTGTCTTTTGGTCATTTCAACCTTAACGTCTTTGTAGAGCCTCTTTTACTGACTACAAAGGTTGGGTCTTTTCCTTTCCATAAAAATACTGCCAGTGCTTCCTTTAATAGTTGTACAGGTGGATTCTTACTCTCACTCTTGAATGGTGCCAGGTTGGTGTCCCTCGTGCCTCTTTTAATAGCTGCAAAGGTGGATTCTTCTTATTCCTGAATGGGTTCTTACACACCTTTCCCAAATACCACCAGGTCTCAGTCATTACTTGGATATTCTTTCATAATAGATCCTATTTCATATTCGTTTCACTACTTCTCTACGTGTGGTTTTCTTAAGGTCATGGTGACCTGAAATCATTACACTCTTAGGGGGATCAAGGGGTATGGCGAGAAAGCAGGAATGGGGTACTGAAGTTGAATGTTCAGCCATGAACTCATTGAATGGCGGTGCAGGCTAGAAGGGCCGAATGGCCTACTCCTGCACCTATTTTCTATGTTTCTATGTTTCTATGTTAATCCTACACTAAGCGAAATTCTTAAACATTCTTAAAACTCACATCGTCCTATTATGTACATCTGCCACCCGTCTCCGGGTGGCCAGGTTAATCCCTGTTCTTCCCTTTTTTCCTTGGGCCTCTGGGCTTCCTGTGTGGCTGACGATAAGACCGGAGGTGGGTCTGAGTCCCACATTATCGGGGGAACAGCCCCTCCAGTGCTACAGCACACTGACCCTTTAGGGATGGCTGTAAAGTTCATTTCATTATCTGAGGGTTCTGCATAGCTCACTTCATTCACTGAGGGTTCTGCATGGCTGGGGGCTACAGGCTGGGGACTCTCAGTTGGTGGCTGGTCCACCACTACCTCTCCCGTGAGTCCCTCACCGCTCAAGACTACTGGCTGGGGGTCCCTGCTCGCAGACTGATCCCTGTTCTTAGGTGCTCTTTTGTGGTTGGACAACCTCCCGGGGCTGAACCACTGAAATTGGGATGCTGGTGACCACGGTGTCTTGGGTCGTGGGCAGAGAGTCCTTCTTAAGGCTCTGATTACTGGGGGTGCTTCCGAGTCCCGAATGATTGGGGGGATAGCTCCTCCAGTAATACAGTTCACCGCCCCTCGAGGTACAGTCTGTGGGTCTGCCACGTCCCCTGTGGGATCTCCACAGTTGGGGGCCACTGGCTGAGGACCCCTGTCCTTAGAACGGTTCCCTGTTCCTGGCTGTCCCTTGCACTTAGCAGCTATCCCGGGGATAAACAGTTTACACTGGTTTATGTGGAACCACTTTGTACGTTGGGGCATCTTTACGGTGTAGACCTTGGGGCTTGCCTTGTTGACAATCTTGTACAGCCCCATGTACAGTGCCTCAAAAGTCCCTACTCGAGCGTAGTTCCTTACCATAACCTGGTCCCCTACCTCCCATTCGTGATGTTCGTGAGGCTCTTGCAGCAGTCGGTTGCTCCGATGCTGTTTTCCCATGTTGTTAGCCGCCTGCCAGTGAATCTGTTTAAGGTGTTCAAACAGATTCCTGACAAAGCTGTCCCGGCTCGCTTCCCTGAGCTGACCTTCCGTGAGTACCGGGGCTAGTACCAGGGTGGGGGTTCGCATGGCTCTGCCGGTCATGAGCTCGTACGGGGAGTACCCCGTGCTCTTTGACTGGCTGGCCCGGATCCCCATAAGGACCAATGGTATGACCTCTATCCACTTTTTGGGTGAGTCCCCTGTTTCTTTTAGTCACCTCTCTTTGATAGTGCGGTTTAAACGCTCCACATGCCCGGATGACTACGGGTTGTGGGCGACATGCCATTTCCCCTCGAAGCCGAGCACCTTAAGGGTCTCCTGCATCACCTGCCCAGTGAAATGACTCCCTTGGTCGGATTCCACGTACTGGGGTAGGTCCCATCAGGAGAACACTTCCCTGACCAGGATCATAGCTGTTCCCAAAGCAGCAGATGTTCGGCATGGAAAGGCTTCCACCCATTTGATGAACACATCCACCAATACTAGGCAGTATTTGTAGCCTCCCTAGGCAGTGGCTAGGGGCCCGATGTAATCAACCTGGATCGACTGCCAGGGTCCCTCTACCCTCTTGATGTATCCCATAGACATCTTCCTTTTCTGGGGGTCGGGATTGTTGGCCGTGCACACCAGACAGCTAGCACAGAACTCACGGACATCTTCCCTGAGCCCCGGCCACCACCCTGCCTGTTCCACTCGTTGCCAAGTGGTCTCAGGTCTGGGGTGTCCTGCTCCTGGACCCTCGTGGGCCAGCTGGAGGAATTCTCTCCGGTGTTGTTGCGGTACTACCCATTGTTCCCCCCTGAACAGCATGCCTTCTTTAATGGCAATGTCTGCGGTGCCGTACGGGCCGTCTACACTTTCCCCTTTAGCTAGCGTGTTCGGGACAGTTTTGAGAATGGGGTCTTGGGTCTGAACCGTTTTCAGGTCCGGGGGCAATGCTATCCCTGCCCTCAATGTCGTCCCCATCCTGTCCCCGACTAATGCGATGGATCCTGGGTTGTACGAATCCCAGAGCTTGCCCGTGCGGGCCCCCTGCTTGTCCAACATGTCAGCCTGCTGATTTCCCTCGCTACGGGGTTCAGTGGTTGAATGTGCCTTCACCTTGTGTATATAGATCTTCTCTTCCTCCCCTATGGCTGCCATGATCTTTTCCAGTAAAGGCTTAATTGCCAGGGGTCTCCTGTCTGCAGATGTGTATCGGCGACGGGACCAGATAGTCAGGTATTCCGTACACGAATTGAACGTGAACATACTGTTCGAGCAAATCGTGTACGGGGTAGGGAATTCCTCGGGGTGTGTGACTACGTACACCACCGCGGACAGTTCAGCGTGCTGGGCACTCATAGTACTGGGGAGTTTAATTGCCAGGGCAATGCCTGCCTCTGGGTCGTAAACCCCGCAGCCTGTGAGTCGTTCACCCGCAGATACCGTGTTTGAACTATTTACATAGATTTCCCAACCTGTGGGGTGTAACCCGGCCTGAAAACCTATGTTAACGTCCCATACCCCTTCTACAGAACACTGGTGGGCTGTCCCGGGATAGATCAAATCTTTTACCCTTAGGTCCATCTGGGAGAGGAGTAGGGTCCAGCGAGCAATGCGGGCACTGCTCACTGTCCCGTCCTTGATTCTCCCATCCAGGAGCATTTGGGTGGGCGTATGGTGGGTAAGGAGTGTGATGGGGGACCTCCCTGTGAACATCAATGATCTTTTCACAGCCCAGTGAGTGGCTGGGAGGTGCCTCTCACAGTTGGAGTATCCCTTTTCCAAGTCCGTGAGTATCCTGGAGGAGTAAACCACTGGTCTCAGCCGGCCGTGCCGCTCCTGGAGCAGTACTGCACTCAGACTATCTCCACTGGCTGCTACCTCCAGGAAAAACTCTTTCCCCCCATCAATAGCCCCTAAAGCTGGCGCGGTCTGCAGGTCTTTCTTGCGTTGGATAAATGCTGACTCGCAACCTTCGTTCCATTCCCACTCCACTCCCTTGTGTAGGAGTCAGAGCAGAGGGGCTGCTGTGGCTGCATAATCCTCAATGAAATCTCTGCAGTACCCGGATAGCCCTGGAAAAGATTTTACTCCTGTTACTGTGTTGGAGGCGGGTAACTCCTGAACTGCTTCCCTTCTAGCTTTGTCAATGGCTCTTTCCCCAGCGCGCACAGCCAGTCCCAGGAATTTTACTTCCTTCAGGCCGATTTATGCCTTCTTGGGGTTTTCTTTAAACCCTTCCTCCTTCGGCAGTTCCAGCAGCTCAACCAGCAGTGGGCCATAGATCCCTTCACCCCATCGGTGAATAGGAGCAGGTCGTCCACATACTGTACCAGCTCTGGGGTCTGCTGAAGCTCTTTAAACAGTTGGCCATACACTGATGGAAAATACTGGGGCTGTTGTGGAAGCCCTGCGGTAGACAGTTCCAAGTGTATTGCTGGCCTGTAAAGGTAAAGGCAAACTTGTACTGATCTTCTCTACGTAAAGGGATGGACCGAAACCCGTTGGAAATATCCAGCACTGTGAAGGTGGTCACGGAAGCTGGGATACTTCCAATGAGGTTGGCGACAGCAGCAACGGAGGGTGCACAGGTGGGGGGATGTTACAGTTGAGTACTCGATAGTCCACCGTGGCTCTCCAGGAGTTGTCCAGTTTCTTAACCGGCCACAATGGAGAATTCACATGGGTAGCTATTGGTCTCAATACTCGCTGTTTAACCAGAGAACCTAAGGCTGTTTCCATGTCTGCCTCCGCCTCCCTGGGGAAGTTGTACTGCTTTTGCGGTCGGGTCATGGGGTCCCCCTCTCCACTAACCTCAACCCCGTTTATTCTCCCACAGTCGTGTTTGTGAGTGGCAAAAACTGCAAGGTGTGCCCTCACATACTCTTGTTATTCCATCGGGGTGTTACTGACCAGCGATTCGAGGTCGTAACTCTCCTTTGGTTTCATGGTGCACACCGTCCCTTTGCTCCGTTTGCATACTGCCCCCCAAAGACAGTGGTTCCTTAAATCCACTAGGATCCCGTGGCCTAGGATGAAATCAGCCCCCAGGACCCCTTTCCCTTCCTGCTCCCACTTCATTAGGACACAAGTCCACTTGGTGTGGAGTGTTCCCAAGTGAATAGAGAGCGGAACGGAGAATGAGCCAGCCTGCTCAGTGCCTGTGAAACCCACTAAGCTGTATGGGACCCCGCAAGACAGAGGTGAGGCGGTGGGGTTAGCTGTATAGACGAGAGTGCTTGATGCACCGGTATCCAGCAAATAAGTCGCCTTCACCTTTTCCGCCTCCATCTGAACGGTCGGTCTCCCCCATGCATCGTACTCGAGGGAACCCAGGTGAACAGGCTGCGTCTGTCCTAGTCACTGTCTTGGTTGGGATGGGACAATTGGGGTTACAGTACCGGTGGTGGCTGCTACCCACCCAGGGCCATCCAGCACTGTGCGAAGCGCAGTCATAAATGTGTCGAACGTGTGGGGAGAGACTGGTTTCCCGGTCTCAGTCTTTTGGGCAAGGGCTGGAAAATTCTTTCCTGCGCTACTCTTCCATGGGTTCCTGCAATCCTTTCTCCAGTGTCCACTCTTCTCGCACCCTAAGCGGGTCCGCTTCGTATCGGAGGGGTTGCCCCACTCCTAGTGCCATTCCTTCTTATCCTGACTAGGTCTAATTTCGTGGACCCTTCCCTTGGGTGGGTGTTCTTCCGTTCCTCTGCTGTTCCGGTAAGCTAGGGTCAGTTGCCTGACCACTCCCTCCTCGGTGGCCTGGGGATCTCTCGGGTCAAATCAGGCCTCAGCCTTTGCTCTGATCCGCGGTGAACTGTTTGCCACCAGGCTTCGGAGTCAGCGGGCTCTCTCGTCCTGAGTTAGGTGATCCCGGTCGAGGTCCCCACCACAGGTGCTCTGGTACACAGGGGGGCCGCAGTCTGTCTGCGAAAGCCTGCGGGGTTTCCCTTGTGAGCTGCACTGTCTTCTCCACTTTGGAGAAGGGACTCCCATCATTACAGCCCATTGCTTCCAAACTGTCCTCCCGGATGGCAGCGTATGTACTTTGCCCCCTTTTGCTCTCGGCAGAGAGGGACTGATAAAGCTTGCCATCCAGTGAGAGGAGGAGCATTTTTCGCTATCATCGCACCCGTTAATATCCCCTGCCTGCTCCACTTCCATAAAGTGGACCGAGAGATCTCCCTTCGGAGTAAGCTTACCCAGGTGGCTTATCATAGCCCTAAGCTGTTGGGTAGTGTGGGGAACCACGAACTGATTTTCTAGGGGCCCCTGACCCTCACCACCGTTGGGCGGGCCAAACTTTTGTTGCCGGACCGGACACATCGGACCCGGCTCTGGCCCTTCTTGCTCTAGCCCACCCACCTCTCCCTGCTGCCAAACCGAGCTGCAACTCGGCACCACAGGTGGTGGTGGTCCACAATCCCTGTCCGCCTCACAACCCGTTCGCCCCTCCTGCTGCCGAACCGGTACCGACACCGATGCACAGGTGGTGGTTGAACAGTTTCCTCCCTCTCTTCCAGGTTTACCCGGGCCGTACCCGGGCTTATTAGGCATACCATGCCTTTGGCCTTGGAAAGAGCAAGGGTTAAACTTTTAATTTGTTGCTGGCAGGGACCGTGGTCTCCCGACTCGAACCCATTAGTGTTGGCTACTTTGTAAGCTGCCTCTATGTCTCTTAACTTCTCCTCCAGCTCTTTTACTTGAAGGGTAAGGCGAGTGTTTTCCTCCCGCAGTACCTTTTCGTTATTCTTAGCCTCGGTAACCTGACACTGAAAAAAGTCCTGGCTGTTCTTGAACCTCTCCATTAGCTGCGCCTTTCCATGCTTCAGCTTACGGAGTTCTCCCCATAACCTTTCTCCTGTCATAGCCCTTTCATGTGATGTTTCTGCACATTCCCACAGTTCTGCCTGCAATGACTCGATGTTCTTGTCTAGGAGTTGGACCTGTCGCTATAAGCAGGCCAACCAAATTGCCTTTTCTTCTAATTCCTTATGGTCCTTGCTTGCTGTTCACTGGGCCGCAGCGTCTCCCGGACGCTCAGCGCGCAATAGACCAAGCACCCATTCCTTAGTGACATTCACTTTCTTATACACATAGGAGGAAATCCTCTCTTCCATCTTAGTTCTTTCCTCCAAAACAGTACTCTCTGCATCACATCCTTTGTCCAAAGTCCTGCCGCGGTCGCCATTCTGTAGGGGGTGGTCTGGGGGTCAGGTTCCCTTCTGACCATCTGAGCGGTTCGAATCGCTCCCACTCCCTGGGTTGTAGATTTTGGATTTATTTGGGGGATGTGACAAAGTGCAAGAGACAACTGATTTTGGTGCAAGGAACTTCGATTTTATTAAGGAAAAAGAAAGTACAATGTCAAAACACACAATCACTAGAATAAGGAACTTTATCACACGTTCAAAAGGGGTTACAGAAAATAATACACCTCCCACCTCCCAATGCCTAACTCTGACTAAGTTGAACTCCAGGGCAAACAGGGATTATGCTCACCAACCGATTT
The DNA here is from genome assembly GCF_044704955.1 of Pristiophorus japonicus. Lineage (NCBI taxonomy): Eukaryota > Metazoa > Chordata > Chondrichthyes > Pristiophoridae > Pristiophorus > Pristiophorus japonicus. The sequence continues at coordinate 285,079,749 of NC_091981.1, read as the reverse complement.
AGGACCGAGATGAGGAGGAATTTCTTCACCCAGAGAGTGGTGAACCTGTGGAATTCTCTACCACAGAAAGTTGTTGAGGCCAATTCACTAAATATATTCAAAAAGGAGTTAGATGAAGTCCTTAATACTAGGGGAATCAAGGGGTATGGTGAGAAAGCAGGAATGGGGTACTGAAGTTGCATGTTCAGCCATGAACTCATTGAATGGTGGTGCAGGCTAGAAGGGCCGAATGGCCTACTCCTGCACCTATTTTCTATGTTTCTATGTTTCAACCCTTTTATTGTCAGTTAGCGGTGGTTCGCGGTTTCGGGGTTTGCTAGACTTTGTAGGTTCTGCTTGCTGTACCCCGAACGTCGTGGAAAACATCTTACTGCATAGTCTTCAGTTGGGTGGTGCAGTAGGGCACGTATTGGATTTTTTGGGGTGAGTGCCCACTTTCTTCTGTCAGCAGTCAGTTTTAAAGTTCTTTTAGGTAATGTTTCACCTGTTGGTAGCTAGGAACAGATTGTAGAGTGGAAACTTTCGAATCTTCGGTTTCTTCTTGAGGAGTTTTGTCCTTGGAATTTGTCGATCGTGGTGGTTCGATGTTACCACGTTGGCTGTGGTCAGTTGTTGACGCAATGATGATGTCTGAAGTTACTGGGAACTGCTTTTCTCTGCCTTGATGATATTCTTCCTGCTTCTTCGGTCGCAGAGCAGTGTAGCTCAGGAGTGTTGTCGAGGCTGAAGATGTTGATGTTCATAGAGCTGTGTAGAAGGCTGCGTAGCAGGCTCTCCGGAAGGCTCCTTAAGGCTGCATCTAACCCGTAAAACAGAGCCCCAGTTATACTTTGGGAATCGTTCTAATCTGTGCTCCAAATCAACCCTGATTCTTTGTCTTAATTTTGGCAGGCTTGATATTTCTTTGTCATATTTGACAGGCTCGTTAATGATAACTCGTTTCGGATGTGCCAATCGGTTGGATTCGTTTTCGATTTGGGAAATTGAGTTTTGGTATTTACATTGTCTGCCTAGGCCTGGGTTTTCCATGCAGGCTGGATGGGCTGTTAACATAATGCATGCGCTGGATGGGTTTCATGCTCAGAGCTATGGCTGGCTATCTCTGGGTCGATTGTTGCTATGTTAATGTCTCCTGGGGAGAAGGGTTTTCAAGTTTACACAATTCTCCAGACAATTTGTTTAGCTTCAATACCCCAGACGGCTTCAATACAGAAGACTGGCTTCTATAGAGGCTAGTTGCCCCTCAGTTTTGCAATCCTTTTCCACACGGACCCAATATGCCTTTTAAAATCCCAAACTTGGCTAAAACTCTTAGTTTCTTCCACATGCATTTTAGGATCCCAAACTTTCTTTTTGATAGTCCCAAATCGAATTTCCTTTCCAATGGGTCCAAACACTGGGGGGGATATTTTCCCACTAATTTTACAATCTTACAACATGACGAGTAAGGAAATCCGCGAACTGGTCAGACACAAACTGTGATCCATTGTTAGTGATTATGACCTCTGGGAGGCCCCACTTCGTGAACATACACTGCAGAATAGTGACGATTGTTGATGAGGTCACTAAACCTGTAGCGATTTCTGGCCATTTGTAATGCGTGTCATGTACTACAACAAGGAAACGCTGGTGCTGTGGAGCTGCTTCAAGTGAACCGAAGATATCCAACTGGAGTTGTTGGCATGGTCTTTGTGGCCATGGAATGGGCTTCATTGGCGCTGGTCGGATGTTTGTGGCCTTTTCGCTCAGACTGCAGGCTTCGTAGTGTGAGACAAACTATTTGATGTGAGTATCAATCCCAGGCCACCATACTGAATCGCGACATCTCTGCTTCATGCGGACAATGCCAGGGTGTCCATTGTGTGCCAATGAGAGAACGCGTTGTTGAAGTGACTTGGGAATTATTGCTCTACCACCACAAGCTAGGCAGCTATTGCTCCAAAATGTCTCCAATGTTATGTCCTTGTAGTATATCAGGACAGATATGACCCCATGTACCTCAATTTTGGAGTCGGAGTGCGCATGTAGAGTGGAAGTTGCGGACTGCAGTTGACAGTGCGTGAAGTGGGTTTTGTACACAGCTTCGCTCAATATGGAGACTTTGGCTCCAAGGTCAATGAGGAGGTAGATGGGTGTGCCGTCAATGTTTACATCACAGTCCATGAATTTGCCTGAACCGATGTTCAAAATGTCAATAACAGTGTAAACCATACTGTGTTCATCACTATCGGTGTTGTCCACACATCGAATATGTTGTGATGAGTGACAGACATGAGCAAAATTGTTCATTTTATCACATGCAGAGCATTTCTTTCCATGTGCAGGGCAGTTAGGACTCTTTGCTGAATGTGATTTGTCCCCACAGTTAAAGCAGTGGAAGTTAGGCCCGCGATCCGTAATGGGTGGCTTATTACTAGCCCTGGGTCTCTGCTGCGATTTTCACTTTGGACAAATGCCTTGAACATGGGCTGTAGCTGAAGTCTGTTGCACAGGGGGAGCAGGGGAGCTGAGCGCTTTTGAATCGGAAAGCGCTGATTCGATTTGGATGACCAAATTAGTTGCTTTGTCCAATGTCAATTTCTCATCCTCCATTAACAAGCATTCCCGAATGTGGGGTATCAATTTTTTCTCAATAATTTGATTCCCGATCATTTCCTCTGTGAGAGCTCCAAAGTTAAACGTAGCGGCCAGTTCAGTCGACTGTAGAAGATTTGTTCACAATGCTGACAGGTGGCAAGGTCGTCTCAAAGTTGGATCTCACAAATGCCTACTTACACCTTGAGCTAGATGAGTACTCCAAGTCATGCATAACTATAAATACTCATCGTGGCCTATATCCATTTAATAGGCTACTATTTCAAGTGTCTTCCACCCCACCATATTCTAAGGGGTGATGAACCAGATTCTGAAAGTCATTGAAGAGATAGTATGTTATTTACATGACATACTCATTTCAGCACCAAAGAGGCGAATCCATAATAACGTATTGAATGAAGTCCTCAAACGGCTAGAGAAGCACAGAGTACGAGTGACTGCTCACAAGTGTGAGTTATTTCAAAACTCAATGGAGTACTTAGGGTACAGAGTAGTCAAAGATAGTTCACAACCAACCAAGGGAAAGCTGGATGCAATCAGAATTACACCCACTTCCAAAGAATTTCACTGAGCTTCGATCATTTTGGGTTTTTTTTGAACTATTATGTGAAGTTACTACCAAATTTGGTCACAGTGTTACATCGGAGTCGGGAGGAGCCACAGGAGCGGGAGTGGGAGTTCCAGGCCCAGATAAAGAGGCCCGAGAGTCGGGAGGAGCCAGCTGGTGCAGGGACAAAAAGTGTTATATCTGTAATGTACTTATGAATGACACCACGAGGCAATGCGTTGTACTCAAACTGGAGTGACCTTGGTCCTTTATTTGTAACTCCAGAGTGAGGCAGCCGCATGGTGGCTCCCCTTTTATACAGCCCCTGCCACCAGGGCAGGAAACCCCAGTCTCCACCAGTTGCACCCTCTAGTGGTGTCAGCATACACAGTGTAAACCTTATTGATAGTACATCAGGTAAACAAGTCTCCATCTTATGCTTCTATACAGTGACTACACAGAGAATATATTTATAGTCTGCATATATAACAAAAAGTTTTAAAAAAATCTAAATCAAAGTTTAATGTCACAGCCAAGCAGGTAAGTGATTGGCTGGTGGATTGGTGAGTATTTTTCTTTTTCTTTTTCTTTTCAGTTGGAAACCTTTGGCATTGCTGTAATTAGGAACTGTGAGTAAATATATGTGATCTTTATTATCTAAGGAGAGCTAGATAATTCAATCGGCTGTTTGCTGAGTAGCGGCTGGGTGTATTGTGCTAAGCTTTAGAGTTTAGTTCTACTCGATAGTTGCGAGTGTAACTAGAGGGATGGCAGGGCAGCTCAGTTCCGTGGATTGCGCATCCTGTGGCATATGGGAAATCCCGGATGCTTCGTGCAGCCGGGACGACTACGTGTGCAGGAAGTGTCTCCAGCTGCACCAATTCGAGCTCTGTGTTTTGGAACCTGAGCGACAGCTAGGGTCACTGCGGTGCATCCGCGAGACTGAGAGCTACGTGGGTAGCATGTTTCTAGAGGCGGTGACCCCGCAGCTTAAAAGTGTGCAGGCAGAGAGGTATTGGGTGAGAAGAGGAGGACTGGGCAGGTAGTGCAGGAGTTCCCTGAGTCCACCTCGTTCTCCAACCAGTTCTGAGTACCGGTGGGGCGATGGTGGCTCTGGGGAGTGCAACCAGAGCCAAGCCCACGGCATTATGGGTGGCTCAGCTGCACAGGGGGGAAGAAGAAGACTTGAAGAGCTGTAGTGATAGGGGATTCAATAGTCAGGGGAGCAGACAGGCGTTTCTGCGGGCCGCAGACGTGACTCCAGGATGGTATGATGCCTCCCTGGTGCCAGGGTCAAGGATGTCACTGAGCGGCTGCAGGGCATTCTGGGGGGAGAGGGTGAAAAGCCAGAGGTCGTAGTCCACATGGGTACCAATGATATAGGTAGGAAGAGGGATGAGGTCCTGCAGGTAGAGTTTAGGCAGCTAGGAGAGAGATTAAAAAGCAGGACCTCAAAGGTAGTAATCTCCGGATTACTCCCGGTGCCACGAGCTAGTGAGTACAGAAATAGGAGGCGAGAACAGATGAGTACGTGGCTGGAGAGATGGTGCAGGTGGGAGGGCTTTAGTTTCCTGAGGCATTGGGACCGTTTCTGGGGGAGGGGGGACCTGTACAAGCCGGACGGGTTGCACCTCAACAGAGCCTGGACTAATATCCTCGTCGGGGAGGTTTGCTAGTGCTGTTGGGGTGGGTTTAAATTAGCTTGGCAGGGGTATGGGAACCTCAAAATAGATTCAGTAGGGAGGGGAGTAAAGCTGGAATTAGAAAGCAATAATGAAGAAAGTGAGTTTGAAGGAGAGAGGAAACAAGCAGGAAAAAAGGGTAAAAAAACAAACTTAAAGGCACTTTGTCTAAATGCACGGAGCATTTGTAACAAAATAGATGAGTTGACAGCACAAATTGAGACAAATGTGTATGATCTGATAGCCATTGCAAAGACGTGGTTGCAAGGTGACCAGGATTGGGAATTAAATAGTCATGAGTACTTTACAATCTGGAAGGACAGACAGAAAGGAAAAGGAGGTGGGGTTGCTCTATTGATAAAGGATGGAACCACTGCAATCGTAAGAAATGATATTGGCTCAAATGAGTAGGGTGTTGAAACAGTTTGGGTGGAGATAAGGAACAATAAGGGGACAAAGTCACTGGTGGGCATAGTCTATCGGCCCCCTAACAGTAGCAACTCTGTTGGTTGGAGCATAACCCAGGAAATAGTAGTGACTTGTAAAAAGGGAACCGGAATAATCATGGGTGATTTTAACCTCCATATTGATTGACAAATCAAATTGGTCAGGGTAGCCTTGAGGAGAAGTTCATAGAGTGCATAAGGGACTGGTTCATTAAGCACTATGTAACGGAACCAACCAGGGGCAGGCTATCTTAGATCTGATCCTGTGTAATTAGACAGGATTAATAAATAATCTCCTATTGAAGGATCCCCTCGGAATGAGTGATCATAGCATGATTGAATTTCAAATTCAGATGGAGGGTGAGAAAGTTGGATCTCTAACCAGTGTACGAAGCTTAAATAAAGGAGACTATGAAGGTATGAGGGCAGAGTTGGGTAAAGTGGACTGGGAAAACAGATTAAAGTGTAGGACGGTTGATGAACAGTGGTGTACATTTAAGGAGATATTTCACAATTCTCAAGAAAAATATATTCCAGTGAGGAGGAAAGGGTGCAAGAGAAAACATAGAAACATAGAAACATAGAAAATAGGTGCAGGAGTAGGCCATTCGGCCCTTCTAGCCTGCACCGCCATTCAATGAGTTCATGGCTGAACATGCAACTTCAGTACCCCATTCCTGCTTTCTTGCCATACCCCTTGATCCCCTTAGTAGTAAGGACTACATCTAACTCCTTTTTGAATATATTTAGTGAATTGGCCTCAACAACTTTCTGTGGTAGAGAATTCCACAGGTTCACCACTCTCTGGGTGAAGAAGTTTCTCCTCATTTCGGTCCTAAATGGCTTACCCCTTATCCTTCGACTGTGACCTCTGGTTCTGGACTTCCCCAACATTGTGAACATTCTTCCTGCATCTAACCTGTCTAAACCCATCAGAATTTTAAACGTTTCTATAAGGTCCCCTCTCATTCTTCTGAACTCCAGTGAATACAAGCCCAGTTGATTCAGTCTTTCTTGATAGGTCAGTCCCGCCATCCCGGGAATCAGTCTGGTGAACCTTCGCTGCACTCCCTCAACAACAAGAATGTTGGTCAGGGTAGCCTTGAGGAGAAGTTCATAAAGTGCATAAGGGACTGGTTCATTAAGCACTATGTAACGGAACCAACCAGGGGCAGGCTATATTAGATCTGATCCTGTGTAATTAGACAGGATTAATAAATAATCTCCTATTGAAGGATCCCCTCGGAATGAGTGATCATAGCATGATTGAATTTCAAATTCAGATGGAGGGTGAGAAAGTTGGATCTCTAACCAGTGTACGAAGCTTAAATAAAGGAGACTATGAAGGTATGAGGGCAGAGTTGGGTAAAGTGGACTGGGAAAATAGATTAAAGTGTAGGACGGTTGATGAACAGTGGTGTACATTTAAGGAGATATTTCACAATTCTCAAGAAAAATATATTCCAGTGAGGAGGAAAGGGTGCAAGAGAAAACATAGAAACATAGAAACATAGAAAATAGGTGCAGGAGTAGGCCATTCGGCCCTTCTAGCCTGCACCGCCATTCAATGAGTTCATGGCTGAACATGCAACTTCAGTACCCCATTTCTGCTTTCTTGCCATACCCCTTGATCCCCTTAGTAGTAAGGACTACATCTAACTCCTTTTTGAATATATTTAGTGAATTGGCCTCAACAACTTTCTGTGGTAGAGAATTCCACAGGTTCACCACTCTCTGGGTGAAGAAGTTTCTCCTCATTTCGGTCCTAAATGGCTTACCCCTTATCCTTCGACTGTGACCTCTGGTTCTGGACTTCCCCAACATTGTGAACATTCTTCCTGCATCTAACCTGTCTAAACCCATCAGAATTTTAAACGTTTCTATAAGGTCCCCTCTCATTCTTCTGAACTCCAGTGAATACAAGCCCAGTTGATTCAGTCTTTCTTGATAGGTCAGTCCCGCCATCCCGGGAATCAGTCTGGTGAACCTTCGTTGCACTCCCTCAACAACAAGAATGTCCTTCCTCAGGTTAGGAGACCAAAACTGTACACAATACTCCAGGTGTGGCCTCACCAAGGCCCTGTACAACTGTAGCAACACCTCCCTGCCCGTGGACTCAAATTCCCTCGCTATGAAGGCCAACATGCCATTTGCTTTCTTAACCGCATGCTGTACCTGCATGCCAACCTTCAATGACTGATGTACCATGACACCCAGGTCTCGTTGCACCTCCCCTTTTCCTAATCTGTCACCATTCAGATAATAGTCTGCCTCTCTGTTTTTACCACCAAAGTGGACAACCTCACATTTATCCACATTATACTTCATCTGCCATGCATTTGCCCACTCACCTAACCTATCCAAGTTGCTCTGCAGCCTCATAGCATCCTCCTCAGAGCTCACACTGCCACCTAACTTCGTGTCATCCGCAAATTTGGAGATACTACATTTAATCCCCTCGTCTAAATCATTAATGTACAGTGTAAACAGCTGGGGCCCCAGCACAGAACCTTGCGGTACCCCACTAGTCACCGCCTGCCATTCTGAAAAGTATCCATTTACTCCTACTCTTTGCTTCCTGTCTGACAACCAGTTCTCAATCCATGTCAGCACACTACCTCCAATCCCATGTGCTTTAACTTTGCACATTAATCTCTTGTGTGGAACCTTGTCGAAAGCCTTCTGAAAGTCCAAATATACCACATCAAATGGTTCTCCCTTGTCCACTCTACTGGAAACATCCTCAAAAAATTTCAGAAGATTTGTCAAGCATGATTTCCCTTTCACAAATCCATGCTGACTTGGACCTATCATGTCACCTCTTTCCAAATGTGCTGCTATGACATCCTTAATAATTGATTCCATCATCTTACCACTACCGATGTCAGGCTGACCGGTCTATAATTCCCTGTTTTCTCTCTCCCTCCTTTTTAAAAAAGTGGGGTTACATTGCCTACCCTCCACTCCATAGGAACTGATCCAGAGTCAATGGAATTCTGGAAAATGACTGTCAATGCATCCGCTATTTCCAACGCCACCTTCTTAAGTATTCTGGGATGCAGTCCATCAGGCCCTGGAGATTTATCGGCCCTCAATCCCATCAATTTCCCCAACACAATTTCCCGACTAATAAGGATTTCCCTCAGTTCCTCCGCCTTACTAGACCTTCTGACCCTTCTTATATCCGGAATGTTGTTTGTGTCCTCCTTAGTGAATACCGAACCAAAGTACTTGTTCAATTGGTCCGCCATTTCTTTGTTCCCCGTTATGACTTCCCCTGATTCTGACTCCAGGGGACCTACATTTGTCTTTACTAACCTTTTTCTCTTTACATATCTATAGAAAAGATAGCCATCCGTGGCTAACTAATGAAATAAAGGACGGTGTTCAATTAAAAACAAGGGCATACAAAGTGGCCAAAACTAGTGGGAGGACAGAAGATTGGGAAGCTTTTAAAAGCCAGCAAAGAACGATTAAAAAAATGATTAAGAAAGAGAAGATAGACTATGAAAGTAAACTAGCACGAAATATAAAAACAGATAGCAAGAGTTTCCATAGGTATATAAAAAGGAAAAGATTGGTTAAAGTAAATGTTGGTCCCCTAGAGGACGAGACCGGGGAATTAGTAATGGGGAACATGGAGATGGCAGAAACTCTGAACAAATATTTTGTTTCAATCTTTATGGTAGAGGACACTAACAATATTCCAACAATGGATAATCAAGAGGCTATAGTGGGAGAGGAACTTAACACAATCACAATCACTAAGGAGGTGACACTCAGTAAGATAATGGGACTAAAGGCAAATAAATCCCGTGGACCTGATGGCTTGCATCCTAGTGTCTTAAGAGAAGTAGCAGCAGAGATTGTGGATGCATTGATTGTAATTTACCAAAATTCCCTGGATTCTGGGGCTGTCCTAGCAGATTGGAAAACTGCAAATGTAACGCCCCTATTTAAAAAAGGAGGCAGACAAAAAGCAGGAAACTATAGACCAGTTAGCCTAACATCCGTGGTTGGGAAAATGTTGGTGTCCATTATTAAAGAAGCAGTAGCAGGACATTTGGAGAAGCAAAATTCGGTCAGGCAGAGTCAGCATGGATTTATGAAGGGAAGTCACGTTTGACAAATTTGCTGGAGTTCTTTGAGGATGTAACAAACAGGATGGATAAAGGGGAACTAGTGGATGTGGTGTATTTGGACTTCCAGGAGGCATTTGACAAGATGCCACATAAAAGGTTATTGCACAAGATAAAAGTTCACGTGGTTGGGGGTAATATATTAGCATGAATAGAGGATTGGCTAACTAGCAGAAAACAGAGAGTCGGGATAAATGGTTCATTCTCTAGTTGGCAACCAGTAACTAGTGGGGTGCCGCAGGGATCAGTGTTGGGACCCCAACTATTTACAATCTATATTAACGACTTGGAAGAAGAGACTGAGTGTAACGTAGCCAAGTTTGCTAAAGATACAAGGGTGGGAGGAAAAGCAATGTGTGAGGAGGATACACAAAATCTGCAAAAGGACGTAGGCAGGCTAAGTGAGTGGGCAAAAATTTGGCAGATGGAGTATAATGTCGGAAAGTGTGAGGTCATGCACTTTGGCAGAAAAAAATCAAAGAGCAAGTTATTATTTAAATGGAGAAAGATTGCAAAGTGCTGCAGTACAGCGGGATCAAGGGGTACTTGTGCATGAAACACAAAATGTTAGTATGCAGGGGATGGAGTATAAAAGCAGGGAAGTCTTGCTACAGCTATACACCAAGGTATTGGTGAGGATGATCTGGAGAATAGAGTTCAAATCCCACCATGGCAGTTTGGGAATTAGAATACAATTTTAAAAATCTGCTATCAGTAAAAGTGACATGATGCTGCTGGATTGTCGTAAAATTTAAACTGGTTCATTAATGCCTTTTAGAGAAGGAAATCTGCCGTCCTTATTCATTCTGGCCTGTATGTGATGGCAATATCACACCAATGTGGTTGACTCTTAACTGCCCTTAGAAGTGGCTTGGCTTGCCACTTAGTAGGGATGGGCAAAAAAACCCAGCCTTGCCAGTGACATCCACACCCAGAGAATATTTAAAAAAAAATGTTACATAGTTTAAAGATGAACTGTCACTCTGAGGTCTGTGAAATTACTGTACTGTTCGGGGTCATTCAGTGTCTGGGTGCTAGACTAATGGATATAATTTCCTGTAACTTTGGATAAGGCCAGCGGTATCAGTCTGATTAGATCACCCACACTTCAGGGTCTTAGCAGTGATTTTAAGTTCATTTTGTTAGCTCTACTTATTCATTGCCACAAGCGTTCTGGTACTGTCTTATGCAGATCAGTACATTGTTGGTTCTGATCAAAGCTGCAAATCTGCTCTTCAGTGGCAACAGTCTCTTTGAAAAAGTTCAGGAACAACTGGAGGGCTTCCAGTACCACTAACAAAGTCTCAAGTTTATGGAAAGAGGATTTTTGTGGTGGCTTGTGCTGATAAGTGAGTCAGCTTCTTTTTTGTGACGGATGGGTTTGAAATTCCATTTGAGGTGAGTGTGGGGCTGGAGGTGCTGGTAAACAACAAGGATTGTAAAGGAGAGGGGTGGAATAGGACGAAATGCTCAGAGGCAGTCAAGGTGCCAGAGGAGTAGGGGTAGAGGTGTGTGACTTGATGATGACAACCATGCGCTCAGGTGGTTCAAAGTATAACCAGGTGGAGAGGCTTTGGTAAAGAACAAGGTGTTGCAACTCCTTACCTAAGTTTTAATCAAAGCCATAGGTGTGCTCAACAAAGATGTATAGCTTCAGTAATATTGGTTAAAGGTGACAGGAAAGGAGCGAGACTAAGGAATGATCATTGACTGCTCCCTAAAGGTCCATGTTCAGTGAACTGGGTTCTCGGCTTTACTGCTCAGAAGATTCAGTACAAAACTAGTGCCAGTATAATAGGATTCTAAAAGGCTTTTGTGAACCTCTTTATGTATAGGGTTCACACACCGTCCTGACTTGGAAATATATTGCCATTCCTTCATCATCATTGGATCAAAATCCTGGAACTCCCTTCTCAATTTGGGAGTACCTTCACCACACAGACTGCAATGTTTCAAGAAGGTGGTTAACCACCACCTTCTTCAGGGCAATTAGGTATAGACAATAAATGCTGGCCTTGCCAGTGATGCTCACATCCCAGGAACAAAAAATACACTGTGGTTGGTCTTCCCACTTATTGGATCTACCAAGGCTTCCTCCTTGCTTGAGAAGTATCAGGCGGAGCGCACCAGGATCTACATGGACTTCCTAAGAGACCTTTCATGGCAGTTGCTTCAAGATATCCACAAACGGATCACCTCATGTGCCACAGAATGTGAGTCCTTTTCCCAGAACCTCCAGGAGCAACATCAATCACAGGCAGTGGCCTTTGCATGTTTAATTCATCAACCAGAAGAGCCGAGGGCCCAGGGGCAGCACGGGCCAGCCCACACTGCGATATGTGTGCGTACTAGTTCCATGCAGCAGAGCAGGTCCAGTTGTCCTGGTTAACCCCTGTCATTGGATAAAGGCCTAGCTCTGTCAAGCCCGTGTGGTGGCTGATGTGCAACGGTCACCGCACGTTAAAAAAATTCACGCACAGGCATCTTCCACCCCTTCAATTGGAGTTCAGGACTGGAACATCGGGTCCTTCATTGAAATATCTGTGAACTCATGTGGAAGCAAGTCATCCTCGTTCGAGGGACCGCCTATAATGATTGGTGAGGCCACACCTGGAATACTGCGTGCAGTTTTGGTATCCATATGTATGAAAGGATATACTTGCTTTGGAGGCAGTTCAGAGAAGGTTCACTAGGTTGATTCTGGGGATGAGGGGGTTGACGTATGATGAAAGGTTGAATAGTTTGGGCCTCTACTCATTGGAATTCAGTAGAATGAGAGGTGATCTTATCGAAATGTATAAGATTATGAGGGGGCTTGACAAGGTGGATGCAGAGAGGATGTTTCCGCTGATAGGGGAGACTCGAACTAGGGGGCATGATCTTAGAATAAGGGGCCGCCCATTTAAAACTGAGATGAGGAGAAATTTCTTCGCTCAGAGGGTTGTAAATCTATGGAATTCGCTGCCTCAGAGAGCTGTGGAAGCCGGGACATTGAATAACTTAAGACAGAAATAGACAGTTTCTTAAATGATAAGGGGATAAGGGGTTATGAGGAGCAGGTGAGGAAGTGGAACTGAGTCCATGATCAGATCAGCCATGATCTTATTGAATGGCGGAGCAGGCTCGAGGGGCTGTATGGCCTACTCCTGCTCCTATTTCTTATGTTCTTATGTTCTTATCCTTACATTGAATGAGCTGTTGAAAAACAGGTCCATTGGAAGTGCTCAGAAGAATGCGACATAGCATTCCAAGAGTGTAAAAGCCAGTTGTTAGAGTGTACCAGGTTAGTTCACTATGCGGCACCACCCGACTGCGCGAGAACACCATCAGCAGGTCGGGGCTATAAAGACAGCTGGATCCAACCTCTTCAGGAGCGGCGAGAGTTCGGGCCCAGGAGAGGTGAGAGTTCGGGGCACAGGGGAGGCGAGAGTTCAGGGCCCAGGAGAGGTGAGAGTTTGGGCCCAGGAGAGGCAAGAGTTCGGGCCCAGGAGAGGCAAGAGTTCGGGGCACAGGGGAGGCGAGAGTTTGGGCCCAGGAGAGGCAAGAGTTCGGGCCCAGGAGAGGCAAGAGTTCAGGGCCCAGGAGAAGCAAGAATTCAGGGCCCAGGAGCGGCGAGAGTTCGGGCCCAGAAGAGGCAAGAGTTCAGGGCCCAGGAGAAGCAAGAATTCAGGGCCCAGGAGCGGCGAGAGTTCGGGCCCAGGAGAGATGAGAGTTTGGGTCCAGGAGCGGCGAGAGTTCGGGCCAAGGAGAGGTGAGAGTTCGGGCCCAGGAAAGGCGAGAGTTCGAGGCCCAGGAGAGGCAAGAATTCAGGGCCCAGGAGCGCCGAGAGTTCGGGCCCAGGAGAGGCGAGAGTTCGGGGCCCAGGAGAGGTGAGAGTTTGGGCCCAGGAAAGGCGAGAGTTCGAGGCCCAGGAGAGGCAAGAATTCGAGGCCCAGGAGCTGCGAGAGTTCAGGGCCCAGGAGACGTGAGAGGTTGGGGCCCAGGAGCAGCGAGAGTTCGGGGCCCAGGACCGGCGAGAGTTCGGGGCCCAGGAAAGGTGAGTGTTTGGGGCCCAGGAGTGGCGAGAGTTCGGGGCCCAGGACCGGCGAGAGTTCGGGGCCCAGGAGTGGCGAGAGTTCAGGGCCCAGGACAGGTCGGAGTCAAGGAGTGGCAGGGTGTGGCCCAGGAGCGATGGGGTCAGGGTCCAGGAGCGGTGGGGTCAGGGTCCAGAAGCGGTGGGGTCGGGGTCCAGAAGCATTGGGGTCGGGGTCCAGAAGCGGTGGGGTCAGGATCCAGGAGCGGTGGGGTCAGGGTCCAGGAGCGGTGGGGTCAGGGTCCAGGAGCGGTGGGGTCAGGGTCCAGAAGCGGTGGGGTCGGGGTCCAGGAGCGGTGGGGTCAGGGTCCAGGAGCGGTGGGGTCAGGGTCCAGGAGCGGTGGGGTCAGGGTCCAGGAGCGCTGGGGTCAGGGTCCAGGAGCGGTGGGGTCAGGGTCCAGGAGCGGTGGGGTCAGGGTCCAGGAGCGGTGGGGTCAGGGTCCAGAAGCGGTGGGGTCGGGGTCCAGGATTGGTGGGGTCGGGGTCCAGGAGCGGTGGGGTCGGGGTCCAGGAGCGGCGAGGTTAAAGGCGGGGTCGGAGTCGAGGAGTCCAGCAGCGAGGCAGAGGCCCAGGAGCGGCGCAGCGTAAACCAATAGCGGGGTCGGGCCCAGGGAAGGTGCAGCACGGGCCAGCCCACACTGCGATCTATGGATAGTAGGAGTATGTGTGCGCACTAGGTCCGTGCAGCAGAGCAGGTCTCTACTCGTCTTGATTAACCCTTGCTCTGTCAAGCCCGTGTGGAACCTGGTGTGCAATGGCCACTCCACGTTAAAAGAATTCACGCACAGGCGTCTTCCATGCTTCAGGATGTAATTTGGGATCTGGAATGTCAGGTCCATCATTGAAACACCTGTGAACTCATCCTTTTTTGGTGTGGAAGTGGGTCATCCTCGACAATACGGACTGCCTAATACTACTATTATACAAGTTAACTATGATATACCTAAGGAGATCAAGCTAGTATGTGACGCCTCTCCATATGGAGTTTTAGCAGTCATCTCTCATGCTGCCTGGAATGGAGAATCTTAGTTATGAGGACAGATTGGATAGGCTGGGTTTGTTCTCATTGGAACAGAGGTGGTTGAGAGGAGACCTCATTGAGATGTACAAAATATTGAGGGGCCTGGATATAATGGATAGTAAGGGCCTATTTCAATTGCTGGAGGGGTCTATTATGAGGGGGCACAGTTTTAAGATGGGTGGTGGAAGGTTTGGAGGGGATTTGAGGGAGAGCTTATTTACACAGAGGGTTGTGGGGATCTGGAACTCGCTGCCTGGAAGAGTGGTGGATGCAGAAACCCTCACATCTTTTAAGAGATGGTTGGATGGGCACTTAAAGTGCCATAATCTGCAGGGTTATGGATCGAGTACTGGTAAATGGGATTAGACTGGATGACCTTTTGTTCAACAGCGCAGATCTAATGGTAAGTACTGCAGGGAATCGAATACGGCCAGGGTGGTCGCCTGGACTAGTTTCAAACGCCTGGTTGGGTCGGAGAGGAATTTTCCCAGATTTTTTTTCTTCCTAAATTGGTCTTGGTTTTTATCTGGTTTTTGCCTCTCCCAGGAGATCACATGGCTCCGGTTGGGGTGGAGTGTAGAATGTTTCAGTGTAAGGGGTGTCGCAGTTGTGTGAGGCGGACTGGTTGGGCTGGGTGCTCTTTGCCTTTCTGTCATTGTTCATAGATTTATATGCAACCTTCAGGGCTGCTGATCAAGGGCCATGCGGTTCTTTGTTGGCTGGTGTTGACATGATGGGCCGAAATGGCCTCCTGCTGTGCTGTAAATTTCTATGTTTCTATGTTTCATACTAGGTAGCGGGGAGGAGAGACCAATTGCTTTTGCTTCACGCACTCACAGTGCCAGTGAACGGAATTATGCGCAGCTCGAATGGAAAGCTTTGGCATTGATTTTGGAGGTCAAGAAATTCCGCAAATACTTGCTTGGTCATAGGTTTACCACTGTTACTGAACATACGCCCCTGTTAGCAATCCTCCATCCAAAGTCCCCAGTACCAACGTTAGCTACAACCCGAATGCAGAGATGGGCTTTGATTTTGTTAGCATATATGTATGGCATTGAGTACAGACAATCAGCTGATCATAGTACTGCTGATGCTCTGTCTAGGTTGCCATCCCAATCAAAGTTACACCCAATAGAGAAGAAGTGTTCTATTTTTCATACATTGATGAGCTGCTAATCGCAGCTGAAGAGATTGGTAGAGCAATCAAACGTGACCCAGTTATGTCAAAGGTGTATGATTACATAGCAAATGGATGGCCAAACCAGATATCTGAGGAAGATATTCATCCATACTTCATTCATAGGGAATGAATTGTCAGTGGATAAAGATTGTATCATGAAGGAAGCAAGAGTAGTTATCCAAATAAGTTCCAGTCCAAATTGTTAGGAGATCACCATGACTAGCACCTGGGAATGTGCTCAGTAAGAGTTTAGCATGCAGTTACTTATGGTGGCCAGATTTAGATAAAGATATAGGGGTCGAAATTGCCCCTTTCCTTAAGGCCTGTTACCCCCAAAAAGCGGCGGCCTTGCTGCAGAGTGGAGTGGCCACCGTCTTTTCGTGGAATGGCCACTGCAAGCCCAATTGCCCTCACGAGTTTACCTGGCGGTGCCCTGATTCCCCCTTCAAATTTGTGAAGATTATTTTCTTCATATGGCCTCCCAGAAGAAACTGTGTCTGACAATGGGCCGCAATTTTGTTGAGAAGAATTGCACAGTTCATGAGCAGAAATGGTGTGAAACATACCAGTGTTCCACCATACCATCCTGCTTCAAATGGTGCAGCAGAGCGCACTGTACAAATTGTAAAATGTGCCCTCATCAAACAAATGTTGGATCCAAATCCAAAGAAATGGCAATTAATGTTGGACCACAAACTGGCAAATTTTCTGAATACTTATCATAATGTTCCTCATACAAATACTGGTAGAACACCAGCAGAGTTGTTTCTCAAAGGACAGCAATGACCCAGGTTCTCGTCGTTAAAACCAAACTTGGCACAGTCCGTAGAAGAGAAACAATCAAGACAAAAAGTGAGTTATGATAGAGGTAGGGTAAGAGAAGTAAGCTGGTCTGCAGTCGTCTCGGTTAATCCTTGCTATAGATCAAGACCTAGCTCTGTCAAGCCCGTGTGGTTGCTGGCGTGCAATGGTTACCACACGATAAAAAAATCCATGCACAGGCATCGTACACCCTTCAACATGTAGTTCAGGATCTGGAATATTAGGTCCTTCATTGAATCATCCCTTTTTGGTGTGGAAGCAAGTCATCCTCGATACGAGGGAGCACCTATGACAATGCGGGTAAGAGAGATAAGTGTGAAATTGAATCAGAAGGTTAGAGTGAAGAACCATCACCATAAATGGTTAAAGTGACTACCAGGAAGAGTAGTGTAGATATGTGGTCCTCGTACATTTTTGGTCAAGATGTTTGATCATGGAAAGGTTAGGTTTGTTCACATTGATCATATTTTACGTACAGATGTGGAAGGAGATGAAAGTTGAAATGATTTGATTATTTCTGATGAGTCAAGTAGCAAGTAGCGTACCAGTGGCAAATCCTACATCAAATGTACTAGAAACAAATCCAAGAAAAAGTCAGAATTTAATCTGAGTCTGAGTCAGGCAGACAAACAGTCTGAAGTTGTAGAGAGTCAAAATGTAGATCAAAGGTTGCCCTTGGAGAAAAACTCTCCTCAGACACACCTTAGAATGAATCTAATTACTAAAACAAGATTGGAAAGTTCTGTTCAAAAATGAAGGTACCCTCTTCGAAATAGAAAACTAGAGGTTATGATTGATTTGTTTCTTTCTCTTTCTCTCTTTCTTTCTTTCTTCCTTTCTATGTTGCTTTCTTTCTGTTTCTATCTTACTTTCTCTTTCTTTCTCTCCTTCTTTCTATCATTCTTTCTTTCTTTCTCTCTTTCTCCCTTCCTCCAGTATTTCAGTGCCACTCTCCATTTCAAAGGATGGGCTGTGAGTTGTGTATTATTTAAGCTGTGGATTCATTGGTATTATTTATTTTTAATTCGGCCAAATGATTCATCTGGATGACGTGGCATCGATACAATTCTGAGGTGTCAGCTAAAGGATAATATAAATATTTTAAGTTTTGCACATCAGTACATTCCATCTCCCTTATAAAATGTTCACATCTGTGTGAATATTTAAACTGTTGAACTATTTGAGACTGTTTGAGTACTATTTGATCATCTCCATTTATTAGCAAGTTCTGACATTTACGATTTCAGTTCTAGCGCCGTAAATGGCCAGTAACATTAACTAAAATGGGCAAAAATAGTAAATGAGAAGTGTTGCTTTGGAACGTACGTTGTCTGCCAAGCCCTTTTTAAATATGTTTTCTTCAATTGACTCGCGCTGAGTCGCAGTTCCACAGGTCCCGACCGACACGTGCTGCCAGTCTTCATGTGTGCATCTCTACGATGAGCGGTGGCCAACAGATGGAGATCGAGATTCCTTTTTTCCCATCGGATACTGAAATCAGCAGAAGCAGCAGAGCCTGATGATCATACCTGGTCCCTGTGGCTCAGTCCTAGACTTGGCCATCGCAGCATCAACCGAGTCATTGGACCTGCTCATCATTATAATTTGAATGTGAAAATGGTTAGATGCTGAGGAGGATTTTCCTTGTCAAGAGGGATGACACCTTGCCTTCAATAGCCGTGCACTTCAGGTCCGTATTAGCAGCTGCCTTCTACACTTAGTTATGGAACTTTTATTTGGGTTCCTTGTAATCCAGGTTTGAGAAAGGCTTAAATAAGCTTTAGGTAACATTCAGTAATCCAACATCTTCGCAGAAGTTGGACCTGCTCTCCTGAAAGGCGACGGGATTCTTCAGGAACAATGGGGCACCAATGAAGAGTGTCAGCCGGGGATCAGTGGGTAGCACTCTCGTCTCTGAGTCAGCAGGTTGTGGGGTTGAGTCCTACTCCAGAGACATGACTATAAAATCGAGGCTGACACTCCGGTGCAGTACTGCGGGAGTGCGGTACTGTCAGAGATGCTGCCTTTTGGATCAGATGTTTAAATGAGCCCCGTTTGCAATCTCAGGAAGCACTATTTTCAAGAAGATCGGGGGAGTCCTGGCCAATGTATATTCCTCAACCAACAGGTCTAAAAGTGATCATCTGGTGATCATCACATTGCTGTTTGTGGGATCTTGCTGTGCACAAACTGGCTGTATTTCAAAATCAGTTAATTGGATGTAAAGCGCTTTGGGAAGTCCTGAGGTTGTGACTGGTGCTATATGAATGCAAGTCTTTCTTTTTCTTTCTTTTAATACAGCACTATGGAAATATTCATGGGAGCACATGGAAAATGTCCAATTTCCCATATAGCCTCCCCCCCACCCCCAGCTACATTACATGATACATTCACCTGGTGAACTAACGGAGGAACCGGATGAACAAACTCTACAAACTTGTCATAAGATAAAACATTAAAAGACAGATCTTGTCCCCTCTGGTTTGCGGCCACTTCCCAACAGATGATCAACTCTGATCAATAATTTCACAATAAAGTCACTGCCTTCTGTACGTGCCTCGACTTTTCCATTAAAGGTATGGACGAGAGGAATTTTGAAATACTTCAATATTCGTGGAATCCCAGGATCATACGGTACAGAAGGCCATTCGGCCCATCGTGACTGTGCCGGCTCTGTGAAAGACCTGCCCAATTAATCCCACTCCCCCGGTTTGTTCCCCATAGCCCTGCAATGTTGTTGTCCTTTTCAAGTCTATATCCAATTCCAATTTTGAAAGTTAAGATTGAATCTGCTTCCACCGCCCTTTCAGGCAGTGTGTCCCAGACCATAACAACTAGCTGCCTGAAAATAATAAATTCTCCTCATCTCACCCCTGGATCACTAAGGGCAAGTATCAAAGTTAATCCTGAATTAGAGCCAGTGGAACTTTAATTTGGTAAATGTGTGCATGTAATTTAATTATCGGATACAAGAACATCTGACAAAATGTTAATGTTTAAAAGTAGATTTTATGATTACAATTTTTCACATTGTGTTATTAGTTCTGAGCAATCACACAGGCAGGCAGGCTGATTAGTGGCTGGATTAACAGCAAAGAAAGCAGTTTATACATATTTCAAATAAAGGTTGTAAACAATCTGAAAATGATTAGAAGATATTTCTTTGAGCCGTCAGTTGTTGGAGCATGAAATACTTTGCTACAAGGATTGGTTGAGACATTGACTATTGCAGCTTGTAAGGGAAATGTGTTTAAATATTTGAAGCAGAGGAATTTACAGGGAGCGAGCAGGGCCGTGGGAATATTGTTGGCTTGCTCGAGTAAAGAGCCAGCAAACTGCGATGGGCCGAATTGCCTCCTCCTGTGCTGTGAACTTCAATGAATCTTTGGTCAAATGTTAGAAATAACTGGCAGATCAATCCTCATCGAAGAGAGTAAGATAAGATAATAGTTCAGGAGGAATGCTTTCTCAGGACTGGCACATCATCATCATAGGCAGTCCCTCGGAAGCGCGGAAGGCTTGCTTCCACTCTTAGCATGAGTTCTTAGGTGACTGAACAGTCCAATACGAGACCCACTGTCTCTGTCACAGGTGGGACAGATAGTGGTTGAGGGAAAAGGTGGGTGGGACTGGGTTTGCCGCACACTCCTTCCGCTGCCTGCGCTTGATTTCTGCATGTTCTCGGCGATGAGACTCGAGGTGCTCAGTGCCCTCCCGGATGCACTTCCTCCACTTAGGGCGGTCTTTGGCCAGGGACTCCCAGCTGTCGGTGGGGATGTTGCACTTTATCAGGGAGGCTTTGAGGGTGTCCTTGTAACGTTTCCTCTTCCTGCCTTTGGCTTGTTTGCCGTGGACAAGTTCCGAGTAGAGCGCTTGCTTTGGGAGTCTCGTGTCTGGCATGCGAACTATGTGACCAAGTGTGATCAGTGCTTCAATGCTGGGGATGTTGGCCTGGATGAGGACGCTAATGTTTGTGCGTCTGTCCTCCCAGGGGATTTGTAGGATCTTACGGAGACATCGTTGGTGGTATTTTTCCAGCGACTTGAGGTGTACATGGTCCACGTCTCTGAGCCATACAGGAGGGCGGGTATTACAACTCAGGACTGGCACAATTAGGTCGAAGAGGCTCCTGTTGTAGGGTTAACAGGGACAAGTAAAGACATGTTCAACAAGAACAGGCGAGGTGAGAAACACAGATGATTTTGGTAATTTTAAGCTAATTTCGCTGCTTGCTTTGTCCCTCAGAATTACTCACCTAACAGCCTGGAGACAGGAGGAGGGTGTTGTTCCATCATAATCGATCAGGACTAGACTTCACTTGCATGAGTATCCATGTTTGTAGAAAGCTGACATCAACACATGAGCACTTCGAGCGAGAGAGCAATGCCATGGCCGGGAAATAAACAGTGGGAATATAAACTAAATGGCTCTCGGCTAGAGGACACAGTGCAGGAGAGAGACCAGGAATTATTGTTGGATATCTGACTGAAACCAGCTGTGCTGGGTGAAGCAGCAATAAGAAAACAGCAGCAACAACATTGCAGTTGTCCAGTGCCTTCAACATAGAGAAATATCCACCGGTGCTTTGCAAAGGCAGGTCTTATAGGAAGAGAATATAAGAACATAAGAAATAGGAGCTGGAGTAGGCCATTTGGCCCCTTGAGCCCGCACCACCATTCAACATGACCATGACTGATCCTCTACCTCAACTCCACTTTTCCGTCTTATCCAATATCCTATAATTCCCTTAGATCCCAAAAAATTATCAACCTCTGCCTTGAATATACTCAACAACTGAGCTTCCACAGCCCTCTGGGGTAGAGAATTCTGAAGATTCACAAATCTTTGTGTGAAGAAATTTCTCCTCGTCTCAATCGTAAATGGCTGACCCCTTATTCTGAGACTGTGACCCCTGGTTCTAGACTCCTCAGCCAGGGGAAACATCCTCCTTGCATCTACTCTATCAAGCCCTGAAAAAATTGTGTATGTTTGAATTAGCTCAGGAAGGAAGGGAGGCGGTATCGGAGGCGCTAATGACCTCAGTGGGGCACTGCTGCAGCACTATTGCCAGAGCTGTACCCAATTACAGGTTACTTTCATTCAGCAATCAACAGCCTCCTGCTCATTCCAGTTTTTAAAGGGGATGTCGTTTCAGGCAGCATCTGTTCACTTTCACCATTGCTGGACTTCACACAGAGCTGGAAGCAACTTCTGACATGGCTGCTCCAAATCCTGCTACAAATGCCACTCGCTTCAATGAGGTGGCATTGAACACATGGGTCAGAGCAGTGAAGGAAAGGAGTGATGCACTGTTCCCCCCATCTGGGAGAAGGCCACGCCATAGGTTTTTAGGGCAATGTTGGAGAGGTAGCCGCAGAGGTGTCAGCCAGCACCGTGGTCAACAGAAACACAACACAGTGCCGGAAAAAATTTAATGACCTCAGTCAGGTGGTCAATGTTTACACAACTATTACATACCAGCACCTGAGCCTCTGTCTGCACACTCTGCAAACCAGCACTTAACCCAACAGGAAACCACTAAGTATCTGTACCTACTAACAGTCACATACTCATTTACCACCTTGCCTACATTCACAGCTATTCAACCAGCATTGAAGCACTGACCACACTTGATCAGCTCCGCTGGGGAGGCCACATCATTTGCATGCCAGACACAAGGCTCCCAAAGCAAGCGTTCTACTCAGAACTCCTTCACGGCAAGTGAGCCAAAGGTGGGCAGAGGAAATTTTACAAGGACACTGTTTTGTATGGAGGAAGAGTCAGACTGAACACTGTGAGCTCAAAGTAAAGTGTGACCTTAGTCTTTTATTGCAGGTCTCCAGAGTGCCTCTCCAACCTGTGAAGCCTCCTTAAATAGCTGTGCTCCCAAGGGATTATATATATAACCTTCAAAGCTTCCCTGATAAAGTGCAACATCCCCACCGACAGCTGTGAGTCCCTGGCCAAAGACTGCCCTAAGTGGAGGAAGTGCATCCGGGAGGGCGCTCGAGTCTCATCGCCGAGAGCATGTAGAAATCAAGCGCAGGCAGCGGAAAGAGCGTGCGGCAAACCAGACTCCCCACCTACCCTTACCCTCAACGACTATCTGTCCCACCTGTGACAGGGACTATGGCTCTCGTATTGGACAGTTCAGCCACATAAGGACTAATTTTTAGAGTGGAAGCAAGTATTCCTTGATTCCGAGGGACTGCCTAGGATGATGATGATGACCTTCCACATACATAGCTGGACACTGACTCACACAACTTCCATTCTTTTGCAAGCCAAGGTGGCACATAATAGGAGGGAACAGCAGCGGACTGGAGGGGGGAAGCTGGACTGCGTGACCTGAGTGACCTTGAGGAGCGAGTGCTGCGGCTCATTGGCCCACAGGTGATGGGTGCCATGGCCGGCAGAGAAGATGAACCCTCTGGAGACAACAATGGTATCTTTTTACCTTCTTCTCATCCCACTTCCCCATTAAACCAGATTACTTTCCAGCTCCTCCTTCTGTCTGCCTTCCTTGCTCCATTCCTGCCCCCTGCCCTCACCTTATCACAACTCTTGTGCCCATTTATGCTTTCAGACAACCATGCAGCAGATGACGAGCCCATCCCTGAGCCCGCCCCACTCCCTGCCAACTGAGTCACGAGGAAGAACAAGAGAGGGATGAGGGGGAGAAGGAGGAGCCAAGAAACGCATCACTGCTTCTCTCACCCACGGGCACCAGCTCAGATACTGGCACAACGCGGTCCTTAGAGGTTAGGCTAGTAGAGGGGTCAGCACTGGGTGACACACCAGGGCCTAGTGGGCTGCAGCACGGTCAAGGGGAAAGGGAACCTCGGGAGCCATCTCCCTGGAGGGTGAGTTCGCATGCGAGTTCTGCTGCGCAGGACTCAGATGAGGACCTCGATGGGGAGGCGTTCACACAAAGTGTGATGGCCATGCACTCCAACATGATGGGTGCAATGGCAAGGGTGCCCGAGTGCCTCTCGGCAGTGGTAAGGAGCATGGAGGAGTCCGCCTCCAGCATTGCACAGAGCTCGGCGCACACCATGGAGACCAGCATTGCCAGTCTGCAGACGATGGTGGACACCCAGAGAGACCGTGCGGCTCCAGACCTCATGATGCCTGTCATGGACGATGTGGCAGCTTCCATTGCAGCACAGGCGGAAGCAACACAACATCTTGGTGCTGTAATGAAGACAATGGTTGGCGGCATGGAAGCTCAGACTGCTCTCATGCAGTCTCAGCTGGGTGCCACCCGGTGCCAGGGTTAAGGACATCTTCTGTGGGCTGGAGAGGAACTTGGAGTGGGAGGGGGCAGATAAAGTTGTCGTGGTTATCGTAGGTACCAATGACATAGGTAGGACAAAGAAAAATGTTCTGTTGAGGGAGAATGAGCAGCTTGGGACAACATTAAAAAGCAGAACCACAAAGGTAATAATCTCTGGATTATTACCTGAGCCACAAGCAAGTTAGCATAGGGGAAATAAGATCAGAGAGATGAACACACGGCTCAAAGACTGGTGTGGAAGAAATGGGTTTTGATTCCTGGCGCACTGGCACCAGTACTTGGGTAAGAGGGAGCTGTTCCATTGGGACGAGCTTCACTTGAACTATGCTGGGGCTAGGGTCCTGGCGAATCGAATAACTAGGGCTGTAGAGAGGGATTTAAACTAAATAGTGTGGGCGGCAGGGGGAAAATGTTCAGGTGAGTGGAAATTTAAAAAGTCAAAGAGCAAGGAGAAGGCAATAGAGCAGGGTAACGTTGGGGGAAATGATAACCAGAGTGTCATAGGAAGGGACAGAATGTATAAAAATAAGAGTGTATCAGAAAGTGGGGTCAAAGCAAGGAAAAATGATAACAAGACAAAATTAAAAGCTCTTTACTAAAGCAAAATACTGCGAATGCTGAATCTGGAATAAAAACAGAAAATGCTGGTATCTCAGCAGGTCAGGCAGCATCTGTGGAGAGGAAGCAGAGTTAACGGTTTGAGTCGATAACCCTTCGTCAGAAGCTCTTTATCTGAATGAACATAAGAAAGTAAGAAATAGGAGCAGGAGTAGGCCATTTGGCCCCTCGAGCCTGCTCTACCATTCAATAAGATCATGGCTGACCTGATCATGGACTCAGCTCCACTTCCCTGCCCGCTCCCCATAACCCTAATTTACTCTCTTATCGCTCAAAAATCTGTCTATCTCCGCCTTAAATATATTCAATGACCGAGTCTCCACAGCTCTCTGGGGCAGAGAATTTCATAGATTTACAACCCTCTGAGAGAAGAAATTCCTCCTCATCTCAGTTTAAAATGGGCGGCCCCTTATTCTGAGACTATGTTCTCTAGGTTTAGCCTCCCCTATGAGTGGAAATATCCTCTCTGCATCTACCTTGTGGAGCCCCTCAATATCTTATATGTTTCAATAATATCACCTCTCATTCTTCTGATCTCCAATGAGAATAGGCCCAACCTGCTCAACCTTTCTTCATACGTCAAACCCCTCATCTCAGGAATCAACCTAGTGAACCTTCTCTGAACTGCCTCCAATGCAAGTATATCCCTCCTTAAATACGGAGACCAAAATTGTACGCAGTACTCCAGGTGTGGCCTCACCAATACCCTGTACAGTTGTAGCAGGACTTCTCTGCTTTTATACTCCATCCCACTTGCAATAAAGGCCAACATTCCATTTGTCTTCCTGATTACTTGCTGTACCTGCATACTAACTTTTTGTGGAGGAGTAGTAGAATAGGCAAAGGAGAAAGGGGATATAAGGAAATGCACAAGGATGATTCATAAGTATAAAATTATACATTTTATTGTTGATTTAAAATTTTGATTGGAATGTTTAATGTTTGCAGTTTTCTCTCATTTCAGTTTTGGGGCTTTGGTATGGAAGGGAAAATTGATGTGGTGATGGACACGTCCAGAGGAACCGGGAAGTGGGATGGAAATCAGTGGAAACGAGCTCTGCTGAGATGGTCGCAGACCTCCCTTGCAGGATCGCGCTGGAGTCGCTGCCTCCTCTATCGCGGATGTTGCTGCTCCTGCTCCTCCTCGTCCTGAGGTGGTGCGGCCTGGTGGCAATGGCTGTGCCCTCATGATGGCCACGTTGTGCAGCATGCAGCAGACGATGGGAATTAGGGACACCCGCTCTGGCAAGTACTATAGGACTCCTCCCAAGTGGTCAAGGCAGCAGAACTATTGCTTGAGCACTCCGATGGTCTGTTCAATGATGTTCCTGGTGGCGGCATGGCTCTCATTGTATGAGTGCTGGGCAGGAGTGGTGGGGTTGCAGAGGAGAGTCATGAGCCAGGTGCAGAGCGGATAGCCCTCGTCTCTGACCAGCCAGCCACGAGCTTGATGTGGTGGCTGGCAGACAGCTGGAACACCAGTCTGGTGCAGGATGAAGGCATCGTGGCTGCTGCCAGGATAGCGGGCACTGGCGGTGAAGATTCAGCATTTGTGATCGCACACCAACTTTGCAGTTATAGAATATCTTAGGATTGTGATACGGTGCCTGCAAAGTGACGTGGGTGTAGTCAATGGTGCCCTGCACCATGGGAAAGCCCACTATCTTGACAAAGCCACATGCATGCTCCTGCTACTTCTCTCGGGTCGTGGGGAAGGTAATGTAGTCCCTTCTCCTTCTGTATGGAGTATCTGTGACCTTGCGGATGGAGCAATGGATGGCAAACTGGGAGTTGTTAGCGAAGTCTCCTGTTGCAACCTGGAAGGATCCATTATCGTAGAAATTGAGAGCGATGGCGACCTTGACTGCCACAGAGAACCATCCTCACCCTGGTCTGAGGCTCGAGGGCTGGCTGCAGGAGATGGCAGAGCTCTGTGACCACGTCCTTGCTGAAGCGCTGCCTTTGAACACACTGTTCCTCAGTGAAATTGTTGTATGAGAACTGCTGCTGGAATAGCCAAGAAGCGAAGGGCCTCCTGTTGCTAGGCCTGTTGCGCCTTCTCCCTCTGGCCATATCTGACTTGTCTTGCTCCTTCTCTCTCTCTCTTTGCCTTTTTCCTCGTCTTACTGTCTCTCTTTCTCTCTCCCTTTCTTCCTGCCCCTGCCCCAACGTAACCTCCGACGGTGATGGAGCAGGAGCTCCCATCACACGAGAAAAATGTTGGCGGGTCAAATCTGTCCTGAGTTTAGCGAAGCAATGCTTCAAAGCCAGAAAAGTTCGTTGAGGTCAAAACCGCTTCAATCGTTGCAACAGGCACTCTCTGCCCTTCTGTCAACAAGCTGGAAATGATAATGGCTGACAGAAAATTGTCTGACAAGATGGCACCTTTAAATAGCACTTCTCAAACTGACACCCACCTGCAACTCGACAGCTGAAGCTGTCGTAGTCAGCGCCAGGCAGTAACTGAGGGGCAGAGACAGAAGATGAGGAGGTTGACTTATGAGGAAAGGTCGAGTAGGTTGGGCCGCTATTCATTGGAATCCAAAAGAATGAGAGGTGATCTTGTCGAAATGTATAAGATTATGAGTGGGCTTGACAAGGTGGATGCAGAGAGGATGTTTCCACTGATGGAGGAGACTAGAACTAGGGGGCATAATCTTAGAATAAGGGGCCACCCATTTAAAACTGAGATGAGGAGGAATTTCTTCTCTCAGAGGGTTGTAAATCTATGGAATTCATTGCCTCAGAGAGCTGTGGAAGCCGAGACATTGAATAAATTTAAGACAGAGTTCGACA
Organism: Pristiophorus japonicus; assembly: GCF_044704955.1. Lineage (NCBI taxonomy): Eukaryota > Metazoa > Chordata > Chondrichthyes > Pristiophoridae > Pristiophorus > Pristiophorus japonicus. The sequence goes on along the minus strand of NC_091981.1, from coordinate 285,052,531 downwards.
GTTTCTTGAGCGATAAGGGAATAAGGGATTATCGGGAGTGGGCAGGGAAGTGGACCTGAGTCCATGATCGGATCAGCCATGATCGTATTAAATGACGGAGCTGGCTCGAGGGGCCATATGGCCTACTCCTGCTCCTATTTCTTATGTTCTTTCCTATGTTCTTATGAATTTATATTGGGAGGCAGTAATGAGGCGGTGCGCAAGAGGCCAATTTCAACTCTTGAGTCTCTCACCATTCATAAAAACATTCTGCTTTATTCTTTTTCCTACCAAAGTGGATAACTTCCCTCTTCCCCACAATGCCCCTGGTTGTGACACTGTTCTTCAGTTGTTTTCTGGGGGGCCTGTAGCGCCTCGTTGCACGTCCTAGTGGGGAAGTATGACATGTAATCCCGCTAGTTACAGCCTGACAACCTGAAAAAGCCCCATTTATTCCTACTCTCTGTTTTCTGTCCATAAACCAAACCTCGATCTATGCCAATATATGCCATGAGCCCGAATTTTGTGCAATAAACCCTTGTGTGGCACCTTATCGAATGGCTTTTGAAGTTCCAAATACATTAAATCCACTGCTTCCCCCTTATCCACCCAACTAGTTACATCTTCAAAAAACTCTAACAGATTTGTCAAACACAATTTCCCTTTCATAAAACCACGTTGACTCTGCCCAATCATATTGCAATTTTCTAAGTACCCTGTTACCATGTCCCTAATAATAGATTCTAGCATTTTGTCTACTGCTGATGTCAGGCGAACTAGCCTGTAGTTCCCCGTTTTCTTTTTCTTCCTCCTTCCTTAAGTAGCGGGGTTATGTTTGCTACCTCCCAACCCTTGGGGACTGTTCTCGAATCTAGGGAATTCTGGAAGATTAATACCAGTGCATCTATTATTTCTGCAGCTACCTGTTTTACAACCCGACGATGCAGGTCGTCAGGTCCAGAGAATTTGTCACCATTGAGACCCATTAATATCTCCAGTACTATGGGGTCGAAAGTCAGTCTGTGGCCTCCTCTGTTTGCACTCTGAAGGGACGGTAATGGCAGCGGGAATCATTTCCGGGCGGGCGGCCAGCGTCCATAGCCCTGCCGGGACATTTGGTGGTGGTTTTGTGGGGGCGCGGAGCAGTTCGCCCGGGAGAGGCCAGCCCCTGGTCGCGACACCGTTCTTCAATTTGTTTTCTTGGGGACCTGTCGAGCCTCATTGTGCGCCCTAGGGGACCGCCTGAGAAAGCGGGCGGTCCGAGCTGTACTGGCGGCAGTGAGAGAAGAAATGGTCACCTGAGGTAAGTGGGATTGTTTTTTATTTTTGCAATTTATGTTTACGTGGCGTGAGTTACAAATATTGAGAATGTTTTTCGAGTTTCTTTTGCTGATTTTTCCCCCCCCCCACCCAGGGAAGCCTCTCATGGGGTGCTCGGAGGCCGACTGTTTCATTCTGGATTTTCAGTTGCTCAGGCAGCTTAGTGCCCTAAAAGAGGTGTGCACATCCCTTAGTGCTCCGTTCCACACTCAGGGCCCAGCTGATGAATTTTTGCAGCTGCAGACCAAACCATCTCCCGGTGCAAAACTTACTGCCCCGCCACCATTAGCACCTCAAAATGGGCACCCCTGTGAACGACCACTATTTATACTGATTTCTTTAAGTTCCTCATTCTCTCTAGATCCTTGGTTCCCCATTATTTCCAGAATGCTTTTTGTGTCTTCTACCGTGAAAACAGGTCAAAATGATTTGTTTAATGTCTCTGCCATTTCCTTATTGCACATGTACAGTAGACACCTCAAGTCGCTGGAGAAACACCACCAACGATGCCTCCACAAGATCCTACAAATCCCCTGGGAGGACAGACACACCAACATCAGTGTTCTCGACCAGGCTAACATCCCGAGCATTGAAGCACTGACCACACTTCATCAGCTCTGCTGGGCAGGCCACATAGTTCGCATGCCCGACACGAGACATAGAAACATAAAAAATAGGTGCAGGAGTAGGCTATTCGGCCCTACGAGCCTGCACCACTATTAAATATGATCATGGCTGATCATTCACCTCAGTACCCCTTTCCTGCTTTCTCTCCATACCCCTTGATCCCTTTAGGGGCATATCTAACTCCCTCTTGAATATATCCAATGAACTGGCATCATCAACTCTCTGCAGTAGGGAATTCCACAGGTTAACAACTCTCTGAGTGAAGACGTTTCTTCTCATCTCAGTCCTAAATGGCTTACCCCTTATCCTTAGACTATGTCCCCTGGTTCTGGACTTCCTCAACATCAGGAAAATTCTTCCTGCATCTAACCTGTCGAGTCTCGTCAGAATTTTATATGTTTCTATGAGATCCCCTCTCATCCTTCGAGACGAATTTAAGGAGCTAAGAGCTAAATTAAAAGTAGGACCTCAAAAGTAGTAATCTCGGGATTGCTACCAGTGTCACGTGCTAGTCAGAGTAGGAATTGCAGGATAGCTCAGATGAAAACGTGGCTTGAGCAGTGGTGCAGCAGGGAGGGATTCAAATTACTGGGGCATTGGAACCGGTTCTGGGGGAGGTGGGACCAGTACAAACCGGACGGTCTTCACCTGGGCAGGACCGGAGCCAATGTCCTAGGAGGAGTGTTTGCTAGTGCTGTTGGGGAGGAGTTAAACTAATATGGCAGGGGGATGGGAACCAATGCAGGGAGACAGAGGAAAACAAAATGGAGACAGAAGCAAAAGACAGAAAGGAAATTAGTAAAAATGGAGGGCAGAGAAACCCAAGGCAAAAAACAAAAAGGGCCACTTTGCAGCAATATTCTAAAGGGTCGTAGTGTGTTAAAAAGGCAAGACTGAAGGCTCTGTGCCACAATGCGAGGAATATTCGGAATAAGGTTGACGAATTAACTCTGCAGATAGCAGTTAACGGATACGATGTGGTTGGCATCACGGAGACATGACTCCAGGGTGACCAAGGCTGGGAACTCAACATCCAAGGGTATTCAACATTTAGGAAGGATAGACAGAAAGGAAAAGGAGGCGGGGTGGCGTTGCCGGTTAAAGAGGAAATTAATGCAATTGTAAGTAAAGACATTACCTTGGATGATGTGGAATCAGTATAGATAGAGCTACAGAATACCAAGGGGCAGAAAACGCGAGTGGGAGTTGTGTACAGACTTCCAAACAGTACGAGTGATGTTGGGGAGGGCATCAAACAGGAAATTAGGGGTGCATGCAATAAAGTTGCAGCAGTTATCATGGGTGACTTTAATATGCATATAGATTGGGCTAACCAAACTGGAAGCAATATGGTGGAGCTGGATTTCCTGGAGTGCATAAGGGATGGTTTTCTAGACCAATATGTCAAGGAACCAACTAGGGGGGAGGTCATCTTAGACGGTAAGAAGCATAAAATTGGCCAGAAATAGCAGCGAACCCGGGGACTGGGAGAAATTTTGAACTCAGCATAGGAGGACAAAGGGTTTGATTAGGGTAGGGAAAATAGAGTCTGAGAAGAAGCTTGCAGGGAACATTAAAATGGACTGCAAAAGCTTCTATAGATATGTAAAGAGAAAAAGGTTAGTAAAGGTTAGTAGGTCCCCTGCAGTCAGAATCAGGGGAAGTCATAACGGGGAACAAAGAAATGGCAGATCAATTGAACAAGTATTTTGGTTCTGTATTCACTAAGGAGGACACAAACAACCTTCTGGATATTAAAGGGGTCAGAGGGTCGAGTAAGAAGGAGGAACTGAGGGAAATCCTTATTAATTAGTCAGGAAATTGTGTTGGGGAAATTGATGGGATTTAAGGCCGATAAATCTCCAGGGCCTGATGGTCTGCATCCCAGAGTACTTAAGGAGGTGGCCTTGGAAATAGCGGATGCATTGACAGTCATTTTCCAACATTCCATAGACTCTGGATCAGTTCCTATGGAGTGGAGGGTAGCCAATGTAACCCCACTTTTTAAAAAAGGAGGGAGAGAGAAAACAGGGAATTATAGACCGTTCAGCCTGACATCGGTAGTGGGTAAAATGATGGAATCAATTATTAAGGATGTCATAGCAGCGCATTTGGAAAGAGGTGACATGATAGGTCCAAGTCAGCATGGATTTGTGAAAGGGAAATCATGCTTGACAAATCTGGAATTTTTTGAGGATGTTTCCAGCAGAGTGGACAAGGGAGAACCAGTTGATGTGGTGTAGTTGGACTTCCAGAAGGCTTTCGACAAAGTCCCACGCAAAAGATTAGTGTGCAAAGTTAAAGCACATGGAATTGGGGGTAATGTGCTGATGTGGATTGAGAACTGGTTGGCAGACAGGAAGCAAAGAGTAGGAGTAAATGGGTACTTTTCAGAATGGCAGGCAGTGACTAGTGGGGTACTGAAAGGTTCTGCGCTGGGACCCCAGCTGTTTACTTTGTACATTAATGATTTAGACGAGGGGATTAAATGTAGTATCTCCAAATTTGCAGATGACACTAAGTTGGGTGGCAGTGTGAGCTGCGAGGTGGATGCTATGAGGCTGCAGAGTGACTTGGATAGGTTAGGTGAGTGGGCAAATGCATGACAGTTGAAGTATAATGTGGATAAATGTGAGGTTATCCACTTTGGTGATAAAAACAGAGAGACAGATTATTATCTGAATGGTGACAGATTAGGAAAAGGGGAGGTGCAATGAGACCTGGGTGTCATGGTACATCAGTCATTGAAGGCTGGCATGCAGGTACAGCAGGCGGTTAAGAAAGCAAATGGCATGTTAGCCTTCATAGCAAGGGGATTTGAGTACAGGGGCAGGGAGGTGTTACTACAGTTGTACAGGGCATTGGTGAGGCCACACCTGGAATATTGTGTACAGTTTTGGTCTCCTAACTTGAGGAAGGACATTCTTGCTATTGAGGGAGTGCAGCGAAGGTTCACCAGACTGATTCCCGGGATGGCGGGACTGACATATCAAGAAAGACTGGATCAACTGGGCTTGTATTCACTGGTGTTCAGAAGAATGAGAGGAACGTTTAAAATTCTGATGGGGTGAGACAGGTTAGATGCAGGAAGAATGTTCCCAATGTTGGGGAAGTCCAGAACCAGGGGTCACAGTCTAAGGATAAGGGGTAAGCCATTTAGGACTGAGATGAGGAGAAACTTCTTCACCCAGAGAGTGGTGAACCTGTGGAATTCTCTACCACAGAAAGTTGTTGAGGCCAATTCACTAAATATATTCAAAAAGGAGTTAGATGAAGTCCTTACTACTCGGGGGATCAAGGGGTATGGCGAGAAAGCAGGAATGGGGTACTGAAGTTGCATGTTCAGCCATGAACTCATTGAATGGCGGTGCAGGCTCGAAGGGCCGAGTGGCCTACTCCTGCACCTATTTTCTATGTTTCTATGTTTCTAAATTCCAGTGAATATAAGCCCAATCGATCCAGTCAGTCCTGCCATCGCGGGAATCAGTCTGATGACCCTTCGCTACACTCCCTCAATAGCAAGAACGTTCCTCCTCAGATTAGGAGACCAAAACTAAACGCAATATTCCAGGTGAGGCCTCTCCAAGGCCCTGTACAACTGCATTAAGACCTCCCTGCTGCTATACTCAAATCCCCTAGCTATGAAGGCCAACATACCATTTGCCTTCTTCACCGCCTGCTGTACCTGCATGCCAACTTTCAATGACTGATGTACCATGACACCCAGGTCTCGTTGCACCTCCCCTTTTCCTAATCTGTCACCATTCAGATAATATTCTGCCTTCATGTTTTTGCCACCAAAGTGGATAACCTCACATTTATGCACATTATACTGCATCTGCCACTCGTTTGCCACTCATCTAACCTGTCCAAGTAAACCTGCAGCTTTTTAGCGTCCTTCTCACAGCTCACACCACCACCCAGCTTAATGTCATCTGCAAACTTGGAGATATTACACTCACTTCCCTCATACAAATCATTAATGTATATTGTAAAGAGCTGGGGTCCCTATAATTACCCGCCTTCTCCCTCCCTCCCTTCTTAAAAAGTGATGTTACATTAGCTACTCTCCAGTCCATAGGAATCGATCCAAATTCGATAGACTTTTGGAAAATGATCACCAATGCATCCACTATTTCTAGGACTACTTCATTAAGTACTCTGGGATGCAGACTATCAGGCCCCGGGGATTTATTGGCCTTCAATCCCATCAATTTCCCCAACACAATTTCCCGCCTATAAGGATTTCCTTCAGTTCCTCCTTCTCACTAGACTCTCGGTCCCTTAGTATTTCCAGAAGGTTATGTGTGTCTTCCTTCGTGAAGACAGAACCAAAGTATTTGTTCAACTAGTCTGCCATTTCTTTATTCTCCATTATAAATTCACCTGAATCTGACATTTGCCTTCACTAATCTTTTTCTCTTCACATATCTAAAAGACTGACTGCAAAAGCTTCTGATGTTCCCAGCAAGCTTCCTCTCATACTCTATTTTCCCCCTCCTAATTAAACCCTTTGTCCTCCTCTGCTGTATTATAAATTTCTCCCAGTCCTCAGGTTTGCTGCTTTTTCTGGCCAATTGATAAGCCTCTTCCTTGGATTTAACACTATCTTTAATTTCCCTTGTTAGCGACGGTTGAGCCACATTGTCCGTTTTATTTTTACTCCAGACAGGGATGTACAATTGTTGAAGTTCATCCATGTGACCTTTAAATGTTTTGCCATTGCCTATCTACCATCAATCCTTTCAGTATCATTCTCCAGTCTATCCTAGCCAATTCACGTCTCATACCGTTGAAGTTTCCTTTCTTTAAGTTCAGGACCCTAATCTCTGAATTAACTGTGTAACTCTCCATCTTAATAAAGAATTCTACCATATTATGGTCACTCTTCCCCAAGGGGCCTCGCACAAGATTGCTAATTCGTCCTTTCTCATCACACATTACCCAGTCTAGGATGGCCAGCCCTCGAGTTGGCTCCTCAACATATTGGTCTAGAAAACCATCTCTAATACACTCCAGGAAATCCCCCGCCACTGCATTGCCAGCAGTTTCGTTAGCCCAATCCATAAATAGATTAAAGTCGCCCATGATAACTCCTGTACCTTTATTGCACGCATCCCTAATTTCTTGTTTGATGCTGTCCCCAACCTCACTACTACTGTTTAGTGGTCTGTACACAACTCCCACTAGCATTTTCTGCCCTTTGGTATTCCATAGCTCCACCCATACAGATTCCACATCATCCAGGCTAATGTCCTTCCTTACTTTTGCATTAATTTCCTATTTAACCAGCAACGCCACCCCACCTTCGTTTCCTTTCCGTCTATCCTTCCTAAATGTTGAATACACCTGGATGTTGAGTTCCCAGCCTTGGTCACCCTGGAGCCATGTGTCCGTGATGCCAATTACGTCATATCCGTTAACTGCTATCTGCGCAGTTAATTCAAATTATTGCGAATACTCCTGACAGACCGCATTGTGGCACTGGAGCTGCGGGTGGATATACTCTAGAGCATCCGCGATGCTGAGGATGACGTGAATAGCATTGAGGCACAGAGCCTTCATGCTTGTCTTTTTAACACCCTTTGCCCCTTTAGAATTTTGCTGTAATGTGGCCTTTTTTGCTTTTTGCCTTGGGTTTCTCTGCCCTCCACTTTTACTTTTCCTCTTTCTATCTTTTGCTTCTGCCCCCATTCTACTTTTCTCTGTCTCCCAGCATGTGTTCCCATCCCCCTGCCATATTAGATTAACCCCTCCCCAACAGCAGTAGCAAACACTCCCTCTAGGACATTGGTTCCGGTCCAGCCCAGGTGCAGACCGACCAGTTTGTACTGGTCCCTCCTCCCCCAGAACCGGTTCCAATGTCCCAAGAATTTTAATCCCTCCCTTGATCAAGCCACGTATTCATCTGAGCTATCATGCAATTTCTACTCTGACCAGCACGTGGCACAGGTAGCAATCCTGAGATTACTACTTTTGAGATCCTACTTTTTAATTTAGCTCCTAGCTCCCTAAATTCATCTTGTAGAACTTCATTCTGTTTTTTACCTATATCATTGGTACCTACATGCACCACGACAACTGTCTGTTTACCCTCCCCCTTTAAAATGTCCTGCACCCGCTCCGATACATACTTGACCCTTGCACCAGGGAGCAAACTACCATCCTGGAATCTCGGTTGCGGCCACAGAAATGTCTACCTATTCCCCTTACAATAGAATCCCCTATCACTATAGCTCTCCCACACTTTTTCCTGTCCTCCTGTGCAGCAGAGCCACCCACGGTGCCATGAACTTGGCTGCTGCTGCTCTCTCCTGATGAGTCATCCCCCTCGACAGTACCCAAAGTGGTGTATCTGTTTTGCAGGGGGGTGACCGCAGGGGACCCCTGCACTACCATCTTTGCACTGCTCTTCCTGTTGGTCACCCATCCCCTATCTAGCTTGGAACCTTTACCTACGGTAAGACCAACTCGCTAAACGTGCTATTCACGTCATCCTCAGCACCGCGGATGCTCCAGGGTAAATCCACCCGCAGCTCCAGTGCCGCAATGCAATCTGTCAAGTGCTGCAGGTGGATGCACTTCCCGCACATGTAGTCGTCAGGGACACTGGAAGCGATTAACTTAATTTGGCAACAATAATGCTAAAGGTTACGTACTGATAAAGAAAAGAAAAAGAAAAGCTACTCACCAATCACCAGTCAATCACTTACCCTCTTGGCTATGACATCACCTTTCGATTTCTTTCTCCTTCTTTGTTTACCTTCTGCCCTTGTAGCTGCACCAGCTAGCCTTTATAGGCCTCTCCGACGACCCTCCCCGACTCCCTCCTTCTCCGACTGCCTCTCGACGCTGCCGCTTTATAGGCCTCTGCCAATGCAAGCACACTACTTGGAACTCCTACATGGCAAACGAGCCAAAGGTGGACAGAGGAAATGTTACAAGGACACTCTCAAAGCCTCCCTGACAAAGTGCAACCTTCCCACTGACACCTGGGAGTTCCTGGCAAAAGACCGCCCTAAGTGGAGGAAGTGCATCCGGGAGGGCGCCGAGCGCCTCGAGTCTCATCACCGAATGCATGCAGAAAACAAGCGCAGTCAGCTGAACGAACATGCAACAAACCTGTCCCACCCACCCTTCCCCTCAACGACTGTCTGTCCCACTTGTGGCAGGGACTGTGGCTCTCGTGTTGGACTGTTCAGCCACCTAAGAAGTCATTCTAAGAGTGGAAGCAAGTCTTCCTTGATTCCGAGGAACTGCCTATGATGATGATAATTGACCATTATAATTTCTCCTCTCTCTTCCTCTAATGGGCCCACGTTTATTTTCACTATTCTCTTCCTATTTGCATACCTCTAGAAATGTTTACAAACTGATTTTATGTCTATTGCTAATTTACTCATATATTTTTTTTCTTTCCTTATCAATTTCTTGGTCCTCCTTTGCTGAATTCTAAAATCTTCCCAATCCTCAGGCTTACTACTCTTGTTGGCAACATAATAAGCCTGTCCCTCTGATCTGATAATAGAGAGTGAGGTGGAGAAGTGAGGGAAGTGAATTCCAGCATGTAGGGCCTAGGCGGGTGAAGACACAGTTGCCATTGCTGAGGCGAAGGGATGGGGTGCGATGCACAAGAGGCCAGAGGAATGGAGAGTACAGGGGGCAGTGGAGGGCTGCAGGGGATTACATAGATAGGGAAAGGTGATTCCCGATCTGGAGGCCTGTTTGACTGCCCATAAATTTAACTGAGGCCGGGGCCTCAAAATCGCTAGGAGGATGCCTCAAAATCGCGAGGGGAGCCTCTTCGCGGTTGGAACATGTGGTCGGCCAACCAGCTCAAAAATCAGTCGCTCGGCTGACAAAACTGACCCCAATGAGTCCATACAAGGACCGGATTGCTGTGGACAATTCTGGTCAGGGAATAGCTTACATCCTCGAGTCTTAAGAGAAGTAGCGGCAGGGATTGTGGATGCATTGGTTGTAATTTACCAAAATTCCCTGGATTCTGGGGAGGTTCCAGCAGATTGGAAAACTGCAAATGTAATGCCCTTATTTAGAAAAGGAGGCAGACAAAAAGCAGGAAATTATAGACCAGTTAGCCTAACACCTGTGGTTGGGAAAATGTTGGTGTCCATTATTAAAGAAACAATAACAGGACATTTGGAAAAGCAAAATTTGATGAGGCAGAGTCAGCATGGATTTATGAAGGGGAAGTCATGTTTGACAAATTTGCTGAAATTCTTTGAGGATGTAATGAACAGGGTGGATAGAGGGGAACCAGTGGATGTAGTGTATTTGGGCTTCCAGAAGGCATTTGACAAGGTGCCACATAAAAGGTTACTGCACAAATAAAAGTTCACGGGATTGGGGGTAATATATTAGCATGGATAGAGGATTGGCTAACCAACAGAAAACAGAGAGTAGGGATAAATGGCTCATTCTCTGGTTGGCAACCAGTAACTAGTGGGGTGCGGCAGGGATCAGTGCTGGGACCCAACTATTTACAATCTATATTAACGACTTGGAAGAAGGGACTGAGTGTAACACAGCCAAGTTTGTTGACGATATAAAGATGGGAGGAAAAGCAATGTGTGAGGAGGACACAAAAAATCTGCAAAAGGACATAGACAGGCTGAGTGAGCGGGCAAAAATTTGGCAGATGGAGTATAATGTTGGAAAGCATGAGGTCATGCACTTTGGCAGAAAAAAATCAAAGAGCAAATTATTATTTAAATGGAGAAAGATTGCAAAGTGCCGCAGTACAGCGGGACCTGGGGGTACCTGTGCATGAAACACAAAAGGATAGTATGCAAGTACAGCAAGTATTGGTGAGGCCACACCTGGAATATTGCGTGCAGTTTTGTTTTCCATATTTACGAAAGGATATATTTGCTTTGGAGGCAGCTCAGAGAAGGTTCATTAGGTTGATTCTGGAGATGAAGGGGTTGACTTATGAGGAAAGGTTGAGTAGGTTGGGCCTCTACTCATTGGAATTCAGAAGAATGAGAGGTGATCTTACTGAAATGTATAAGATTATGAGGGGGCTTGACAAGGTGGATCTAGCGAGGATGTTTTCACTGATGGGGGAGAATAGAACTTGAGAGCATGATCTTAGAATCAGGGGCCATGCATTTAAAACTGAGATGAGGAGAAATTTTTTCTCTCAGAGGGTTGTAAATCTGTGGAATTCGCTGCCTCAGAGAGCTGTGGAAACTGGGACATTGAATAAATTTAAGACAGAAATAGACAGTTTCTTAAACGATAAGGGGTTATGGGGAATGTGAAGGAAAATGGTCCTGAGTCCATCATCAGATCAGCCATAATCTTATTGAATGGCGGAGCAGGCTCGAAGGACCATATGGCCTACTCCTGTTCCTATTTCTTCCGTTCTTATGTTCCTATATCCAGATATTGGAGATCGTGCAGGAAAGAGCAACAAAATTGATAGTCAGCTTAAGGCTTCTGAGCTGTGAGGAGAGGATGAGGAGCCTGAGCCTGCTTACTCTGGAGAAGAGAAGGCTGAGGGGAGAGATTGTTGGAGCATCCAAGATTCTGACGTGAAGCGATAAATTGAACTCTGACAATATACTCAAGCCGGCCACAAACTTCAGAACCAGGGAGCCGGGGTCAAACTGAAGCGGGATGTTACATGAGCAGTTTGTTTTGTTTCCTTTACATGGTGTCGGCCTTGGCTCACAGAGGTAGCCCTCCTCCCCGTGAGTTAGAGAGGGCAGGAGTTCAAGTCCCTCTCCATGGGACTTTGAGAATAAATTCTATGCTGACACTTTAGTACATTACATTCTAATAAAATGTTAAAGAGGCCCTCTGTATACTCAAGTGGATGCTAAAGCTCCCATCGTGCTATTTGAAGAAGCTCTTCCAGTGTCCTAGCCAATATTTATTATTCAACCAACAATGCTATAAAAAAACTTTCCTGTGCTGTTTCCTTGAGCAGAGAGCCATTTAACATGTTCTCGCTATTTATTTCCCGTCCATGGTCTCATTACATTGCGGCTGACCACTCTATTCTTCAACGCCTCTCCATCAACATCCAGCTGGGTGGGACTGCACTCGCCATTCTTATCTATCTAACCATAGCCAGATATCACCTGCAACGGCTTCTCTTCCCGCCCCCGCATCGTTACCTCTGGTGTCCCCCAAGAATCTATCCTTGGCCCCCTGCTATTTCTCATCTACATGTTGCCCCTTGGTGACATCATCCAAAAACACAGCATCAGTTTCCACATGTACGCTGATGACACCCAGCTCTACCTCAATACCTATTCTCTCGGCCCCTCCACGGTCTCTAAATTGTCAGACTGCTTGTCTGACATCCAATACTGGATGAGCAGAAATGTTCTCCAATTAAATACTGGGAAGACCGAAGCTATTGTTTTCGTTCACATCCATGAGCTCCGTTCCCTAGCCTCTGACCCCATCCATCTCCCCAACTTCTGTCTGAGGCTGAGCCAGACTGTTCGCAACCTTGGTGTCATATTTGAACCTGAAATGAGCTTTCGACCCACATATCCGCAGCATAACTAAGACCGCCTACTTCCACCTTTGTAACATCGACCGTCTCCATCCTTGCCTCAGCTTATCCGCTGCTGAAACTCACATCCATACCTTTGTTACCTCTAGACTTCATTATTCCAACGCACTCCTGGCTGGATTTCCACATTCTACCCTATGTAAACTTGAGGTGATCCAAAACTCGGTAGCCCGTGTCCTAACTCGCACCAAGCCCCGCTCACCCCTGTGTTCACTGACCTACATTGGCTTCCGGTTAAGCCACGCCTCGATTTCAAAATTCTCATCCTTATTTTCAAATCCTTCCATGGCCTCAGCCCCCCCTATCTTTGTAACTTCCTCCAGCCCCATGAACCCCCCCCCCCCCACCCCCGCCGAGATGTCTGTGCTCCTCTAGTTCTGCCCTCTGGAGAAATTCAACGCAATGGGTAGCGGATGGGCCGCCCATTATTCGCCCCGCCTGATTTTACCTTCCGTGGGATTCATGGACCATTGACCGCTCTGCACCCCACCAAAGCTGAATTTTGTCCAGTTTGTTTCTGATTATAATCGCTCCACCATCGGTGGCCATGCCTTCTGTTGCCTAGGCCCCAAGCTCTGGAACTCGCTCCCTAAACCTCTTCGTCTCTCTACCTCTCTTTCCTCTTTCAAGATTCTCCTTAAAACATACCACTTTGACCAATCTTTTGATCACCTGCGCTAATTTCTACTTATGCAGCTCGGTGTCAAATTCTTATCTCACAACACTACTGTGAAGCACCTTGGGACGTTTCACTACGTTAAAGGCGCTATTTAAATACCAGTTGTTGTAGTTGTTCACTTTTCATTCCATCTGCCCACTCATTAATCCACCCCCCCAACCATCTCGGATCGCTTTGTAATTGGTTTGCCCATTCAACAGTATCTGAAAAATCCCCACCCCTGCCTCAATCTGGTGTCATCTCAATAACAAGATGGTTTTTAGGGGTGAAATTCAACGCGATGGGTAGCGGATGGGCCGCCCATTATTCGCCCCGCCTGATTTTACGTTCCGTGGGATTCATTGACCATTGACCGCTCTGCACCCCATCAAAGCTGAATTTTGCCCCATTTGTTTCTGTCTCTAGCGCCACCACATTTTTCTGTATCATGAACAACAATGGGACCAGCACTTTGCCTTGTCAACTCAGCATCAACAACAGCAGCAACTATCATTTATATAATGTCTTTAACGTTGTAAAACCCAGGAGCATTCTCAGACAGAAATTAATTCCAAGCTGCAGAAGGAGATATTGGGACAGGTGACCAAAAGCTTGGTCAAAGACGTAGGTTTTAAGGAGCAACTTAAAAGGTGGAGGGAGGTAGAGAGGAGGGGAGGTTTAGGAAGGGAGTTCCAGAGCTGGGGGCCAAGTTAGCTGATGAAGGGACCAAGGAAGTCGGGGATGTGCAAGGGGCCACAATTGGTGGAGCGCAGAGATCTCGGAGGCGTTGTCAGACTGGAAGCCAAGGTAGGTCAGCGAACACAGGGGTGATAGGTGAATGGGACATGGTGCGAGTTAAGATACGGGAAGCAATAATTTGAATGAGCTAAAGATTACGTAAGGTGGAAGGTGGGTGGTTGGCCAGGAGAGGGTTGGAATAGTCGAGTCTAGAGATAGCAATGGATGGATGGGCATCCAGCAGCAGATGGGCTGAAGCCGGGGTGGAGACAGGGCGACATTACGGAGGTGGAAGAAGGCAGTCTTGGTGATGAAGAGGATATGGAGTCGGAAGCTTAGCTCAGGGTCAAATTGGATGCCGAGGTTTCGAACAGTCTGGTTGAGCCTCAGACAGTAACCAGGGTAGGGGATGGAGTCAGTGGCTAAGGAATGGAGTTTGTGGCGAGAACCAAAGACAATGAGATATTCAATTAATATTTAACTCCACCCCTTTGCCATGTCAACACAGCCTCATTCATAACTACTGAATGATTTTGGACTTTGTGGTGGCTGCTTTGAAAGAGACAAAGGCAAGAATGACAGAACAAGCAGCTTGCCCAAATCAGAGTGCATGATTGTCCCTGCTCACTGTCCAGGATGATTGAAGAGAAAATTATGTGTCGGCATACATGTGGAGCCTCGGGTAAGACAGGGCACCTACTTGCTAAAAATGCTGACAGTTGCAGAGATAAGAAAGATGATGGGCTACATGGGCTAGATTTTCGGATGGATTGCGCCTCCGTTAGTGCCCCGGAGGGGCAGTAATAGCTCTGGAAATGTTTATTACCCGGCTGGCCAACTTCCAGCGCCCCACTGGGAAAGTTGATGCGGGTTTTGTGGGGGCGCTGAGCAGTAACACCCGAGAATTTTGCACTGGTGTGCAACATCCCCGGTATCGTCCCCATCTCAAAATGTATTTTACACTGACCCTGTACATCCCGTAGACAACCCGCCAGAGAAAGCTAGTGGGCAGGGCTGTCCTGGCAAAGGTGAGGGAAGGAGTGACTTACATGAGGTAAGTGTGATTGTTTTTTTTTTAATTTCTTTTTGCAACATATCTTTACTTGCGGTGAGTAATATATTGGGAATGTTTTTTTGTGCCGATTTCTTTTTTCCAGTGAGGCCTCTCTGAGGGTGCTCTGAAGCCGGCTCTTTAGCATGGAATAGTCAGTTGCTCACCCGGCCTAGCGCCCTAAGAGAGGTGTGGAATGTGTCCCCTCACGCTCCGCTCCACTGTCAGGCGCAGCTGCTGAATTTTGTGGCTGCTAACGCAAGCCATTTTCCGGCGCTAAATTTATCCACCGCCCAACATTACCGCTTCCAAAAACCTCAACCGAACATCCAGCCGAAGGAACTGATAACCCAGAGGACTGCGGATGCTAGTTGTTGGGTATATTCAAGACTGAAATCGATGGATTTTTGGACACTAAGGGAATCAAGAGAAATGCGCATAGGGTTGAAAGTGAAGTTGAGGTAGAAGATCAGCAATGATTTTATTGAATGGAGGAGCAGGCTTGAGGGCCTACTCTTACTCTTATTTCATATGTTCTTTTCTTCTTTGAAGAAAGTTATCGAACGGTTAGAACTAAAAGCATGCCCAAATATGGTATTATGCCCAGTCGTCGACCTGGGGAAGGCAAACATATAAAACATCCCAGCCGGATAGGATTTTCAGGAGAACCACATATGATGTTGGAACTGAATGATCTTCCAATAATGTCTTTTGAATGAGATGTTAAACTTCATCTGCCCTCTCAAATAGGCTTAAACAATCCCATGGCACGATTTTGAGGAAGAGCAGATGAGTTATCCCCAGTGTCCCGACCAATATTTATCCTGCAACCATCACTAAAACAAGATGATCTGGTCATTATCACATTGCTTTGTGTGGGAGCTAGCAGAGCGCAAATTGGCTGCCGCGTTTCCTACATTACAAGAGTGCCTATCGAACAACAGTGACTACACTTCAGAAGTAAGTACTTCATTGGCTGTGACATTTTTTAGGATTCCCTGAGGACATGAAAGATGCAATGCAAATAGAAGCTCTTTTCTTTCCAGAGACTGGTGAACGTGTGGAGGTCCTGTTAAACATGATCTTCCAATAATGTCTTTTGAATGAGATGTTAAACTTCATCTGCCCTCTCAAATAGACTGTTAAACTCTGATCTTCACTGGTCTGAAATTCCGTCATCACTTGGAAAGTACGAATGTGTTACATCAGTGTTATGTATGTAAACATTACCAATGTGTAAGACTTGCCACCAGGGGGCGCACCTGTGGGAGACGCAAGGGTCACCTGCACACCCTGGGATAGCAGGTATAAAAGGCAGACTACCATGCTGCCTCCTCACTCTGGAGTTACAATAAAGAGACCAAGGTCACAACAGTTTGAGCTTAAGATGTACAGCCTTGTGGAGTCATTCTGAACATAACAATCAGCGTGCACAAAAGGGGAAAAATAAATCCAGTTTCTCTCAGCATGTTGCACAGTATGGGCATGAGCCAAAATGGCCCAAAAATGGAGGCTGATTCACTCTCAATACAAGTTTTGGCAGCACATCAACAGACACACAAGAATGTAATCATTAGGCAGCAATAGACATCAATAGTGATCTCCAGAGTGCCCAGAATAAATCTCCTTTCTTCAGATGGCCCTAGTGATGTTGGTTTTATAAAATTGTTGGACTGTAATGTTGAGCTTAAGGCAGAGACAGCTGTCACTTTTAAAGGAAAGTTGGGTAGATATTTGAGCAGAGAAAGATCCAGGGCTATGGGGAAAGGGCAGGGGGCAGTCAGAGCATTCTCGTAAAAGAGCTGGCACACACACTAAATGACTTTCCTCTATGGCTCTACTTGTATAGATTTTAAAATGTTCCACTTATTAAGGAAATGTTGTTAACTGGCTGACCAATCAGTTTCTTGCAAGGCCCACTATTAACCGACCAATTTTAGGCAGGCAGTTGTTGATGGTGTTTCATTGGCCCTTTAAGAGATGACTGGGACCAATATACAGTCCTGACACTGAAGAGGTGCATCTTCCAAATAGTCAAACAAAACGCTCAACCTTTCAATGACAAGAGCCTTGCTGAGGATCATTTCATTTATATAAACAGTCTTTTGTGTCTAACCACAGTGAATTGACTGGATTTGGGAGGGCAACCTTGTAAAACAGAAAAACTGTGTTCATTACATGATGCGAGTTACAGTTTAATATCTTGACATGCCCAACTAGCTGATAAAAAGCTCTCACAAGTAATTTCCAAATTAAGTCTACACAAACTGCATATCGTGGGCAGGCAAGGATAAAAACTGAAACATAGTCAACGGGTTGAAATGAAGGCTGATCTGACCTTGGCCTCAACTCCATTTCCCTGCCCGCTCCCCATAACCCTTGACTCTCTCATTGTTAAAAAATCTGTCTATCTCCACCTTAAATATATTCAATGATCCAGCCACCACAGCTCTATGGGGTAGAGAATTCCAAACATTCACGAACTTCTGAGAGAAGAAATTCCTCTTCATTTCCATTTTAAATGGATGACCCCTTATTCTGAAACTATGTCCCCTAGTTCTAGATTCCTCCACGAGGGGAAACATCCTCTCTACATCTACCACCTCGGAATCTTATTCGTTTCAATAAGATCAACTTTCATTTGCTAAACTCCAATGATTATAGGCCCAACCTGCTCAACCTTTCTTCATAAGACAACCCCTTCATCTCAGGAATCAACCTAGTAAACCTTCTCTGAACTACCTCCAATGCAAGTATATTCCTCCTTAAATAAGGAGATCAAAACTGTACGCAGTACTCCAGATGTGGCCTCACCAATGCCCTGTACAGTTGTAGCAGGACTTCCCTAATGTTATACTCTATCCCCCTTGCAATAAAGGACAGCATTCCATTTTACTTCCTGATTACTTGCTGTTCCTGCATACTAACGTTTTGTGTTTCATGTACAAGGATCCCCAGATCCCTCTGTACCACAGCATTTTGTAATCTCTCCCCATTTAAATTATAATTTTTTATTTTTCCTGCCAAAGTGGATAACCTCACACTTTCCCACTTTATACTCCATCTGCCAAATTTTTGCCCACTCACTCAGCTTATCTATACAGAAATATAGAAACATAGAAATTTACAGTGCAAAAGGAGGCCATTTCAGCCCATCGTGTCCAGGCCGGCCGACAAAGAGCCACACGGGCCTCGGTAAGCAGCCCTGAAGGTTACATATAAACCTATGAACAATGAACAATGATGGAAAGGTAAAGAGCATCTAGCCCAACCAGTCCGTCCCACACAACTGCTATACCCCATGCATCGTAACATTTTACACTCCACCCCAACTGGAGTCATGTGATCTCCTGGGAAAGGCATAAATCCAGATAAAAACCCAGGGCAATTAGGGAAAAAAATCTGGGAAAATTCCTCTCCGACTCATCCAGTCGATTGAAACAAGTCAGGAGACCACTCTGGCCATATTAGATTCCATGATGTACTTACCATCGTATCTGTGCCAGCCAACAAGGGGTTATCCAGTCTAATCCCACTTACCAGCTCCAGGTCCGTAACCCTGCAAGTTACGGCACTTCAAGTGCCTATCCAAGCACCTTTTAAATGTAGTAAGGGTTTCTGCCTCTACCACCTTTCCAGGTAGTGAGTTCCCAAAATCCTCTGCTAAAGAAGCCTTCCCTCAAATTACCTCTAAATCTTCCACCAACCACTTTAAAACTATGCACCCTAGTATTGACCATTCCACCAAGGGAAATAAGCCCTTGCTATCCACTCTTTCCAGGCCCCTCAAAATGTTATACACCTCAATGAGGTCTCTCCTCAGTCTCCTCTGTTCCAGTGAGAACAAACCCAGCCTATCCAATCTCTCCTCATAGCTAAGATTCTCCATTGCAGGCAGCATCCTTGTAAATCTCCTCTACACCCTCCTCAGTGCAATCACGTCCTTCCGGTAATAAGGTGACCAGAACTGCACGCAGTAGTCCAGCTGTGGACTAACCAGAGTATTATACAATTTAAGCATAACCTCCCTGCTCTTGTATTCTATGCCTCGGCCAATAAAGGCAAACATTCTATATGCCTTCTTAACCACCTTATCCACCTGGCCTGCTACTTTCAGGGATCTGTGGACAAGCACTCCAATGTCCCTTTGTTCATATACATTCCTAAGCGGCCTACCATTTAATGTGTATACCCTTTCCTTATTAGCCCTTCCCAAGTGCAAAACCTCACACTTCTCCGAATTAAATTCCATTCGCCACTGCTCTGCCCACCTGACCAGTAGATTGATATCCTCCTGCAGTCCATGACTTTCCTCTTCATTATCAACGACACAGCCAATTTTAGTGTCATCTGCAAACTTCTTAATCATATCCCCTATATTCAAATCTAGATCATTGATGTATATCACAAAAAGAAAGGGTCCCAGTACTGAGCCCTGCAGAACCCCACTGGAAACATCCTCCCAGTCACAAAAACATCCATCAACCATTACCCTTTGCTTCCTACTTCTAAACCAATTTTGGATCCAATTTGCCACTTTGCCCTGGATCCCATGGGCTTTAGCCTTCATGACCAGTCTGCCATTTAGGACCTTATCAAAAGCTTTGCTAAAGTCCATATATACTACATTATACGGACTACCCTCATTGACCCTCCTGGTTACCTCCTCGAAAAATTTAATCAGGTTAGTGAAACACGATCTTCCCTTAACAAATCCATGCTAACTGTCCCTGATTAATCCTTGCCTTTCTAAATGTAGATTTATCCTGTCCTTCAGGACTTTTTCCAATAATTTTCCAACCACTGAGGTTAGGCTGACGGGCCTGTAATTACTCGGTCTATCCCTTTCTCCCTTCTTAAACAAGGGTACCACATTAGCAGTCCTCCAATCCTCCGGCACCATGCCCAGATCCAAAGAGGACTGGAAAATGATGGTCAAAGCCTCTGCTATTTCCTCTTTTACTTCGCTCAACAGCCTGGGATGCATTTCATCTGGGTCTGGGGACTTATCCACTTTCAAAGCTGCTAAACCCCTTAATACCTCCTCTCTCACTATGTTTATTTCATCCAGAGTTTCATACACCTCGTCGATAGCAGTATCTGCATTGCCCCTTTCCTTTGTGAAAACAGACGTAAAGTATTCATTAAGAATCATACCCACATCTTCCGCCTCCACACACACTCCACACACCTCATGGTCTCTAAAAGGCCCCAGCCTTTCTTTAGTTTTCCTCTTGCTCTCAATATATTTTTAGAACATCTTTGGGTTTTCCTTGATTTTACTTGCCAAGAATTTTTCATGCTCTTTCAGCATTCCTAATATCCTTTTGAATTTCACCTCTGAACTTTCTATATTCCTCCAGAGATTATACAGTATTTAGCCGTCGGTATATGATATAAGTTTCCTTTATTTTCTTTATCCTCCCCTGTAAGTCCCTAGATGTCCAGGGGGCTCTAGAATTGTTATTCCCACCCTTTTTCTTTAAAGGCACATGTTTGACCTGAGCCCTCCGGATCTCCTCCTTGAATACCTCCGACACTGTTCTGACACTGATTTTCCGTCAAGTAACTGTTTCCAGTCCACTGTGGCCAAATCACTTCTCAACTTAACAAAGTTAGCTTTTCCCCAAGTTGAGACTTTTATTCCTGGTCTATCCTTGTCCTTATCCATAACTACCTTGAATCTGACTGAATTATGGTCACTGGCACCAAGTGCTCTCCCACTGATAGTACTTCCACCTGCCCAGCTTCATTCCCCAAAACTAAATCCAAAACCGCCACCTCCCGTGTTGGGCTTGTTACATACTAACTAAAAAAGTTCTCTTGAATGCATGTTAGGAATTTCACACCCTCTATACCCTTCACACTATATTTGTGCCAATCAATAATAGGATAGTTGAAATCCCCTACTATTACTACCCTATGGTTTTTGGACCACAGAAATGTGCCTACATATTTGCTCTTCTATCTCCCTCCCACTGTTTGGGGGTCTATAATACACACCCAGCAGTGTGATAGCCCCTTTTTTATTTTTCAGTTTGACCCATATGGCTTCATTTGATGATCCATCTAACATATCATTCCTCCTTCCTTCTGTAATAGTTTCTTTAATCAATACCATGACCCCCTCCCCTTTTTACATCCCTCTCTGTCCCATCTAAAAATCCTGTAACTAGGAATATTGAGCTGCCAAACCTGCCCCTCTTTCAGCCATGTCTCTGTAATGGCTATAATGTCATACTCCCAAGTGTCTACCTGTTCTCTCAGCTTATCCACCTTACTCGCTATACTCCTTGCATTAAAGTATATACCATTTAGCACAGGAAGACCTCCTTGATTACTACTTACTTGTTTCCTTGTTTTCTCTGCGTTGCAGGTTCACTTTCTACATTCTTGCTTTCCAATTTCAGCTTTAATTCTTTCCCTATTGAATTTGTTCTCAGGTTCCCATCCCCCTGCCAAGCTAGTTTAAACTCTCCCCAACAGCACTCGCAAAATTTCCCGTGAAGATATTGGTCCTGGCGCTGATGAGGTGCAAACCATCTGGTTTATACAGGTCCTATCTCCCCAAGAATTGGTCCCAATGCCTCAGGAATTTAAAGCCATCCCTCCTGCACCAACTTTCCAGCCACGTGTTCTTCCTCTCTATCCTTCTATTCTTGTACTCATTAGCATAATGGCACCGGTAGTAACCCAGAGATTACTACCTTTGAGGTCCTAACCTTTAATTGTTCTCCTAGCTCCCTAAATTCTGCCTGCAGAACCTCATCCCTCTTCCTACCTATGCCATTGCTCCTGATATGGACCACGACCTCTGGCTGTTCACCCTCTCCCGGCAGAATGCCCTGTGCCTGCTCTGTGATATCCTTGACCCTGGCCCCAGAGAGGCATCATAGCATCCCGGAGTCATGTCTACAGCTGCAGAAACGTCACTCCATTCCCCTAACTATTGAATCCCCGACCACTAAAGCTCTTTTATTCTTTGTCCCTCCCGCCTATGCAACTGAGGCACATGTGCTGCATAGAAACATAGAAAATAGGTGTATGAGTAGGCCATTCGGCCCTTCGAGCCTGCACCGCCATTCGATGAGTTCATGGCTGAACATGCAACTTCAGTACCCCATTCCTGCTTTCTCGCCATATCCCTTGATCCCCCTAGTAGTAAGGACTACATCTAACTCCTTTTTGAAAATATTTAGTGAATTGGCCTCAACAACTTTCTGTGGTAGAGAATTCCACAGGTTCACCACTCTCTGGGTGAAGAAGTTTCTCTTCATCTCGGTCCTAAATGGCTTACCCCTTATCCTTAGACTGTGACACCTGGTTCTGGACTTCCCCAACATTGGGAACATTCTTCCTGCATCTAACCTGTCCAAACCCATCAGAATTTTAAACGTTTCTATGAGGTCCCCTCTCATTCTTCTGAACTCCAGTGAATACAAGCCCAGTTGATCCAGTCTTTCTTGATATGTCAGTCCTGCCATCCCGGGAATCAGTCTGGTGAACCTTCGCTGCACTCCCTCAATAGCAAGAATGTCCTTCCTCAAGTTAGGAGATCAAAACTGTACACAATAATCCAGGTGTGGCCTCACCAAGACCCTGTACAACTGTAGTAACACCTCCCTGCCCCTGTACTCAAATCCCCTCGCTATGAAGACCAACATGCCATTTGCTTTCTTAACCGTCTGCTGTACCTGCATGCCAACCTTCAATGACTGATGTACCATGACACCCAGGTCTCATTGCACCTCCCCTTTTCCGAATCTGTCACCATTCAGATAATAGTCTGTCTCTCTGTTTTTACCACCAAAGTGGATAACCTCACATTTATCCACATTATACTTCATCTGCCATGCATTTGCCCACTCACCTAATCTATCCAAGTCACTCTGCAGCCTCATAGCATCCTCCTCGCAGCTCACACTGCCACCCAACTTAGTGTCATCCGCAAATTTGGAGATACTACATTTAATCCCCTCGTCTAAACCATTAATGTACAATGTAAACAGCTGGGGCCCCTGCACAGAACCTTGTGGTACCTCACTAGTCACTGCCTGCCATTCTGAAAAGAACCCATTTACTCCTACTCTTTGTCTGACAACCAGTTCTCAATCCACATCACCACACCACCCCCAATCCCATGTGCTTTAACTTTTCACATTAATCTCTTGTGTGGGACCTTGTCGAAGGCCTTCTGAAAGTCCAAATACAACACATCAACTGGTTCTCCCTTGTCCACTCTACTGGAAACATCCTCAAAAAATTCCAGAAGATTTGTCAAGCATGATTTCCCTTTCACAAATCCATACTGACTTGGACCTATCATGTCACCTCTTTCCAAATGCGCTGCTCTGACATCCTTAATAATTGATTCCATCATTTTACCCACTACCGATGTCAGGCTGAACGGTCTATAATTTCCTGTTTTCTCTCTCCCTCCTTTTTTAGAAAGTGGGGTTACATTGGCTACCCTCCACTCGATAGGAACTGATCCACAGACTATGGAATGTTGGAAAATGACTGTCAATACATCCGCTATTTCCAAGGCCACCTCCTTAAGTACTCTGGGATGCAGTCCATCAGGCCTGGGGATTTATCGGCCTTCAATCCCATCAATTTCCCCAACACAATTTCCCGACTAATAAGGATTTCCCTCAGTTCCTCCTTCTTACTAGACCCTCTGACCCCTTTTATATCCGGAAGAGGTTGTTTGTGTCATTGAAACATAGAAACATAGAAAATAGGTGCAGGAGTAGGCCATTCGGCCCTTCGAGCCTACACCGCCATCAACAAGATCATGGCTGATCACCCACCCCAGCATCTCCCCCCCCCCCACGCCCCTCCACACCCCCCGGCCCCCCAGCCGCAAGGACCACATCCAACTCCCTCCCGAACACATCCAATGAACTGGCATCAACAACTCTCCATGGCAGGGAACCCAACAGGCCAACAACTCCCCGAGTGAAGAAGTCTCTCCCAATCCCAGCCCCAAACAGCTCATCCCCCATCCCAAGAGCATGCTCCCCCCCCCCCCCGGCTCCGGACCCACCCAACACTGGGAGCACTCCCCCCGCACCCAACCTGAGCGAATACCGAACTAAAGTACTTGTTCAATTGGTCTGTCATTTCTTTGTTCCCCGTTATGACTTTCCCTGATTCTGACTGCAGGGGATCTACGTTTGTCTTTACGAACCTTTTTCTCTTTACATATCTATAGAAGCTTTTGCAGTCCGTCTTAATGTTCCCTGCAAGCTTCTTCTCGTACTCCATTTTCCCTGCCCTAATCAAACCCTTTGTCCTCCTCTGCTGAGTTCTAAATTTCTCCCAGTCCCCGGGTTTGTTGCTATTTTTGGCCAATTTATATGCCACTTCCTTGGCTTTAATACTATCCCTGATTTCCCTTGATAGCCACGGATGAGCCACCTTCCCTTTTTTATTTTTACGTCAGACAGGGATGTACAATTGTTGTAGTTCATCCATGCGGTCTCTAAATGTCTGCCATTGCCCATCCACTGTCAACCCCTTAAGTATCATTCGCCAATCTATCCTAGCCAATTCACGCCGCATATCTTCAAAGTTACCCTTCTTTAAGTTCTGGACCATGGTCTCTGAATTAACTGTTTCATTCTCCATCCTAATGTAGAATTCCACCAAATTATGGTCACTCTTCCCCAAGGGGCCTCGCACAACGAGATTGCTAATTAATCCTCTCTCATTACACAACACCCAGTCTAAGATAGCCTCCCCCCTAGTTGGTTCCTCGACATATTGGTCTAGAAAACCATCCCTTATGCACTCCAGGAAATCCTCCTCCACCGTATTGCTTCCAGTTTGGTTAGCCCAATCTATATGCATATTAAAGTCACCCATGATAACTGCTGCACCTTTATTGCATGCACCCCTAATTTCCTGTTTGATGCCCTCCCCAACATCACTACTACTGTTTGGAGGTCTGTACACAACTCCCACTAACGTTTTTTGCCCTTTGGTGTTTTGCAGCTCTACCATATAGATTCCATATCATCCAAGCTAATGTGCTTCCTAACTATTGCATTAATCTCCTCTTTAACCAGCATATGCTACCCCACCTCCTTTTCCTTTTTATTCTATCCTTCCTGAATGTTGAATACTCATGGATGTTGAGTTCCCAGCCCTGATCATCCTGAAGCCACGTCTCTGTAATCCCAATCACATATTATCTGTTAACATCTATTTTCATAGTTAATTCATCCACCTTATTATGGATACTCCTTGCATTAAGACACAAAGCCTTCAGGCTTGTTTCTTTAACACCCTTTGTAATTTTAGAATTACGATGTAGTGTGGCCCTTTTTGTTTCTTGCCTTTGTTTACTCGGCCTTCCACTATTGCTTTTTACCTTTCTACCATCTGTTTCTGACTCCATATTACTTTGCCCTATCTCACTGCATAGGTTCCCATCCCCCTGCCATATTAGTTTCAACACTCCCGAATTGCATTCGCAAATGTTACCCCTAGGACATCAGTTCCAGTCCTGCCCAAGTGCAGACCGTCTCTTTTGTACAGGTCCCACTTCCCCTAGAACTGGCTCCAATGTCCCAGGAATTTGAATCCCTCCCTCTTGCACCACTGTTCAAGCCATGTATTTATTCTAACTATCCTGCTCCCTCTACTCTGATTAGCACGTGGCACTGGTAGCAATCCAGAGATTACTACCTTTGAGGTCCTACTTTTTAATTTAACTCCTAGCTCCCTAAATTCAGCTTGTAGGACCTCTTCCCGCTTTTTACCTATATTGTTGGTACCAACATGTACCACGACAACTGGCTGTTCACCCTTCCTCTCCATAATGCTCTGCAGCCGCTCAGAGACATCCTTGACCCTTGCACCAGGGAGGCAACATACCATCCTGGAGTCTCGGTTGCGGCCGCAGAAACTCCTATCTATTCCCCTTACAATCGAGTCCCCTATCACAATAGCTCTCCCACTCTTTTTCCCACCCTTCTGTGCAGCAGAGCCACCGATGGTGCCATGAACCTGGCTGCTGGTGCCTTCCCCTGGTAAGTCATCTCCCCCAACAGTATCCAAAACGGTATATCTGTTTTGGAGGGAGATGGCCGCAGGGGACTCCTGCACTACCTTCCTGCTCTTGCCTGGTCTCTTGGTCACCCATTCACTATCTGTCCTAACCCTTACCTGCGGTGTGACCAACTCACTAAATGTGCTATCCACAACATTCTCAGGTCGTCGAGGAGCAGAAGGCCCGGAGGTTGGCAATGAATGGGAGGATCGGAGGTCGGCGAGGAGCGGGAAGCTCGGATGAGCGGGAGGTTGGTGAGGAGTGGGAGGTCGGCGAGGAGCGGGAGGAGCGGGAGGAGCGGGAGGTCAGCGAGAATCGGAGGTCAGCGAGGAGCAGGAGGCCTGGAGGTCAGCGAGGAGCGGGAGATCGACGAGGAGCAGGAGGCCCGGAGCACCCAAACAACTGCACCATTGCAGATACTTCTCAGAACTTGCTTTCCCACCTATCTTTGTATCATCAGAAAATTTGGTTATGTTACACTCGGTCCCTTCATCCAAGTCATTAACATAGATTGTAAATAGTTGAGGCCCCATCACTGACCCATTTATCCCGACTCTATGTTTTCTATTAGTTAGCCAATCTTCTATCCATGCTAATATTTTACCCCCAACCCCGTGAGCTCTTATCTGCGCAGTAACTTTTTACGTGGCACCTTATCAAATGCCTTCTGGAAGTCCAAATACACCACATCCACTGGGTCCCCTTTATCTACCCTGTTCGTTTCATCCCTAAAGAGCTCCAGCAAATTTGTCAAACATGATTTCCCTTTCATAAAACCATGCTGACTCTGCTTGACTCTATTATGTTTTTCTAAATATCCTGCTGCTACTTCCTTAATACTGGACTCCAGCATGTTCTCAATGACAGATTTTAGGCTAACTGGTCTATAGTTTCCTGCTTTCTGTTTGCCTCCTTTCTTAAATAGGGGCGTTACTTTTGAGGTTTTCCAATCTGCTTGGACCTCTCCAGAATCCAGGGAATTTTGGTAGATTACAACCAATGTGTCCACTATCTCTGCAACCACTTATTTTAAGACCCTAGGATGCAGGCCATCAGGTCCAGGGGACTTGGCCTTCTTTAGTCTCATTAGTTTGCATAGTATCTCTAATGACAGTGATTGTTTTACATTAACCCATCCCAAAAGCCCCTTGATTATCCAAAAGCAAGCGCTCTACTCAGAACTACTTCATGGCAACCGAACAAAAGGTGAGCAGAGGAATTGTACAGGGTATTGGTGAGGCCGCACCTGGAGTACTGCGTGCAGTTTTGGTCACCTTACTTAAGGAAGGATATACTAGCCTTGGAGGGGGTACAGAGACGATTCACTAGGCTGATTCCGGAGATGAAGGGGTTACCTTATGATGATAGATTGAGTAGACTGGGTCTTTACTCGTTGGAGTTCAGAAGGATAAGGGGTGATCTTATAGAAACATTTAAAATAATGAAAGGGATAGACAAGATAGAGGCAGAGAGGTTGTTTCCACTGGTCGGGGAGACGAGAAATAGGGGGCACAGCCTCAAAATACGGGGAAGCCAATTTAAAACCGAGTTGAGAAGGAATTTCTTCTCCCAGAGGGTTGTGAATCTGTGGAATTCTCTGCTCAAGGAAGCAGTTGAGGCTAGCTCATTGAATGTATTCAAATCACAGATAGATAGATTTTTAAGCAATAAGGGAATTAAGAGGTAAGTGGAGCTGAGTCCACGGCCAGATCAGCCATGATCTTTTTGAATGGCGGAGCAGGCTCGAGGGACTAGATGGCCTACTCCTGTTCCTAATTCTTATGTTCTTATGTTCTATGAAACATTACAGGGACACCCTCAAAGCCTTCCCGAAAAAGTGCAACATCCCCACTGTCACTTGGGAGACCCTGACCAAAAATAGCCCGAAGTGGAGGAAGTGCATCCGGGAGGGCGCTGCGCACCTCGAGTCTCATCGCGGAGAGCATGCAGAAATCAAACGCAGGCAGCATAAAGAGCGTGCGGCAAACCTGTCCCACCCACCCTTTCCCTCAATGACTATCTGTCCCACCTGTGATAGGGACTGTTGTTCTCGTATTGGACTGTTAAGCCACCTAAGGACTCATTTTAAGAGTGGAAGCAAGTCTTCCTCGGTTCTGAGGGACTGCCTATGATGATGGATTGGGATGTTTTTAGTGTGTTCTACCGTGAAGACCGATGCAAAGTATTTGTCGAAAGTCTATGCCATGTCTCTGTTTCCTATGATTAATTTCCCAGTCTCATCCTCTAAGGGACCAATGGTTACTTTAGCAACTCTTACTTTTTATGTACCTTAGAAGCTCTTACTGTCAGTTTTATAGTTTAGTTTACTCTCATCATTTATCTTCTCTCTCTTTATTTTTTTTTAGTCATCCTTTGCTGGTTTCTAAAAATTTCCCTGAATTCTCCTGAACTGTGGACTTTGACCGATAAATTGTCATTGGCCCAGAAATCCCGGTTTCTCCTTCCTGCGGACGTTCAAATGGATTTTAGGAAACAGATGCCCACCTACCTGAAGGTGCTGTGGCCACACGGGATCCCGGTCCTGAGGCCTCGCCTGACTGCGCCTCGCAGCACGTACACAACAGAACATGAGCAGGCCTGAAGCTGGAGCCACATGGCTCTGGGCAGCCAATTAGGTAAAGTATGTTCTCTTTCATAATAATGGGAACCCTCCCCCAAACACTAATAACCAATAATAAAAGATAGAAAAAATGCACAACATATTTTTATTAATTTGAATTAAAAAATATATATTTTTCTGATTTGTAAAAAAGTTTTTTTAATGATGGTTTAAAATAAACTTAACGTAGTGGGGAATGTTTGTAATAATAACATCTGTTTTTAAAATTTTATTTTACAATGTTTTTGTATGTTTTAAGACTCTTTACACCAATCTTTTCTTTGCAAATGTCCTCGCTCCCGATACGCGTGAGATCTGTCAAGCCAGAGACTTGACAGGTCAGAAAAGCCGCTTTCCAGCTCATGCGCATTGTGCGCTGAAAACTGGCTTTTCCGATGCCTTCCCGGGTTCATAGAAACTTTGTATGGACCTGGGGAGGCCGAGATTTCCAGGCCATTGTTTTTCCAGCCCTGTTCATTGCTATGTGTCTATGTTCCTACTTCCAATTGGAGTTTAACAACAACGAACATTGATATAGCCCTTTAACATAGTAAAACGTCCCAATATCCTTCATAGGGGCATTATCATTTATTTACTACTTCTCATCTATATGCTTCCCCTTGGCGATATCATCCGAAAACACGGAGTCAGTTTCCACATGTACGCTGATGACACCCAGCTCTACCTCTCCACCACTTCTCTCGACCCTGCTTGGTATCTAATCTGTCCGATTGCTTGTCCGACATCCAGTACTGGATAGGCAGAAATGTTCTCCAATTAAATATTGGGAAGAACGAAGCCATTATCTTTGGTCCCCGCCACAAACTGCATTCCCTAAGCACTGACTCCATCCTTCTCCCTAGTATCATGTGAGGGTTACCAAGACTGTTCGCAATCCAGGTGTCAGATTTGACCCTGAAATGAGTTTCCCAGCCACATATCCGCGGTATAACTAAAACCGCCTTTTCCCACCTCCGTAACATTGCTCGCCTCCGCCCCTGCCTCAGCTCTTCTGCTGCTGAAACCCTCATTCATGTCTTTGTTACATCTAGACTTGACTACTCCAACTCACTCCTGGCCGGCCTTCCACATTCCACACTACATAAACTTGAGTTCATCCAAAACTCAGCAGCCTAAGTCCTAAGTCTCACCAAGTCAAGATCACTCATTACGCCTTTCTGACGTACATTGGCTCCCGGTTAAACAACGCCTCAATTTCAAAATTCTCATCCTTGTTTACAAATCACTCCATGGTCTTGCCCCTCCCTATCTCTGTAACGTCTTTCAGCTTCATAACCCACGAGATGTCTACGCTCCTCAAATTCTGCCCTCTTGAATATCCCTCATGATAGCTGCACAACCATTGGTGGCTGTGCCTTCAGCTGTTTGGGTCCTAAGCTGTGGAACTCCCTCCCTAAACCTCTCCGCCTCTCTACCTCTCTTTCCTCCTTTGAGACGCTCCTTAAAACCTACCTCTTTAAACAAGCTTTTGGTCATCTGCCTTAATTTCTTCTTTTGTGGCTCGGTGTCAAATTTATTTGTTTTGTCTTGTAACACTGCTGTGAAGCGCCTTGGGACATTTTATTTCATTAAAGGCGCTATATAAATAAAAGTTATTATTAATATTATCAGGCAAAAATTAACCATGACAAACATTAGGAAAAGCAACCAAATGTTTGGTCAAAGATGTAGGTTTTAAGGAGCGTCTTAATGGAGACAGCGGTGGAGAGGTGGAGAGATTTGGGGAGTTTAGGACCTGGGTGGTGGAAGGCACACCACCAATAGTTGGGTGAAAGAAGTTGGGGATGCACAAGAGGACACAGTTGGAGGAGCGCTGAGTTCTCGGAGTGTAGGGGCTGCAAAGGTTACAGAGATAGGGAAGGATGAGGCCATGGAACGATTTGAACACATGGATAAGAATATTAAAGTGAGATGTTGGTGGGGGGAGCCAGTGTAGGTAATCAATGGTGTTATGATTTTGAATTTCATCGGGTTTGTTAACCTTTGCCTTCCCTTCAAAGTAACCGATCAGACTTAGGAGCACATGGAGCAAAGTTTAGAACAAAAACTTAATTCAGTTAGATCAGGGTGAAGTCAGCTGGTGCCAGAAACAAACTGGTGTCTTACTTCTGAATAAGGGACTGTCACTTTCTATCTATTTCTGGATCACATGGTGTTGCCAAATCACCTATAACCCCATTTGTCTTTCGCAGCTTGAAGTTCCCATGTTTTCAGTTCAGTTACGACCGGAAGTCAAGTCGTGTTTGATCAGTTTGTAGCTTTATAAGTTGCAAATCTCATGACCCCCATCTCCGTTTCAGCTTTGATTGGTGGACATAGCCCACATTATATAACACACACATATATATATATATATATGTAATATATATACAGAAAAACATGACCATTACTTGTACATATTTCTCCTCACCTTGTGCCTCCAAGAAGTCTTTGACCAACTGTTGGTGAGCAACGTCATTGATCATTTAAGACTGAGGACTTCACACTGTGAAGGGCTGATGGAGGTGCCCTTGCACAGAGTATTTTAGTCAGTCTCACTTCTTGCTTTTTGAGGTGCTGAGCTGTTGCTGCTTTTAACTGAGCTCTGATTGTATAGATTGGGGTAAATTGGATAGACTGGTGCAGATTGGGGTACATTGGGTAAATTGGGTAGATTGGGGTAGATTGGGTAGATTGGGGCAGATTGGGGTAGATTGGGGTAGATTGCGGTAGATTGGGGTAAATTTGGGTAAATTGGGACAGATTGGTGTAGATTGGAGTAGATTGCAGTAGATTGGGTAGATTGGGGTAGATTGGGTAGATTGGGATAGATTGGGGTAAATTTGGGTAGATTGAAGTAGATTGAAGTAGATTGGAGTAGATTGGGTAGATTGGGGTAGATTGGGATAAATTGAGGTAGATTGGGGTAGATTTGGGTAGATTGGGTAGATTGGGGTAGATTGTGGTAGATTGGGGTAAATTTGGGTAGATTGGGACAGATTGGTGTAGATTGGAGTAGATTGGAGTAGATTGGGGTAGATTGGGGTAGATTGGGGTAGATTGGGGTAAATTTGGGTAGATTAGAGTAGATTGGGGTAGATTGGAGTACATTGGGTAGATTGGGGTAGATTGGGGTAGATTTGAGTAGATTGAGGTAGTTTGGGGTAGATTGGGTAGATTGAGTAGATTGGGGTAGATTGGGGTAGATTGGGGTAGATTGGGGTAGATTGGGTAGATTGAGTAGATTGGGGTAGTTTGGGGTAATTGGGGTAGATTGGAGTAGATTGGGGTAGATTGGGGTCGATTGGGTGGATTGAGTAGATTGGGGTAGATTGGGGTAGATTGGGTAGATTGGGGTAGATTGGGGTAGATTGGAGTAGATTGGGGTAAATTTGGTAGATTGGAGTAGATTGGGTACATTAGGTAGATTGGGGTAGATTGGAGGAGATTGGGGTAGATTGGGTACATTGGGTAGATTGGGGTAGATTGGAGGAGATTGGGGTAGATTGGATAGATTGAGGTAGATTGGGTAGATTGAGGTAGATTGGGATAGATTGGGGTAAATTTTGGTAGATTGGGATAGATTGGGGTAGATAGGAGTAGATTGGGGAAGATTTGGGTAGATTGGGTACATTGGGTAGATTGGGGTAGATTGGGGTAGATTGGGTAGATTGAGTGGATTGGGGTAGATTGGGGTAGATTGGGGTAGATTGGGTAGATTGAGTAGATTGGGGTAGTTTGGGGTAATTGCGGTAGATTGGAGTAGATTGGGGTAGATTGGGGTAGATTGGGTAGATTGATTAGATTGGGGTAGATTGGGGTAGATTGGGTAGATTGGGGTAGACTGGGGTAGATTGGGGTAGATTGGAGTAGATTGGGGTAAATTTGGTAGATTGGAGTAGATTGGAGTAGATTGGAGTAGATTGGGTACATTGTGTAGATTGGGTAGATTGAGATAGATTGGGGTAAATTTGGTAGATTGGAGTAGATTGGGGTAAATTGGAGGAGATTGGGGTAGATTGCAGTAGATTGGGGTAGATTGGGGTGGATTGGGTAGATTGGGATAGATTGGGTTGGTTGGGATCGATTGGGATAGATTGGGGTAAATTTGGGTAGATTGGGATAGATTGGGGTAAATTGGAGTAGATTGGGTAGATTGGGGTAGATTGGGGTAGATTGGGTAGATTGGCGTAGATTGGGGTAGATTGGGGTAGATTGGGTAGATTGGCGTAGATTGGAGGAGATTGGGGTAGATTGGATAGATTGAGGTAGATTGGGTAGATTGAGGTAGATTGGAGTAGATTTGGGTAGATTGGGGTAGATTGGGGTAGATTGGGTTGATTGAGTAGATTGGGGTAGATTGGGGTAGATTGGGTAGATTGAGTAGATTGGGGTAGTTTGGGGTACATTGCGGTAGATTGGAGTAGATTGGGGCAGATTGGGTAGATTGGGTAGATTGGGGTAGATTGGGGTAGATTGGGTAGATTGGGGTAGATTGGGGTAGATTGAGGTAGATTGGGATAGATTGAGGTAGATTGGGATAGATTGGGGTAAATTTTGGTAGATTGGGATAGATTGGGGTAATTTGGGTAGATTGGGGTATATTGGGTAGATTGAGGTAGATTGAGATAGATTGAGGTAGATTGGGGTAGATTGGGGTAGATTGGGTAGATTGGGGTAGATTCGGGTAAATTGGGTACATTGGGTAGATTGGGGTAGATTGGGGTAGATTGGGTAGATTGGGGTAGATTGGGGTAGATTGGGGTAGATTGGGTAGATTGGCGTAGATTGGAGGAGATTGGGGTAGATTGGATAGATTGAGGTAGATTGGGTAGATTGAGGTAGATTGGGCTAGATTGGGGTACATTTTGGTAGATTGGGATAGATTGGGGTAGATTGGAGTAGATTGGGGTAGATTGGGGTAGATTGGGGTAGATTGGGTAGATTGCGTAGATTGGGGTAGATTGGGGTATATTGGAACAGATTGGGGTAGATTGGAGTAGATTGGGGTAGATTGGGGTAGATTGGGTAGATTGAGTAGATTGGGGTAGTTTGGGGTAGATTGCGGTAGATTGGAGTAGATTGGGGCAGATTGGGTAGATTGGATAGATTGGGGTAGATTGGGGTAGATTGGGTACATTGGGTAGATTGGGGTAGATTGGGGTAGATTGGGGTAGATTGGAGGAGATTGGGATAGATTGGGTAGTTTGAGGTAGATTGGGATAGATTGAGGTAGATTGGGATAGATTGGGGTAAATTTTGGTAGATTGGGATAGATTGGGGTAATTTGGGTAGATTGGGGTATATTGGGTAGATTGAGGTAGATTGGGATAGATTGAGGTAGATTGGGGTAGATTGGGGTAGATTGAGGTAGATTGGGATAGATTGGGGTAAATTTTGGTAGATTGGGATAGATTGGGGTAGATTGGGGTAGATTGGGTAGATTGGGGTAGATTGGAGGAGATTGGGGTAGATTGGAGTAGATTGGGGTAGATTGGAGTAGATTGGGGTAGATTGGGGTAGATTGGGTAGATTGGGGTAGATTGGAGGAGATTGGGGAGATTGGGGTAGATTGGGGTAGATTGGGGTAGATTGGGTAGATTGGGGTAGATTGGAGGAGATTGGGATAGATTGGGTAGATTGAGGTAGATTGGGAGATTGAGGTAGATTGGGATAGATTGGGGTAAATTTTGGTAGATTGGGATAGATTGGGGTAATTTGGGTAGATTGGGGTATATTGGGTAGATTGAGGTAGATTGGGATAGATTGAGGTAGATTGGGGTAGATTGGGGTAGATTGAGGTAGATTGGGATAGATTGGGGTAACTTTTGGTAGATTGGGATAGATTGGGGTAGATTGGGGTTGATTGGGTAGATTGGGGTAGATTAGAGGAGATAGGGGTAGATTGGAGTAGATTGGGGTAGATTGGAGTAGATTGGGGTAGATTGGGGTAGATTGGGTAGATTGGGGTAGATTTGAGGAGATTGGGGAGATTGGGGTAGATTGGGGTAGATTGGGGTGGATTAGGTAGATTGGGGTAGATTGGAGGATATTGGGGTAGATTGGAGTAGATTGGGTAGATTGGGGTAGATTGGGGTAGATTGGGTAGATTGGGGTAGATTGGAGGAGATTGGGGTAGATTGGGTTAGATTGAGGTAGATTGGGATAGATTGGGGTAAATTTTGGTAGATTGGGATAGATTGGGGTAATTTGGGTAGATTGGGGTATATTGGGTAGATTGAGGTAGATTGGGATAGATTGAGGTAGATTGGGGTAGATTGGGGTAGATTGAGGTAGATTGGGATAGATTGGAGTAGATTGGGGTAGATTGGAGTAGATTGGGGTAGATTGGGGTAGATTGGGTAGATTGGGGAGATTGGAGGAGATTGGGGTAGATTGGGGTAGATTGGGTAGATTGGGGTAGATTGGAGGAGATTGGGATAGATTGGAGTAGATTGGGGTAGATTGGGGTAGATTGGGTAGATTGGGGTAGATTGGAGGAGATTGGGGAGATTGGGGTAGATTGGGGTAGATTGGGGTAGATTGGGTAGATTGGGGTAGATTGGAGGAGATTGGGATAGATTGGGTAGATTGAGGTAGATTGGGATAGATTGAGGTAGATTGGGATAGATTGGGGTAAATTTTGGTAGATTGGGATAGATTGGGGTAATTTGGGTAGATTGGGGTATATTGGAGGAGATTGGGATAGATTGGAGTAGATTGGGGTAGATTGGGGTAGATTGGGTCGATTGGGGTAGATTGGAGGAGATTGGGATAGATTGGAGTAGATTGGGGTAGATTGGGGTAGATTGGGTAGATTGGGGTAGATTGGAGGAGATTGGGGAGATTGGGGTAGATTGGGGTAGATTGGGGTAGATTGGGTAGATTGGGGTAGATTGGAGGAGATTGGGTAGATTGAGGTAGATTGGGATAGATTGAGGTAGATTGGGATAGATTGGGGTAAATTTTGGTAGATTGGGATAGATTGGGGTAATTTGGGTAGATTGGGGTATATTGGGTAGATTGAGGTAGATTGGGATAGATTGAGGTAGATTGGGGTAGATTGGGGTAGATTGAGGTAGATTGGGATAGATTGGGGTAAATTTTGGTAGATTGGGATAGATTGGGGTAGATTGGGGTAGATTGGAGGAGATTGGGGTAGATTGGAGTAGATTGGGGTAGATTGGAGTAGATTGGTGTAGATTGGGGTAGATTGGGTAGATTGGGGTAGATTGGAGGAGATTGGGGAGATTGGGGTAGATTGGGGTAGATTGGGGTGGATTAGGTAGATTGGGGTAGATTGGGTAATTGACATCTTACCGGTTAGGAACCAGTTTGCTGCTGCTCAGATTGTTGCTGCTCAGATAATCCAGATGAGCACATGAGGGAGAAAGGAATCAAAGGATATGCTGATAGGGTGAGATGAAGAGGGGTGGGAGGAGGCTCGTGTGGAGCATGAATACCAGCATAGACCAGTTGGGCGGAATGGCTTGTTTCTGTGCTATAGATTCTATGTAATTACTGGGGGGGCAGTTTTAACAGGGAGTGGTGCCAGGAGTGCCCGCTTGCCCGATACCATCAGTGTTAGAGCCTGTGGGTTTTTACTATCGGGCCTCATTAACATATGATTGAAAGGCTGCCTCCCCCAACTGCACCAGTGACGGGCAGCGAGCCCACTTGCAAGGCTTGACTCCAGAAGGATACTGAAAGGGTGATTGCACCTTTCAAGGAAGGTTGCATTCACTGCAGTGATATTGGTAGGGCTGCAAAGTGCATAATGTTGAAGATGGGTTGGAAGCAAGTCCCCAGGTTTTCTGACAGTTCTCTGGAAGCGATAGTTCAGGAGGTGAGGAAATGGAGGGGATGTCCTCTCTTATGTTGATGAGAAGAAGAGGCCATGGCTCAAAGTTCAACAGGTCTAAAGAGAGGTGACAAAGGTTGTGAACTCTTGGAGGAAGGTCACTCCCCCCTCCCCACCTCAGGACCTGGATTAAATTTAGGAGAAGTTTTGATGGCCTCTAAAAACAACATCAATTTTATTTATATTGCACCGATAACTTAGTAGAACGTCCTAAGGTGCATCACAGGAGGCTTGTCAACAGAACTTTGCACTGAGCCATATTAGGAGATATTAGGACAGGTGACCAAAAGCTTGGACAAAGAAATAGGTTTTAAGGAGTGCCTCAAAATAAGAGAGAGAGGTAGCTGAGGTGAAGAGGTTTGGGGAGGGAATTCCAGAGCTTAGGCCCGAGGCACTGAAGACATGGCTGCCAATGGTGGAGTGGTGGAAATTGGGATGTGCAAGAGGCTACAATTGGAGGAGGGCTAAGATCTCGGGAGGTTGTAGGGTTGGAGGAGGTAACAGAGGCAGGGAGAGGTGAGGCCATGGAGGGATTTGAGCACATTGACGAGATTTTTCAAGTCAACGTGTTCTCTGGTAATTCATTTTATCCTAAATGTGACCTTAAGTATACACGCAATTATTGTTAACAGTAGTTATCATTCTGTACTTATTTTTGATGAAAACCCTGGGCTAGACTTTCCACTAGATGACTAAGGCCCAACAAAATGGGCCTTGTTCCAGAGATGTGGGACGTCTCAGCCTTGCTGATGGCCGGCATAAGGCCCATTTTTTTTTTTTTTGCTACTTTACACTCGGCCTTACCCTGGCGATGTCAAATGGGAGATGTGATTTTTCGGCGATCTCATGATCGCCCACCAAAAACGGAAGTCAAATAAAAAAGCTTCCCTAGCAATGCAATTCTGCACACGTGTGGGATTTTATTTTTTGTGGTTGAGTTTCTTTGCCGCGTTTTGAGAGGTCAGGGGTCATCACACATGCTCAGAAGCACAGGGAGGGTCACAGAGAGAGAGAGAGAGAGAGAGAGAAGAAGGAAGAGAGGAAGAGGATATTTTTGTGGCTGGTTGCAGTGTATTGAGAATTTGGATTTAAAAATAATTAATCTTATATAACTTTGCCTTATTTTTTTAACTGAAAATTATAATTATTTTTGTTATTACAATATTGTAGTATATAATTACAATATAAAATGGAGGGTGATAGCGAGAGGAAGAGAGCTAAACCCTTCGACGAGGAAGCAAACGAGGCCCTCGTGAATATTGTCAGTGGCAGGTGGGATGACTTGACACGGGATGGGCATGGGAAACCTCCACCCCGTGCATATCGTAAAGTATGGGCGGAGATTGCCGATGTCATTACATCAGCATCTAATGAAGTACGAACACCTGACTAGTGCAGGAAAAGGTGGAACAGCTTGTTGGCAACAGCCAGAGTAAGTTGCATGTTATTTTTAAATGTTACATATGTAATATTTTAATGATGCATGCAAATTTTAATTGGAATCTTGAATGTCATTTCTTGAGAGTATTAATTAATTAAATTATGAATTAATTTATGCATCCTAACACTAAATTGAATTTTATATTAGGAAATATTTTTCATATGCAATGCAATGCAAATTTCGAATGGAACATTTAAATCTGTCATTCTTAAATGTCTATTACCAAGTCCATTAGCTTATGCCATGCCATGTTATCTTATCATTTACAGAAGAAGATATCTATCAATCGGGCAGTGCAGAGGAGGACAGGTGGCGGCTCTCAGAATACGAGGAGCTTGCGGTCGCCTTAGCGGGGCCTGACAGCCGTTCGGTCACGACCCGTGGTGTGGCTGAACCCATCCTTGAGTCTTGTGTGTAATGGGAACTGTGCAATGTGTCAAACATTATTAAAGATATCTTTAAAATATATCTTAATTACACATGTAATGTCCTACAATTATAATGCAATATGATATATACTTTTGATGTATTCTTGATTTACGAATGAAGTCATGGCAGCCCTGGTGAACCCTTGTACATATGGGATATTGAAAAGTATTGTTATGTTATGGGTTTTTGAAAAATATTGATATAAGAACATAAGAATTAGGAACAGGAGTAGGCCATCTAGCCCCTCGAGTCTGCTCCGCCACTCAACAAGATCATGGCTGATCTGGCCGTGGACTCAGCTCCACTTACCCGCCCGCTCTCCATAACCCTTAATTCCCTTATTGGTTAAAAATCTATCTATCTGTGATTTGAATACATTCAATGAGCTAGCCTCAACTGCTTCCCTGGGCAGAGAATTGCCCAGATTCACAACCCTCTGGGAGAAGAAATTCCTTCTCAACTCGGTTTTAAATTGGCTCCCCCGTATTTTGAGGCTGTGCCCCCTAGTTCTAGTCTCCCCGACCAGTGGAAACAACCTCTCTGCCTCTATCTTGTCTATCCCTTTCATTATTTTAAATGTTTCTATAAGATCACCCCTCATCCTTCTGAACTCCAACGAGTAAAGACCCAGTCTACTCAATCTATCATCATAAAATAACCCCCTCATCTCCGGAATCAGCCTAGTGAATCGTCTCTGTACCCCCTCCAAAGCTAGTATATCATTCCTTAAGTAAGGTGACAAAAACTGCACGCAGTACTCCAGGTGCGGCCTCACCAATACCCTATACAGTTGCAGCAGGACCTTCCTGTTTTTGTACTCCATCCCTCTCGCAATGAAGGCCAACATTCCATTCGCCTTCCTGATTACCTGCTGCACCTGCAAATTAACTTTTTGGGATTCATGCACAAGGACCCCCAGGTCCCTCTGCACCTCAGCATGTTGTAATTTCTCCCCATTCAAATAATATTCCCTTTTACTGTTTTTTTTACCAAGGTGGATGACCTCACATTTTCCGACATTGTATTCCATCTGCCAAACCTTAGCCCATTCGTTTAACCTATCTAAATCTCTTTGCAGCCTCTCTGTGTCCTCGACACAACCCGCTTTCCCACTAATCTTTGTGTCATCTGCAAACTTTGTTACACTACACTCCGTCTCCTCTTCCAGGTCATCTATGTATATTGTAAACAGTTGTGGTCCCAGCACCGATCCCTGTGGCATACCACTAACCACCGATTTCCAACCCGAAAAGGACCCATTTATACCGACTCTCTGCTTTCTGTTAGCCAGTCAATTCTCGATCCATGCGAATACATTTCCTCTGACTCCGCGTACCTGTATCTTCTGCAGTAACCTTTTGTGTGGCACCTTATCGAATGCCTTTTGGAAATCTAAATATACCACATCCATCGGTACACCTCTATCTACCATGCTCGTTATATACTCAAAGAATTCCAGTAAATTAGTTAAACATGATTTCCCTTTCATGAATCCATGTTGCGTCTGCTTGATTGCACTATTCCTATCTAGATGTCCCGCTATTTCTTCCTTAATGATAGCTTCAAGCATTTTCCCCACTACAGATGTTAAACTAACCGGCCTATAGTTACTTGCGTTTTGTCTGCCCCCTTTTTTAAACAGAGGTGTTACATTAGCTGCTTTCCAATCCGCTGGTATCTCCCCAGAGTCCAGAGAATTTTGGTAGATTATAACGAATGCATCTGCTATAACTTCCGCTATCTCTTTTAATACCCTGGGATGCATTTCATCAGGACCAGGGGACTTGTCTACCTAGAGATCCATTAGCTGTCCAGCACTACACCCCTCGTGAAAGTAATTGTCTCAAGGTCCTCCCTTCCCACATTCCTGTGACCAGCAATTTTTGGCATGGTTTTTGTGTCTTTCACTGTGAAGACCGAAGCAAAATAATTGTTTATGGTCTCAGCCATTTCCACATTTCCCATTATTAAATCCCCCTTCTCATCTTCTAAGGGACCAACATTTACTTTAGTCACTCTTTTCCATTTTATATATCGGTAAAAGCTTTTACTATCTGTTTTATGTTTTGCACAAGTTTACTTTCGTAATCTATCTCTCCTTTCTTTATTGCTTTCTTCGTCATTCTTTGCTGTCATTTAAAATTTTCCCAAACTTCGAGTTTCCCACTAACCTTGGCCACCTTATACGCTTTGGTTTTTAATTTGATACTCTCCTTTATTTCCTTGGTTATCCATGGCTGGTTATCCCTTCTCTTACCGCCCTTCTTTTTCGCTGGAATATATTTTTGTTGAGCACTATGAAAGAGCTCCTTAAAAGTCCTCCACTGTTCCTCCATTGTGCCACCGTTTAGTCTGTGTTCCCTGTCTACTTTAGCCAACTCTGCCCTCATCCCACTGTAGTCTCCTTTGTTTAACCATAGTATGCTCGTTTGAGACACTACTTCATCACCCTCAATCTGTATTACAAATTCAACCATACTCTGATCACTCATTCTGAGAGGATCTTTTACTAGGAGATCGTTTACTATTCCTGTCTCATTACACAGGACCAGTTCTAAGATAGCTTGCTCCCTTGTAGGTTCTGTAACATACTGTTCTAAGAAAAAATCCCGTATGTATTCTATGAATTCCTCCTCAAGGCTACCCCGTGCGATTTGATTTGACCAATCGATATGTAGGTTAAAATCCCCCATGATTACTGCCGTTCCTTTTTCACATGCCTCTATTATTTCCTTGATTATTGCCCGCCCCACCGTAAAATTATTATTTGGGGGCCTATAAACTACACCCACCAGTGACTTTTTCCCGTTACTATCTCTAATCTCCACCCACAATGATTCAACATTTTGTTCATTAGAGACAATATCGTCTCTCACAACTGCCCTGATATCATCCTTTATTAACAGAGCTACCCCACCTCCTTTCCCTTCTTGTCTATCTTTCCGAATTGTCAGATACCCCTGTATGTTTAATTCCCAGTCTTGGCCACCCTGCAACCACGTTTCAGTCATGGCCACCAACTCATACCCATTTGTAAT
This sequence comes from Pristiophorus japonicus, assembly GCF_044704955.1. Lineage (NCBI taxonomy): Eukaryota > Metazoa > Chordata > Chondrichthyes > Pristiophoridae > Pristiophorus > Pristiophorus japonicus. The sequence goes on along the minus strand of NC_091981.1, from coordinate 285,011,158 downwards.
GATTTGTGCCGTCAACTCATTTACTTTGTTTCGAATGCTGCGTGCGTTTAGGTAAAGTGTTTTAATACTAGTTTTTAAACCATGATTTTTAGTTTTGACCCCTCCTGCAGCCCCTTTATATTCATACATATTGTCCCTTCCTATCACCTTGTGGTTTACACTTACCCCAGTGCTACTCTGCTCTGTTGCCTCCTGCCTTTTGCATCCTTTCTTGGAGTTCTGTTCATCTGAGCTCTCACCCACTCTAACTAGCTCAGAGCCCTCTCCTGGGTTCCCATCCCGCTGCCAAGCTAGTTTAAAGCCCTCCCAACTGCACTATCAAAACCACCCGCGAGAACATTGGTCCCGTCTCTGTTGAGGTGTAACCTGTCTGACTTGTACAGGTCCCACCTACCCCAGAAGCAGTCCCAATTGTTCAGGAAACTAAAGCGCTCCCTCCTACACCAATGCCCCAGCCACGTATTTATCTGACTAGCCTTCCTATTTTATACCTTCACTAGTACGTGGCACTGGCAGTAATCCCAAGATTACCACCTTTGAGGTCCTGGCTTTCAATCTTACTACTAGCTCCCTAAACTCAGCTTTCAGGACCTCACCCCTTTTTCTACCTATGTCATTGGTACCAATATGTATTGATATGTATGTTTACTATTAATGAGTACCGTTAATGTCCTAATAAGTTGTTTAGAAATGTCATTCGTCTTTTCAAGGTCAACTTGAAAACGTTGCGTCGTTGCAGTCAGTGAAGCCTTCCACTTCTCCTGCACCATCAAATACCTCAAAGGAGTAAGAGGAGGAACAAGTGGCGAGAGATATTGTGCAGCAAGAGCAGGAGGAGGAGGAGGAGGAGGAGGAGACTGAAATTATTTTTGTGGAGGGGGGAACAACCTGCGGCCACCTCTATTGAGATGGATGAGGCACTGGGACCAAGCGGAGTGCAGGTGGCGACGCCAAGACGCAAAATTTTGCAAACAAATTTTGTTTTAATTAATTCATTCGTTGTGTTTGTTAATAAAAAAAATCCTTTAATTCAACAATTGTTGTGCCTTCTCTCTTAGTTACATAAGTTACATTAAGGATAACATTTTCATATAACATATTTACAGTTGTTCATCCTTATTTGTTCATTCTTTTATTATAGCCGTACTTTACTTAAACTTTACTTAAAGTAAGCATTCATGCCAGGCCAGTGCAGGCAAGACAACAATGAAACCCCATGCAAATGAAACTTTCGATTAGCCCTAACTGTAAATGAACATTTGAATATCCACAATGATAGTTCATGCAAAGCGTTCATTATTGAGCTGCTGATGCAACGGCTGAGCAGCCGTGTAACTGCCACTGGCTACTGGTCTTCGGGAGGGGGGTGATGGTACCGGGGCTAGATCACCAGGCTGATTGTCCTCCCCTAGGTCCTCGCCTGCTTCCTCTTCTGCCTCTTCCTCCTCTTCTGTCTCTTCTGTCTCCCCTCCTTCTGGAGGTGGACCTGCAGCCCAATCTGGCATTACTTGTCCTCTCCTTATAGCTAGGTTATGCAGTATGCAAAGCACCACAATAAACTCTGTGACCTGGTCAAGGTGGTACTGTAGGCTGCCACCAGAATGATCCAGGCATCTGAAGTGCCGCATTAGGACTCCAATTGTCTTTTCAACGATGTTGCGTGTCGCAATGTGACTTTCATTCTAATGCTTCTCTGCTTCAGTGACGGGATTACTCAGAGGGGTCATGAGCCAAATGGCAAGGCCATATCCTTTATCCCGCAGCATCCAACCGTGACCTTATGGCTGATTGACAAACAGGTCAGGGATAGCACTTTCACGTAGGATGTGCGCATCATGGATGTTGCCAGGAAATGTAGCATTTATTGTCATGATTGTTTGATTATGGTCGACAACAAGCTGCACATTTAGGGAGTGGAACCCCTTACTGTTACGAAACACCTCCGCATTCTTTAAGGGTGCTTTTAAGTCAATGTGCATGCAGTCTATTGCTCCCTGTACCTTGGGGATATGTGATATTCTGTAGAAACCCAAAGCCTGTGCCTCCCTGGTCATTGGGAAGCTTATGAAGTCCATCCTTTGAGCGTAAAGGGCTTCAGTCACCTGCCGAATGCAGCAGTGTGTAGCATACTGAGAGATATGGCAGATGTCGCCAGCTGAAGCCTGAAAAGACCCCGATGCGTAGAAGGCTAGGGCATCAGTAACCTTCACCTCAATGGACAGTGCGGTTCTGATGGTGCTGGAAGGCTGCAGATCACCCTTGACGAGTTGACATATCTCATCGGTGACCTCCTTCCGGAATCGCAGCCTCCTAAGACAAGCATTTTCAGACAAGTTCAAGTAAGATTGCTTTTCCAAGTATCTTCGTTGGCCGTACGGTCTCCTCCTCTGTCTTCGTCTCCATCTACGCATTACTCTGCCACCTTTTCGATTGATCCTTTCAGTAACCAGTATGTGAGCAGTTACAAGTAATGGCAGGGAAAGCATCGGACCCATTACGATCAATAATTACTTTCACTAAATTAAAATAATCTCTCTACTCTCTACTCTCTAATCACTGTACTCTCTGTATTTTCTGTACTCTCTATGCTGTATACCAGTCAGTCGAATAGACCCCAACAATATCAGTAAATAATTTCACTATATAAAAGCAACTTTCAAAATAACTATACAATGCCTATAATATATATACCCTGATCTAGAAACATAGAAACATAGAAAATAGGTGCAGGAGCAGGCCATTCAGCCCTTCTAGCCTGCACCGCCATTCAATGAGTTCATGGCTGAACATGAAACTTCAGTACCCCCTTCCTGCTTTCTCGCCATACCCCTTGATCCCCCGAGTAGTAAGGACTTCATCTAACTCCCTTTTTAATTTATTTAGTGAATTGGCCTCAACTACTTTCTGTGGTAGAGAATTCCACAGGTTCACCACTCTCTGGGTGAAGAAGTTTCTCCTCATCTCGGTCCTAAATGGCTTACCCCTAATCCTCAGACTGTGACCCCTGGTTCTGGACTTCCCCAACATTGGGAACATTCTTCCTGCATCCAACCTGTCCAAACCCATCAGAATTTTAAACGTTTCTATGAGGTCCCCTCTCACTCTTCTGAACTCCAGTGAATACAAGCCCAGTTGATCCAGTCTTTCTTGATAGGTCAATCCCGCCATCCCGGGAATCAGTCTGGTGAATCTTCGCTGCACTCCCTCAACAGCAAGAACGTCCTTCCTCAAGTTAGGAGACCAAAACTGTACACAATACTCCAGGTGTGGCCTCACCAAGGCCCTATACAACTGTAGCAACACCTCCCTGCCCCTGTACTCAAATCCCCTCGCTATGAAGGCCAACATGCCATTTGCTTTCTTAACCGCCTGCTGTACCTGCATGCCAACCTTCAATGACTGATGTACCATGACACCCAGGTCTCACTGCACCTTCCGCCTTCCTAATCTGTCACCATTCAGATAATAGTCTGTCTCTCTGTTTTTACCACCAAAGTGGATAACCTCACATTTATCCACATTATACTTCATCTGCCACGCATTTGCCCACTCACCTAACCGATCCAAGTCACTCTGCAGCCTCATAGCATCCTCCTCGCAGCTCACACTGCCACCCAACTTAGTGTCATCCGCAAATTTGGAGATACTACATTTAATCCCCTCCTCTAAATCATTAATGTACAATGTAAACAGCTGGGCCCCAGCACAGAACCTTGCGGTACCCCACTAGTCACTGCCTGCCATTCTGAAAAGTACCCATTTACTCCTACTCTTTGCTTCCTGTCTGACAACCAGTTCTCAATCCACGTCAGCACACTACCCCCAATCCCATGTGCTTTAACTTTGCACATTAATCTCCTGTGTGGGACCTTGTCGAAAGCCTTCTGAAAGTCCAAATATACCACATCAACTGGTTCTCCTTTGTCCACTTTACTGGAAACATCCTCAAAAAATTCCAGAAGATTTGTCAAGCATGATCTCCCTTTCACAAATCCATGCTGACTTGGACCTATCATGTCACCATTTTCCAAATGCGCTGCTATGACATCCTTAATAATTGATCCCATCATTTTACCCACTACTGAGGTCAGGCTGACCGGTCTATAATTCCCTGCTTTCTCTCTCCCTCCTTTTTAAAAAGTGGGGTTACATTGGCTACCCTCCACTCCATAGGAACTGATCCAGAGTCAATGGAATGTTGGAAAATGACTGTCAATGCATCCGCTATTTCCAAGGCCACCTCCTTAAGTACTCTGGGATGCAGTCCATCAGGCCCTGGGGATTTATCGGCCTTCAATCCCATCAATTTCCCCAACACAATTTCCCGACTAATAAGGATTTCCCTCAGTTCCTCCTCCTTACTAGACCCTCTGACCCCTTTTATATCCGGAAGGTTGTTTGTGTCCTCCTTAGTGAATACTGAACCAAAGTACTTGTTCAATTGATCTGCCATTTCTTTGTTCCCCGTTATGACTTCCCCTGATTCTGACTGCAGGGGACCTACGTTTGTCTTTACTAACCTTTTTCTCTTTACATACCTATAGAAACTTTTGCAATCCGCCTTAATGTTCCCTGCAAGCTTCTTCTCGTACTCCATTTTCCCTGCCCTAATCAAACCCTTTGTCCTCCTCTGCTGAGTTCTAAATTTCTCCCAGTCCCCAGGTTCGCTGCTATTCTGGCCAATTTGTATGCCACTTCCTTGGCTTTAATACTATCCCTGATTTCCCTAGATAGCCATGGTTGAGCCACCTTCCCTTTTTTATTTTTACGCCAGACAGGAATGTACAGTTGTTGTAATTCATCCATGCGGTCTCTAAATGTCTGCCATTGCCCATCCACAGTCAACCCCTTAAGTATCATTCGCCAATCTATCTTAACCAATTCACGCCTCATACCTTCAAAGTTACCCTTCTTTAAGTTCTGGACCATGGTCTCTGAATTAACTGTTTCATTCTCCATCCTAATGCAGAATTCCACCATATTATGGTCACTCTTCCCCAAGGGGCCTCGCACAATGAGATTGTTAATTAATCCTCTCTCATTACACAACACCCAGTCTAAGATGGCCTCCCCCCTAGTTGGTTCCTCAACATATTGGTCTAAAAAACCATCCCTTATGCACTCCAGGAAATCCTCCTCCATCGTATTGCTTCCAGTTTGGCTAGCCCAATCTACGTGCATATTAAAGTCACCCATTATAACTGCTGCACCTTTATTGCATGCACTCCTAATTTCCTGTTTGATGCCCTCCCCAACATCACTACTACTGTTTGGAGGTCTGTACACAACTCCCACTAACGTTTTTTGCCCTTTAGTGTTCTGCAGCTCTACCCATATAGATTCCACATCATCCAAGCTAATGTCTTTCCTAACTATTGCATTAATCTCCTCTTTAACCAGCAATGCTACCCCACCTCCTTTTCCTTTTATTCTATCCTTCCTGAATGTTGAATACCCCTGGATGTTGAGAACCCAGCCCTGATCATCCTGGAGCCACGTCTCCGTAATCCCAATCACATTATATTTGTTAACATCTATTTGCACAGTTAATTCATCCACCTTATTGCGGATACTCCTTGCATTAAGACACAAAGCCTTCAGGCTTGCTTTTTTAACACCCTTTGTCCTTTTAGAATTTTGCTGTACAGTGGCCCTTTTTGTTCTTTGCCTTGGGTTTCTCTGCCCTCCACTTTTCCTCATCTCCTTTCTGTCTTTTGCTTTTGCCTCATTTTTGTCTCCCTCTGTCTCCCTGCATAGGTTCCCATCCCCCTGCAATATTAGTTTAACTCCTCCCCAACAGCACTAGCAAACACTCCCCCTAGGACATTGGTTCCGGTCCTGGCCAGGTGCAGACCGTCCGGTTTGTACTGGTCCCACCTCCCCCAGAACTGGTTCCAATGCCCCAGGAATTTGAATCCCTCCCTGCTGCACCACTGCTCAAGCCACGTATTCATCTGCGCTATCCTGCGATTCCTACTCTGACTAGCACGTGGCAATGGTAGCAATCCCGAGATTACTACTTTTGAGGTCCTACTTTTTAATTTAGCTCCTAGCTCCTTAAATTCTTTTCGTAGGACCTCATCCCTTTTTTTACCTATGTTGTTGTGCACCACGACAACTGGCTGTTCTCCCTCCCATTTCAGAATGTCCTGCACCCGCTCCGAGACATCCTTGACCCTTGCACCAGGGAGGCAACATACCATCCTGGAGTCTTGGTTGCGGCCGCAGAAACGCCTATCTATTCCCCTCACCATCGAATCCCCTATCACTATCACGCTCCCAATCTTTTTCCTGCCCTTCTGTGCAGCAGAGCCAGCCATAGTGCCATGAACTTGGCTGCTGCTGCCCTCCCCTGATGAGTCATCCCCCCCAACAGTACTCAAAGCAGTGTATCTGTTTTGCAGGGGGATGACCACAGGGGACCCCTGCACTATCTTTCTTGCACTACTCTTCTTGCTGGTCTTCCATTCCCTATCTGGCTGTGGACCCTTCTCCTGCGGTAAGACCAACTCACTACACGTGATACTCACGTCATTCTCAGCATCGTGGATGCTCTAGAGTGAATTCACCCTCAGCTCCAATTCCACAACGCGGACCATCAAGAGCTCGAGGCGGATACACTTCCCACACACGTAGCGCCCAGAGACACCGGAAGTGTCCCCGAGTTCCCACATGGTACAGGAGGAGCATATCACGTGACCGAGCTCTCCTGCCATGTCTTAACCCTTAGATACACTTAAATTGGTAGTAACAATGCTAAAGTTCACTTACTGATATAAAAAATAAAAAGAAAAGCTACTCACCAATCACCAGCCAATCACTTACCCCATTGGCTGTGACGTCACTTTTTGATTCCCTTCTACTTCTATTTTGCTTTCTCTCCCGCTGTAGCTGCACCGGTATGCTTTTGATAGGTCGCTCCCCTCTCACCAACTGCCGCTGGCTCTCGGTCTCCCGCTGGGCTTTTGATAGGTCGCTCCCCTCTCACCAACTGCCGCTGGCTCTCGATCTCCCGCTGGGCTTTTGATAGGTCGTTCCTCTCTCACCAACTGCCGCTGGCTCTCGATCTCCCGCTGGGCTTTTGATAGGTCGCTCCCCTCTCACCAACTAATATTATGAGTAGAATTATCTTTAAATAACTCTCTAAATAACTCACAACTATTTAGCTCCTTCTTTTCTCTTGCCTCCACCCTTCCTCCAATTTTCAAAATGGCGGCCGTAGTGCCCATTTCCTTCCATTAAGCCCAGTAAAAGCAACTATTTCTCAGCGACCTTTTGGGCCTTGCATCAGCCCAGCGAAGTGCATGCTCGGTGCCGAAAATTGGGATGGGCCTTGTTTGGGCGGTCATATCTTTAATTTTGCAGATGACACTAAGTTGGGTGGCAGTGTGAGCTGCGAGGAGGATGCTATGAGGCTGCAGAGTGACTTGGATAGGTTAGGTGAGTGGGCAAATGCATGGCAGATGAAGTATAATGTGGATAAATGTGAGGTTATCCACTTTGGTGGTAAAAACAGAGAGACAGACTATTATCTGAATGGTGACTGATTAGGAAAAGGGGAGGTGCAACGAGACCTGGGTGTCATGGTTCATCAGTCTTTGAAGGTTGGCATGCAGGTACAGCAGGCGGTTAAGAAAGCAAATGGCATGTTGGTCTTCATAGCGAAGGGATTTGAGTACAGTGGCAAGGAGGTGTTACTAGAGTTGTACAGGGCCTTGGTGAGGCCACACCTGGAGTATTGTGTGCAGTTTTGGTCTCCGAACTTGAGGAAGGACATTCTTGCTATTGAGGGAGTGCAGCGAAGGTTCGCCAGACTGATTCCCGGGATGATGGGACTGACATATCAAGAAAGACTGGATCAACTGGGCTTGTATTCACTGGAGTTCAGAAGAATGAGAGGGGATCTCATAGAAATGTTTAAAATTCTGATGGGTTTTGACAGGTTAGATGCAGGAAGAATGTTCCCAATGTTGGGGCAGTCCAGAACCAGGGGTCACAGTCGAAGGATAAGGGGTAAGCCATTTAGGACCGAGATGAGGAGAAACTTCTTCACCCAGAGAGTGGTGAACCTGTGGAATTCTCTATCACAGGAAGTAGTTGAGGCCAATTCACTAAATATATTCAAAAGGGAGTTAGATGTAGTCCTTACTACTGGGGGGATCAAGGGGTATGGTGAGAAAGCAGGAATGGGGTACTGAAGCTGCATGTTCAGCCATGAACTCATTGAATGGCGGTGCAGGCTAGAAGGGCTGAATGGCCTGCTCCTGCACCTATTTTCTATGTTTCTATGCCCCTACTTTCTGATGAATAGCCTTTGAACCCTACTATCTTGAGGAATTACTTATAACTGTATAAATAAGAACGTCCATTCCCTAACACTGTGAAAACCTTCTTCTAAGATCCCGACCTGAAGATGCTCAATTTCGACGATTCCGCGATCTTGCTGACACTTCTCACAATATTGTGTTGCTGCCCACTCTTCAGACCTCGTCCATCACAGGTAGAGAGTTTGTCACATTGTCTAAACCAGCTGCAGACATGCGAGTCAAACCAGGATTGGAAACAGCAGGTGATTTAATTTACAAAAGCATGACGTGGAGTTTTAACTCAGGGCAAGTATCTTTACGAGGGCACAACATCCATTCTACCTGCTGTCTCAACGTCCCTGCTTTTGAATTCATCCTTTGGGTTAACCTGAAGATCATTTATAGATGATGAATAGAGTAGGAACAGGGTCATTTAGATCCACACTATATTGTTTTCATTACTGTGCTTAAGATGACTATTTATCTCAGTAATGAAAGAGATTGTGTATACAATCGCATTCTCCATCCAAAATCAGCTCTCAAAATAGCATTGCTGGATACTGATATGAATGAATCCCACACAATGGAATTGGGTTCAAACTGTATTTGCTTTTTTAAGTTCAGTAATTTCTTACAAGTGCAGGAGCTGCTTCTGGTCTTAAAGTGCTGACATCTGTCGGGTGTTTGTTTTACACTCTAGCTTGATTCGTAGACCTCGGGAATTACAGGAAAAAGGCCAATACATGATGCAAAATTTAGGCTTAACCCAGTGTCAGTTTTATAACGCAAAAACTAAATAAAAACTACAGAACTAGACTTCTGAGAGAACTGACTGAAGACAGACAATCACCCATCCAGTTCGTAGCTGTAATCGTAGATTGTAGGTTCATGGTCGCTGGTTCCATGACCGGTTCTTCCCTCTTCTGGTCATTTTCTTCAGTTCTGTTCCTTCCCGTTTGTTTCCATACTTCGCTTCTTTTTGAGCTGCTCCCAGCTCGTGTATATATATCCATTTTATGAATAATACCCCCGCTGAGTTGCGGTTTCCAATACATTGTTTGTGGTGATCTGTTTGACTGACTGCGATGATGGACCTGGATATCCCCAATTTGCACACGGAGTCTACAGGGCGAAAGATAACTCCCTTATCTTAAGTACCCCATTCCTCAAAAATGTACACCTTGTGGGGTCCCTTTGTTGTTCTGAATTCTTGCAGATTGGAGTCTCCAGTGAGAATTTTTTTTTCCCTTCGGCCAATCAGTTCAGGGGCTCTGCTGTGGGTTTATATCTAATGTATCAAACCCATTGTTTCTATGCATAAAACCAGTCTGTTTCTCAACCGCAGAGATTGTCCTTAATTGGTGATGAGTCATCACCTGCCCTCAGGCTGCCGCCCTTTTTCTCCCTTTGTCCAGTCAATCCCAAAAGCTTGTATTAAATCAATTGAATCAATTTTTAGTTTGCGGCCTCTTTCTGTGCATTCTGAAAAAGTGTGTAACCTTACACATTGAAAGCGAGGTCAACAACAACAGCTTTCATTTACACAGCGGCTTTTATGTTGGAGAATGTCCAAAGATGTTTCACAGGAATGTAATCAGAAAAAGATTTACTCGAAGCCAAAGAAAGAAATATTAGGACAGCTAACTGAAAAGTTGGTAGGTTTTAAGAAGCGTCTTAAAGGAGGAGAGGGAGGCAGAGAGTTACAAGTTTAGGGAGAGAATTTCAGAATTCATAGAAATTTCAACATTCATGGCACAGAAGGAGGCCATTTGGCCCATCGTGTCCGTATTGAAAAGGGCCTTAGACATCTGAAGACACGGCCACCAATAGTGGGGCAAAAGGAGTGAGGGACACATGAGGTTAGAGCTGGAGGAATGTAGAGTTGGAGAATGTTGTAGGATCGAAGGAGGTTACACAAAGGCAAGGAAAGGGAGGTTGTGAATTTTAAATTTGCAACATTCGGAGATTAGGATCCAATGTAGGTCAACGAGCACTGGGGAGATGAGTGACTTGTAGTGTTTATGGAGAGTGGAAGATGGGAGGTTTGCCTGAGGAGTTTTGGAATAGTTGCGTCTAGAGGTAATAAAAGCATGGATTAGAGTTTCAGCAGCAGATGGACTGAGGCAGGGTGGAGACGGGCAATGTTGTGGAAGTGGAAGTAGGCAGTCTTTGTGATGGAAAGGATTTGTTCAGGGAAGGTCGTGTCTGACTAACTATATTGAATTATTTGAGGACGTGTCAAGGAGGTTCGATGAGGGTAGTGCATTTGATGTAGTCTACATAGGGCTAGAACCTCCACTTTTGTGCTTATCACCCAAAAATGGGGGTTATTTATGGCATGGTCATTAAAAAAGGGTTTTCAGATCGCCGGCTTCTCGCCCATTCTCAAAGCAACTAGTCTCCATTTTTGAAAATGGGCGTTACCGCGAGCAATATCAAATGGGCGGTAGCGTAAATTTTTTTTGACCTTCTGCCGTAAAGTGTGGCCGTCCTTAGCAATGGCATGGCAACACTTGATTCACATAATTCAGGAGGTCAAGGGTCATCATGACATGCGCAGAAGAGGAGTCAGAGAGAGAGGGAGCTCAGAGGGACTGAAGGCGTGTCTGGGCATGGTGTGGCTGCTTTGGGAGGAAGGAGGGAGACTTTAGATCTTCACAGCAAGTAGGGAAAGAAAAGTTATCTATTACCAGCCACATATTTGTCTGAATTTGGCCTATAATGGAGAGAGAGGAGGAGGCATCACAGCACGCTGTGGAGACTGACGCTGGAAAGAGCAGTAAGGAGGGAGAGGAGCACATTGGAGCACGCAAAAGAGCCAGCAGTTTCTCGGACAAGGCAATTGCCTCCTTCTTGCAGGAGGTTGAGTCACGCTGGGGTAATTTGACACAGTGAAAGCGTGGGAAGCCCACCCCAAAGGCATACCAGAGGATATGGACCGAGATAGCAGAGGTGGTCTCGTCGGCGACCAATGAGGTTCGTGAGGGCAACTAATGCCGCAAACGATGGAACGACCTTGTGGGATCCGCAAGAGTAAGTATTATATTGATTTACATGTACTTACGTATTTATATAATTTGATTTGTAACAGTCATGAGTGACTATCATCAGATGTGAGGTCTTTCACTTTTACCGGGAATGCTTCACTCAAAGCCTGCGGTCACGGTGTACGTCTTTAGGTAAAGAATGATAGTTTTCATAATAATCATGATTACATCTAGGGGGTCGGTTATGTGCTGTATCTGTGACAGTAACTAGCAATGATATCACGCAATGACCTCATGCCATGTCGTCCTGTCACCTTTTACAGAAGAAGCTATCGTCGATGAGGTCCATGCAGAGATGAATGGGTGGGGAGGCCACCAGTCCCCAGCGACATCACTGAGATGGAGGAGCGGGTGCTCACACTCATGGGCAAGCAACCCCAGACAGCCATGGACGCATCTGCAGACCCTGAAGTGATGCCAAATGAGTAAAGCTTACACCATTGCGAGATGTGAAGTCAATAGATGCCACATCCGCTCATATCCAAACAATCATATAGGATAGATGATTTCTAAAATTGTCACAGAAATAATGATGGCCTAATGAAAATCATTGCAATGCAAATGTGTTGATGATCCCGATAGCTGGCCATCATGACTGAGGACATTCCGCGGATGGCGGAGGCCCTGGATGCGATAGCCAGGAACACTGCTGGCACAGGCCTCCCAATGGACCCAGAGTGCGGCACTCCACCCCTAGGTTCCGCACCCCCACTGCCAACGACAGATGAGAGCAAGAACCAAGATACTGCTTCTGCATCAGAGAATGTTGCCACCTCGCACCGCCCCCACTCCTGTACCCGTGCAACGACCACATCTGCCTTCATCCCCCCGCCCCCCAATGAGGCACCACCTGAGGAGCTCCTCGGCCAGGCGCCGTGGAGCGAGGAGGGGAAGGAATAGAGGTGGGGAGAAGAAAGAGAGGTGAGAAGGAAAGTGAGGTGCATGTGCGCAGGTGATGGCTGTGTTATATCTCCATCTGGGTGTATGCAATTTGTTGTTGTGTATGGGGCTGTGGACTACCTTCCTGTTTTGCCTTTGTATTCTGTGTTGCTGGACATGTTAAACATTTGATTGATGTCAATGGTGGAAAAAGTGGGGTATGGGCGGGGGTTGGGTGTTATTGCCTGTGATATTTATGATTTCAGACCAATGTTGGTATAAAATTTCTGTTATTGAACATAACCTTGTTGCGCATTGTCTCAGATAGCTGCACCATTACACACTGGTGATTCCTTAACATGAAAAGGTTAAATACAACTTAACCTCAATCAACGTAAATTTTAACTGGCACCAAGCTGATGGGCACCATTGATGTCTGAGCTGCACACACACAGCAGTTTGTCAGCGTTGTCACTCACCTCAATGCTCGTTCAGGCAAATCGTTCACTAAGGAGGACACAAACAACCTTCCGGATATAAAAGGGGTCGGAGGGTCTAGTAAGGAGGAGGAAGTGAGGAAAATCCTTATTAGTCGGGAAATTGTGTTGGAGAAATTGATGGGATTGAAGGCCAATAAATCCCCAGGGCCTGATGGACTGCATCCCAGAGTACTAAAGGAGATGGCCTTGGAAATAGTGGATGCATTGACAGTCATTTTCCAACATTCCATTGACTCTGGATCAGTTCCTATGGAGTGGAGGGTAGCCAATGTAACCCCACTTTTTAAAAAAGGAGGGAGAGAGATAACAGGGAATTATAGACCGGTCAGCCTGACATCGGTAGTGGGTAAAATGATGGAATCAATTATTAAGGATGTCATAGCAGTGCATTTGGAAAGAGGTGACATGATAGGTCCAAGTCAGCATGGATTTGTGAAAGAGAAATCATGCTTGACAAATCTTCTGGAATTTTTTGAGGATGTTTCCAGTAGAGTGGACAAGGGAGAACCAGTTGATGTTGTATATTTGGACTTTCAGAAGGCTTTCGACAAGGTTCCACACAAGAGATTAATGTGCAAAGTTAAAGCACATGGGATTGGGGATAGTGTGCTGACATGGATTGAGAACTGGTTGTCAGACAGGAAGCAAAGAGTAGGAGTAAATGGGGACTTTTCAAAATGGCAGGCAGTGACTAGTGGGGTACCGCAAGGTTCTGTGCTGGGGCCCCAGCTGTTTACACTGTACATTAATGATTTAGACGAGGGGATTAAATGTAGTATCTCCAAATTTGCGGATGACACTAAGTTGGGTGGCGGTATGAGCTGCGAGGAGGATGCTATGAGGCTGCAGAGTGACTTGGATAGGTTAGGTGAGTGGGCAAATGCATGGCAGATGAAGTATAATGTGGATAAATGTGAGGTTATCCACTTTGGTGGTAAAAACAGGAAACAAACTATTATCTGAATGGTGACAGATTAGGAAAAGGGGAGGTGCAAAGAGATCTGGGTGTCATGGTACATCAGTCATTGAAGGTTGGCATGCAGGTACAGCAGGCGGTTAAGAAAGCAAATGGCATGTTGGCCTTCATAGCGAGGGGATTTGAGTACAGGGGCAGGGAGGTGTTGCTACAGTTGTACAGGGCCTTGGTGAGGCCACACCTGGAGTATTGTGTACAGTTTTGGTTGCCTAACCTGAGGAAGGACATTCTTGCTATTGAGGAAGTGCAGCGAAGGTTCACCAGACTGATTCCCGGGATGGCGGGACTGACCTATCAAGAAAGACTGGATCAACTGGGCTTGTATTCACTGGAGTTCAGAAGAATGAGAGTAGACCTCATAGAAACGTTTAAAATTCTGAAGGGTTTAGACAGGTTAGATGCAGGAAGAATATTCCCAATGTTGGGGAAGTCAAGAACCAGGGGACACAGTCTAAGGATAAGGGGTAAGCCATTTAGGACCGAGATGAGGAGGAATTTCTTCACCCAGAGAGTGGTGAACCTGTGGAATTCTCTACCACAGAAAGTTGTTGAGGCAAATTCACTAAATATATTCAAAAAGGAGTTAGATGAAGTCCTTACTACTAGGGGGATCAAGGGGTATGGTGAGAAAGCAGGAATGGGGTACTGAAGTTGTATGTTCAGCCATGAACTCATTGAATGGCGGTGCAGGCTCGAAGGGCCGAATGGCCTACTCCTGCACCTATTTTCTATGTTTCTATGTTTCTATGTTCAGATATCAGCTCCTCATGTAAGAGTCTTGCAGCTGTGTAGCCACCACAGGCCCTTTCCGGCGTTCTGGAGGAGGTCATGGGCATGGTTGCATAGCCAGCCTGATTGTCTGGCCCTAGGTCAGTGTCCAGCCCCTCATCATCCTCTTCCTCTCTCTCATGAGGTGGAGCATCAGTGCCTTCAGGCAATTCTTGGCCCCTCCTGATAGCCAGGTTATGCAGCATCGAACACACGACCACGAATTGAGCTACTTGCTTAGGGTTGTATTGTAACTCCCCTCCTGAGTGCTCAAGACATCTGAAGTGCTGCTTAAGTACAGATATTGTTTGGTGGCCCCATTGCATTGAAAGTTTAATAGCGATTGATGAGAAGCAATGATTTCCTCACTAAAATACATCTAGAATAAACCCCCAATAGTCCAGAGTCTGAAAATATGTCTGTTGAGATGTCCACATCATCTGAGAAGAACTCCAGAGCAAATGCAAACCCCCCCGAAGTTGAGGCAGCCTTTTGAATGAAGGGACCTGAGATTTTAAAAATGCCAGCCACTTTGCTGGCGTTCATTCAGAACAGTTCCACTTTTTCTGGGTGGTATCTTGGGCGAGCGAAATTGTGGACGATATGTGTGCGAGGTGGTGAAAGTGATGGTGAGTGATCTCCTGGGCGTTAGTTTCGCCAAATGTGCTCTTTACGACAAAAAAAAGTGGGCAGGCGTTAATATTGAATCTCGGCATTAAATCAGTGCGGAAACTAACGCTGGGCGATATTATAGGCGTTGATTTAGCCTATTCTGATGATTCCGCCCAAAAAAAGTGGGCAGGCGGTAATATTTTTTCCCGGCGTTAAAATAGAAACATAGAAACATAGAAAATAGGTGCAGGAGTATGTCATTCGGCCCTTCGAGCCGGCACCACCATTCAATAAGATCATGGCTGATCATTCCCTCAGTACCCCTTTCCTGCTTTCTCTCCATACCTCTTGATCCTTTTAGCTGTAAGGGCCACATCCAACTCCCTCTTGAATATATCCAATGAACTGGCATCAACAACTCTCTGCGGTAGGGAATTCATAACTGGGTTTAGGTCACTATACTTTTTCTTAATTGATTTATTAATTTTAGTATTCCAAGTACTTTCATCTGTGTTTCAAGTGTCCTGTCCTGGCAATCGTTTCCGTGGCTGGTTTCTCGTGATATATTTCAAAGGCTGGTCTTTGGATTTTTCACTTGTCTTCTTTCCTCCTTTGGCATCTCTTTCCAGCTTCAGAACTGGATTTCTATTTTGTTTTCCATTTAGGCCTTCTATGGATGTTTTTTGTTTTCGCTGTTGATCTGAGGTACTCGATGAACTTCCATTTCTAGTGTTCATTTTTGTAGTATTCTGAATGCTGTAATTCAAGTAATCTATTCCACCATCAATGACAGTAATGTTCAGGGTATTGTCAATAACTAATCGCTGTCCCCGCCAATAATCCATTGGTGCTTTAATTCACATGGGGAAAGTAACGCTCGGCGATAAGTTTCCGAAAAATGCCCGTCAGTTTCCATTTTGTGCGCTATCTGGGTGTTATATGTCATTTCAGTGGTAAAATGGGCGTTAAGTGGGCGTTAAGCATGCAAAAAAAGTTGAGGTTCTAGCCCATAGACTTTAGCAAGACTTTTGGCAAGTTCCCACATGGCAGACTGATCAGAAAGGTAAAAGCCCATTGAATCCAAGGGAATGTTGCAAGTTGGATCCAAAATTGGCTCAAGGCAGGAAGCAAAGGATAATGGCTGATGTGGGTTTTTGTGACTGGAAGGCTGTTTCCGGTGGGGTTCCAGAGGGCTCAGTACTGGGTGCCTTGCTTTTTGTAGAATATATCGATAATTTAGACTTCAATGTAGCGGGGCATCGTTAAAAAGGTTGCAGATGATACAAAAATTTTCTGTGTGGTTGATAGTGAGGAAGAAAGCTATAGTCTGCAGGAAGATATCAATCAACTGGTCAGGTGGGCAGAAAAGTGGCAAATGGAATTAATCCGGAGAAGTGTGAGGTAATGCATTTGGGGAGGGCTAACAAGGCAAGGGAATACACAATAAATGGTAGGATACTGAGAAATGTAGACGAACAGAGGGACCTTGGAGTGCAGGTCCAAAGATCTCTGAAGGTAGTAGGGCAAGTAGATAAGATAGTTAACAAGGCATATAGGATACTTTCCTTTATTAGCCGAGGCATAGAACATAAGAGCAGGGAGGTTATGCTTGAAATGTATAGAATACTATTTAGGCCACAGCTAGAGAACTATGTACAGTTCTAGTCACCACAATTACAGGAAAGATGTGATTACACTACAGAGGGTACAAAGGTGATTTATGAGGATGTTGCCTGGACTGGAGAATTTTAACAATAAGGAAAGATTGGATAGGCTGGGGTTGTTTTCCTTGGAACAGAGGAGACTGAGCGGAGACTTAATTGAGGTGTATAAAATTGAAAGACCTAGGTAAAGTGGATAGGAAGGATCTATTTCCCTTCACAGGATGGTCCATATCCAGGGGGCATAGATTTAAAGTAATTGGTAGAAGAATTAGAGAGGAGTTGAGGAGAACTTTTAATACCCAGAGGGTGGTGGGGGTCTGAAACTCACTGCCTGAAAGGGTGGTAGAGGCAGAAACTCTCATCACATGTAAAAAGTAGTTGGATATGCACTTGAAGTGCCATAACCTACAGGACTACGGACCAAGAGCTGGAAAGTGGGATAGACTGGATAGCTCTTTTTGGCTGGCACAGACATGATGGGCCGAATTACCTCCTTTTATGATTCTATGGCTGGAATTTACAGGGGCTTCAGGAGGCGGGATCACTGGTGAGTCAGATAGAGAAGTGGTTCTTTCCCCAGTGGGTCGGGATCTCACTGTGAACCCACCGCCACACGCCTTTCCCAATCTCAGGTCTGTCAGCACTGGGCAGACCTGACACGCAGCAGCAGGGGATCCAATTTAGCTCATTAAGACCTTGTTTAGACATCATTAAGAATGCATTTTAACTTACCTTTTGACTTCGCCCACAGGGTCCTCGCTCCTCGGAGATCACATCTGTTAAGCTGAAGCGGGAGATGAATGGCCATTGAATCAGCCGATTAATTGGCAGCTTGCAATGTTGCTATAAAAGCTCACACATTACAGTTCTTCACTGTCCAAGCTCAGAAACTGTTGCCTACTGCATTTGGAACACAGATTGAGCTTTATGCAGGTTGAAAGTGTTTGTACCAAACTTTCCATCCAATGTCACCTCATTGGAACAATCTCTCTCACCATTGACCAATCGCTTCTGTCCACTCAAGTTCACCTGCCATCTACTACATTAGCATTGGTGCCCTTTATACTATCTCACCTTGGTCCTCAGAATCCCACCACGAGCAGCCCCAACACCAGCAGCACCAGGCACACCAGCAGCACCAACAACAGCACCAACCTTCTCCGCAATCAACTGATGCTGCACAGGACAGAAGGCATCAGCACCTGACCACATTGCTGCCCGGGAGGCCAGGGATGGCCTCACTTGATGCTGTACACCCTGGCAACCACATGATGCGCCAAGTTGACACCACCCCACACCAACAGCATAAAGCATCCTTACAATGCCTTAGCCATTCCTTTCACACTCATTACCATTGCAGGGGTTACCATTATGTCTCACCATTCACTGCAATTCTCCATGCCATTTTGAAAGGTGGACACAAATATGCTCAAGAATGTAAAGTGTTGAAAATAAAGGTTTTAATGTTTGACAGCATGTTAATAGAAGCTTTACATGAAGTAAGGTAGAAAGCAAAGAAATGCAGAAATGAAGATATGAAGATCTGTGTTTACCTTCAATGCTCTAGACAGTGCCTCAATTTGAAAACTCTCGTCCATGTGTTCAAATCCTCCACGGCCTCACCTCTCCCTATCTCTGTAACTTTCTCCAGCCTTACAACCTTCCGAGATCTCTGCATTCCTCCAATTCTAGTCTCTTGCACATTACCGACAACCCTTCAAACCAAGCTCTTTGACCAAGCTTTTGAACACCTTATGTGGCGCGGTGCAAAATTCTGTGGATAATGCTCCTGTGAAGCACCCTGAGACATTTTACTATGTTATAGGTGCTATATAAATACATAAGAACATAAGAACATAATAAATAGGAGCAGGAGTAGGCCACCTGGCCCCTCGAGCCTGCTCTGCCATTTAATAAGATCATGGCTCGTCTGATCATCGATTTAGGTTCACTTACCTGCCCGCTCCCCGTAACCCCTTATTTCCTTATCGCTCAAAAATCTGTCCAATATAGTTCCCCTGCTGTAACAGTCATCTTGCAATTGATAGCACAGAGTCCCTCATGAATCTGGAGGGCTCTGAGCAAGTCTTTGAACAGATGAGATATTCGCGATGTAATCCCGGCTTGGCCACTGCCTTGTTATCTTTGGATGTCAACTCTCTTTTCAACTTGCTTGCTCTGTTAGCTTTCCAGCTTTTAATGGGAAAATCTTTAACAAGCCTCTCTGATCTCTTCATGAGAGAAGAAGGTCATTTAAAAGCAAAACCACTCAAACCTCAATAAAAAATGTAAAGCCTAGAAGTCATGCTGTGCTACATTATCAGCTGGCACTTAACATGCTTGTGGCAAATTCTTCCACCCACTGGCTAAATGGAGGTGTTGATCTTAGGATAACATCTCCCTTAAAAGGAATTGATGCGAGCACGTTTAAACGTAATATTGCTCAGCGTGATTCCCAGGCTCATAATACACAAGGAAATACCTCAACTTGTCTATATTTTTGTGTCTTTACTTATGACATAAAGCAGATAGTCTTTAGTGGCCAATTGGTGGGACAGACCTTCTTAACTCAACAGTGCTGAAGGTTTTCTCCTGGGTGTCATGGTACATCAGTCATTGAAGGTTGGCATGCAGGTGCAGCAGGTGGTGAAGGTGGCAAATGGTATGTTGGCCTTCATAGCTACGGGATTTGAGTATAGGAGCAGGGAGGTCTTGCTGCAGTTGTACAGGACCTTGGTGAGGCCTCACCTGGAATATTGTGTTCAGTTTTGGACTCCTAATCTGAGGAAGGATGTTCTTGCTATTGAGGGAGTGTAGCAAAGGTTCACCAGACTGATTCCCGGGATGGCAGGACTGACATATGAGGAGAGACTGGATCGACTGGGCCTGTATTCACTGGAGTTTAGAAGAATGAGAGGGGATCTCACAGAAACATATAAAATTCTGACGGGACTGGACAGGTTAGGTGCAGGAAGAATGTTCCCGATGTTGTGGGAGTCCAGAACTAGGGGTCACAGTCGAATGATAAGGGGTAAGCCATTTAGGATCGAGATGAGGAGAAACTTCTTCACTCATAGAGTTGTTAACCTGTGGAATTCTCTTCTGCAGAGAGTTGTTGATGTCAGTTCGTTAGATATATTCAAGAGGGAGTTGGATATGACCCTTATGGCTAAAGGAATCAAGGGGTATGGAGAGAAAGCAGGAAAGGGTACTGAGGTGAATGATCAGCCATGATTTTATTGAATGGTGGTGTAGGCTCGAAGGGCCGAATGGCCTACTCCTGCATCTATTTTCTTTGTTTCTATGTTTCCATGAAATAAAATTATTATTCCAAGATTTATTATGGCACATTCTCTCTATTATACTCACTGAAAATGGAAGATCCACTATTCATAAGAACATAGGAAATAGCAGCAGGAGTAGGCCATTTGGCCCATCGAGCCTGCTCCGTCATTTAATAAGATCATGGCTGATCTGATCATGGGCTCAGATCTACTTCCCTGCCTGCTCCCCATAACCCTACATGCCCTTACTGCTCAAAAATCTGTCTATCTCCGCCTTAAATATATTCAATGACCCAGCCTCCACAGCTCTCTGGGGCAGATTTACAACCCTCTGAGAGAAGAAATTCCTCCTCATCTCAGTTTTAAATGGGCGGCCCCTTATTCTGAGCTATGTCCCCTAGTTTAAGTTTCCCCTATGAGTGGAAATATCCTCTCTACATCCACCTTGTCGAGCCCCTTCATTATCTTATATGTTTCGATAAGATCACCTCTCATTCTTCTGAACTCCAATGAGTATAGGCCCAACCTACTCAACCTATCTTCATAAATCAACTCCCTCATCTCCGGAATCAGCCTAGTGAACCTTCTCTGAACAGATTCCAATGCAAGTATATCCTTCCTTAAGTACGGAGACCAAAACTGCACGCAGTACTCTAGGTGTGGCCTCACAAATACCCTGTACAGTTGTAGCAGGACTTCTCTGCTTTTATACTCTATTCCCCTTGCAATAAAGGCCAATATTCCATTTGCCTTCCTAATTACTTGCTGTACCTGCATATTAACCTTTTGTGTTTCATGCACAAGGACCCCCAGGTCCCTCTGTACTGCAGCACTTTGCAATCTTTCTCCATTTAAATTATAATTTGCTTTTCTATTTTTTCTGCCAATGTGGATAACCTTACATTTTCCCACATTATACTCCATCCGCCAAATTTTTGCCCATTAATTTAGCCTGTCTTTATCTCTTTGCAGACTGTTTGTGTCCTCCTCACAATTTGCTTTCCCACCCATCTTTTTATCATCAGCAAACTTGGTTACATTACACTCGGTCCCTTCATCCAAGTCATTAATCTAGATTGTAAATAGTTGAGGACCCAGCACCGATTCCTGCAGAAAATGACCCATTTATCCCGACTCTCTGTTTTCTGGTAGTTAGCCAATCCTCTATCCATGCTACTATATTACCCCCAACCCCTTGAACTTTTATCTTGTGCAATAACCTTTTATGTGGCACCTTATCGATTACCTTCTGGAAATCCAAATACACCACTTTCACTGGTTCCCCCTTATCCACCCTGCTCATTACATCCTCAAAGAACTCCAGCAAATATGTCAAACATGATTTCCTTTTCATAAAACCATGCTGACTCTGCTTGATTGAATTATGCTTTTCCAAATGTCCTGCTACTGCTTCCTTAATATTGGACTCCAGCATTTTCCCAATGACAGATGTAAGGCTAACTGATCTATAATTTCCTGCTTTTTGTCTGCCTCCTTTTTAAATAGGGGTGTTACATTTACGGTTTTCCAATCCACTGGGACCGCCCCAGAATCCAGGGAATTTTGGTAGATTACAACCAATGCATCCACTACCTCTGTAGCCATTGCTTTTAAAACCTTAGGATGTAAGCCATCAGGTCCAGGGGACTTGTCTGCCTTTAGTCCCATTATTTTACCGAGTACTACTTGATCAGTGATAGTGATTGTATTAAGTTTCTCCCTCCCTATAGCCCCTTGATTATCCACTATTGGGATGTTTTTATTGTCTTATACCATGAATACCGATACAAAATATTTGTTCAATGTCTCTGCAATTTCCCTGTTCTCCATTATTAATTCTTCAGTCCCATCCTCTCATGGACCAACATTTACTTTAGCCACTCTTTTCCTTTTTATGGACCTGTAGAAACTCTCACTATCTGTTTTTACATTTCGTGCTAGCTTACTTTCATAATCTATCTTTCCTCTCTTTATCATTTTTTAAGTCATTCTTTGCTGGTTTTTATAAGTTTCCCAATCCTCTGGCCTCCCACTAGTCTTGGTCACATTATATGCCTTTGTTTTCAATTTGATACCCTTCCTTCTTTCCTTAGTTAGCCATGGATGGTTATCCCTTCTCTTACAGTCTTTCCTTCTCATTGAGATATATTTTTGTTGCGAGTTCTGAAATATCTCCTTAAATGTCTGCCACTGCTCATCAACTGTCCCACACTTTAATCTATTTTCCCAGTCCACTTTAGCCAACTCTGCCTTCATACCTTTTTAGTCTCCTTGGTTTAAGCTTAGGACAATGGTTTGAGATCCAACTTTCTCACCCTCCAACTGAATTTGAAATTCAACCATATTATGGTCACTCATTCCTAGCGGATCCTTTACGAGGAGAACATTTATTTATCCTGTCTCATTACGCAGTACCAGATCTACGATTGCCTACTCCCTGGTTGGTTCCGCAACGTATTGTTCGAGGAAACTATCCCAGATACAATCTATGAACTCCTCTTCAAGGCTACCCTGGCCAATTTGCTTTGACAAATCAAGATGAAGATTAAAATCGCTCATGATTATTGCCGTTCCTTTTTTACAGCCTCCATTATTCCTTGATTTATACTCTGTCCAACTGTGTAGCTACTGTTTGGGTCTCTGCAATAGCAATCAGATCATACCCATTTGTATCTATTTGTGCCGTCAACTCATCTATTTTGTTACGAATGCTACGTGCATTCAGATAAAGAGCTTTTAAATTTTTTTTTTCACCATTTTTTTCTGCTTTGACCCCACTTTCTAATTCATCTTTATGTTTATACATTCTGTCCCTTCCTGACATGCTCTGGTTTTCATTGCCCCCAGTGCCACCCTGCGCCTTCTCCTTATTCTTTGACTTTTAAAATTTTCACTCACCTGAATTCTTCACCCCGCCCTCCCCCATCCCGAAGCCCCCCACTAATTAGTTTAAAGCCTTCTCTACAGCCCTAGTTATTTGATTCTCTAAGACCCTAGTGCCAGCACGGTCTAGTTGTTATTGTTTATATAGGTTATCAACCTTTTCCTAAATGTGGCTCCTCTGGCTCCTGTGGGTAGCACACTTGCTTTTGAGTCAGAAAGTTGTGGGTTCAAGTCCCACTCCAGGGGCTTGAGCACAAAATCTAGGCTGACACTCCAGTGCAGTACTAAGTTCACAAACTTTGCCACCTCTCTCCAGACCTGCTGAACTTTGTATTATTACCTCTTCATCCTATCACCACAAGAGAGGGCATTCCCTCCGTTCCCTCACCTCCTGAACTATCCCTTCCAGAGATAGAAAACCTGGGGGCTTGCTTCCTGCCCATCTTCAATATTAAGCTCTTTGCAGCCTTACCAATATCACTGCAGTGAATGCAACCTTCCTTTAAAGGGCATTAACGCGTTCAGTATCCCTCTGGAGTCAAGCCTTGCAAGTGGGCTCGCTGCCAGTCACTGGTGCAGTTGGAGGGCAGCCTGTTAATCATATGTGAATGAGATCCGATAGTTAAAATCCACCGGCACTCACATTGATGGTGTCGGGCAAGCGGGCACTCCTGGCACCCACTCCCCGTTAAAACTCCCCCCCAATAATTACATAGAATCTACAGCACAGAAACAAGCCATTCCGCCCAACTCGTCTATGCTGGTATTCATTCTCCACATGAGCCTCCTCCCAACGCTCTTCATCTCACCCCATCAGCATATTCTTCTCTTCCTTTCTCCCTCATGCGCTCATCTGGATTATGTGAGCAGCAACAATCTGAGCAGCAGCAAAGTGGTTCCTAACGGCTAAGAAGTCAATTACCCAAATTACCCAATCTACGCAATCTATCCCCATCTATCCCAATCTACTCAATCTATCCCAATCTACCCCAATCGACGCAATGTACGCAATCTACCGCAATCTACCAAATCTACCCAATCTACTCAATCTACCGCAATCGACCCAATCGACCCAATCGACCCAATCTACCCAATCTACTCAATCTACCGCAATCGACCCAATCTACCAAATCTACCCAATCTACCCAATCTACCTAATCTACTCAATCTACCGCAACCTACCCAATCTACCCAATCTACCCAATCTACTCAATCTACCGCAATCGACCCAATCTACCAAATCTACCCAATCTACCCAATCTACCCAATCTACTCAATCTACCGCAATCTACCCAATCGACCCAATCGACTCAAACTACTGCAATCTACCCAATCAACTCAATCTATCGCAATCCAACCCAATCCACCCCAATCTACCCCAATCTACACCAATCCACCCCAAATTACCCAATCCATCCCAATCTACCCCAATATACCACAATCCACCCCAATCCACCCCAATCTACCCAATGTACCCCAAACTACCCAATCTACACCAATCTACCCAATCTACCCCAATCTACCCCAATCTAACCAATCTACCCCAATCTACCCGAATCTATCCCAATCTACCCAATCTACCCCAATCTACCCAATCTACCCCAATCTACCCCAAACTACCCAATCTACCCCAATCTACCCCAATCTACCCCAATCTACCCAATCTATCCCAAGCTACTCCAATCCACCTAATCTACCCCAATCTATCCAATTTACCCCAATCTACCCCAATCTACCCAATCTACCCAATCTACCCCAATCTACCGCAATCTACCCCAATCTACCCCAATCTACCCAATTTACCCCAATCTACCGCAATCTACCCCAATCTATCCAATCTACCCAATCTACCCCAATCTACCCCAATCTACCCCAATCTACCCAATCTACCCCAATCTACCCCAAATCTACCCCAATCTACCCCAATCTACCCCAATCTACCACAATCTACCGCACTCTACCCCAATCTACCCAATCTACCCCAATCTACCCCAATCTACCGCAATCTACCCCAATCTACCCAATCTACCTAATCTATCTCAAACTACCCCAATTTACCCCAATCTCCCCAATCTACACCAATTTACCTGAATCTACCCAATCTACCCCAATCTACCCCAATCTACCCAATCTTCCCCAATGCACCGTAATCTACCCCAATCTACCCAATCTACCCAATCTACCCAATCTTCCCCAATGCACCGTAATCTACCCCAATCTACCCAATCTATCCCAAGCTACTCCAATCCACCTAATCTACCCCAATCTATCCAATTTACCCCAATCTACCCCAAGCTACCCAATCTACCGCAATTGACCCAATCTACTCCAATCTACCCAATCTACCCCAATCTATCCCAATCTGTCCCAATCCACCCAATCTACCCCAAGCTACTCCAATCCACCTAATCTACCCCAATCTATCCAATTTACCCCAATCTACCCCAAGCTACCCAATCTACCCCAATTTACTCAATCTACCCTTTCTACCCCATTCTACCCCAATCTACCTAATCTACCCCAATCTATACAATCGTAGCTCAGTTAAGAGCAGCAACAGCTCATCAGCTCAAAAAGTAAGAAGTGAGACTCACTAAAATACTCTGGGCAAGAGCACCTCCATCAGCCCTTCACAGTGTGAAGTCCTCAGTCGTATGATCAATCTTATATTATGACGTTGCTCACCAACAGTTGGTCAAAGACTTTTTGGAGCTACAGGGCGAGGACAGGTACGTACAAGGAAAGGTCACATTTTTCTGTATATATATATATTACATATATTTGTGTGTTTGTGTGTTATATAATGTGGGCTATGTCCACCAATCAAAGCTGAAACAGAGATGGGGGTCATGAGATTTGCAGCTTGTAAAGCTACAAACTGATCAAACACGACTTGACTTCCGATCCTAACTAAACTGAAAACATGGGAACGTCAAGTTGCAAAAGACAAATGGGGTTATAGGTGATTTGGCAACACCATGTGATCCAGAAATAGATAGAAAGTGACAGTCCCTTATTCAGATGTAAGACACCAGTTTGTTTCTGGCACATGCTGACTTCACCCTGATCTAACTGAATAAAGTTTTTGTTCTGAACTTTAACAGGTCCCTGTGCTCCTAAGTCTGATCGGTTACTTTGAAGGGATGGCAAAGTTTTACAAACCCATAGAAATTCAAGGTAATAACACCTACATTGGCTCCTGTCCCACCAACAACTCAATTTTAAGTTTCTTATCCATGTGTTCAAATCATTTCATGGCCTCACCTTTTGCAGCCCCTACACTCCTCCGAGAACTCAGCGCTTCTCCAACTGTGTCCTCTTATGCATCCCCTGCTTCTTTCAACCAACTATTAGTGGCCATGGCTGTGCCTCCAGCCATCCAGGCCCTAACCTCTCCGCCTCTCTACAGCTGTCTCCTCTTTCAAGACGCTGCTAAAAACCTACCTTTATGATCAGGCAATTGGTTGCTTCACCTAATGTCTCCTAATTTTTGCCTGATAAATCCTCTGTCTTGAGATGTTTTACTATGTTAAGTTGTTGTTAAACTCCAATTGGAAGGAGGAACATAGCAAGGATAGTTGATCAGTCAAAGTCCACAGTTCAGGAGAATCATACACCATGCTGTAGGATCCGTTCCTACCCCCCCCACCGCCACCCCACCCCCCACCACCCCCCCCCCCACCCGACAGTTTGAATTTGAGTGGATATTTCCCTCAGTGACAGAAAGGGGATCAGAATTGAGGAATTAACCCTGGGTTGGCAGGAAAGCCACAATGGATGTTCTGTTTCCATTCTTTTAAAGCAGGAGTGCTGATGGTGCAAGTTTACCAAGAGGGTTTTTAATATGGAAATTACCTCAATATATTACCGATCTTAAGCTTTGGTGGGAGAGTGCTGTGCGAACTTTGGTAATGTTCACCTTCTTATCTGCAGGAGTGGATCTCGAACGTCACAGCATGGTGACAAATTTGAACTTAAGACTTTGTTTTTTTAAATGTTTGGAATTAATGATTTGCAGTCATGTGTTATCTTGACAAATTGATCGAGAGTGAAGATAAAGAATTTGCATCCAAACGCATTGCAGATACCTTTGTATTGTTAAATCACAAAGGCTGGACATAGGGTTTTGTGAAATTAAAATTGACTAGCTAAATTGATGTGATTTGCTGCTCAAGCACTCGTGAAGGGAAATTTATCAGAAATTTAAGGGTGATTAATCCACGGATTGGGAAAGATTGGGGAACGACTCGCAGAGCTGGATTAGGGGACTAAGGGGGGAGTGAAATTGTATAGGGACAAGTGATGGAAGAAGGATCAAGGGGTTTTTGTCTGTGTGGCTTTCAGTCCCAGTGTCTGTGTGGCTTTGAGTCCCAGCAGCTTTGTGGGAGGGTCGGAACGTACATGCCAGATGGGGGTGTCTATCGCTTTTAAAGGACAATGGCAAGGCTCCGGGTCTGGACTGGGCTGGACTCAGAGTTTAGACTCTTGTGTGGTCCCAGATCCTCCAAACACAGTCAACATAATAACATAAGAAATAGGACCAGGAATAGACCATTTGGCCCCTCGAACCTGCTCCGCCATTTAATAAGATCATGGCTGATCCGATCATGGATTCAGCTCCAGTTCCCTGCCCACTGCCCATAGCCCTTTACTCCCTTATCGCTCAAAAATCTGTCTATCTCCGCCATAAATATATTCAATGACCCAGCCTCCACAATTCTCTGGGGCAGAGAATTCCACAGATTTACAACCCTCTGAGAGAAGAAATTCCTCTTCATCTCAGTTTTAAATGGGCAGCCCCTTATTCTGAGACTATGTTTCCGAGTTTTAGGTTCCCCTATGAGTGGAAATATCCTCTCTGCATTCACCTTGTCAAGCCCCCTCACTATCTTATATGTTTCGGTAAGAGCACTTCTCATTCTTCTGAACTCCAATGTGTATAGGCCCCTCATCTCCGGAATCAACCTAGTGAACCTTCTCTGAACAGACTCCAATGCAAATATATCCTCCCTAAATCTTGAAGGGTGGAAGATGCCTGTGCGTGGATTTTGTTAACGTGGGGTGACCGTTGCGCACCAGCCACCACATGGGCTTGACAGAGCTAGGTCTTGGTCCAGTGGCAAGGGTTACCCAAGACGACTGGAGACCTGCTCTGCTGCACGAACCTAGTGCTGCCCCTGGGCCCTTGGCTCTTCTGGGCCTCGTACCCTCATTCACCGGAGGTTGCTTATGATACCTACTGTATCACCACTAATGCGTATCAGTATAGGGTACACAATGATACCTGGTGTCCAGTTTATGATTCAACCTTTTGTGTTAAACCCCAGATAGGGGTGCAAGTGGCACAGGAAAGGATAATCCCTATTTCAGATTATACCCCAGTAAATTTCACAGTGAGTGGTATTTTGTCAAACCTCAAAGATTATCTATCACATTTTGGGTATGATATCCTGCCATTACCGGAGCATTTGACAAAACTGGTAAAGGATATGGAGCTTTCCCAAAAACATTACTACACTCTCCAGTAAAACAACAGAAACGTGAGAGGAGATCAGGGAAATGACCGTCCCATCTTGGTGGGACATTGAGTTTAATATTGAAATTCCTCCCTGGATCCGAATTGCCTCACATGTATTGATAATTGTACAATTCATTGTGGTGTTGTATCTGTTCGGGTTATCGTGTAAACCAAAACGAAAGGTAAAAAGGGAAAAACCTAAAAAGTTGTATAAAGAGGATTTGGCATTATGAAATCAAATGTATGGACTGTGTAAAAGGAATGTAAGATTTGGCTGGGACTGACAATGCAATCACCATGGCAGAAGAATCGACAAGAGAAATATCTCTAATGTAAGAGATATTAAAGAGGGGAGATGTAGGATCCATTCCTCCCCACCCCCGCCCCCCCCAATGGTAAATATTAGACTATGAAGTATAAAAATCCAGAACTGCATTACAGCCCGCAAAAGGAGCTGGGCAGCAAGGGGTTAATTCAAACACTGCAGCAAAACCATGCGACTGGAAGGACATCATCAGAGGCAATGATGCAGGATTCCTGCCATTTGATCTAATCAACACAGACAATAGCACCAGAAGAGGGACATTCACTGGTCCCTGCCAAGGAGGAAGAGGGACATTCACACATTCATCAACTTCAGAGCCAGGTATCGATTACCAAGGAAGGGAAAAAAGTAAGGACATTCATACCTTCATCAACTTTTGAGCCAGATCTGTTACCAGGAAAGTTTGCATTGTCAGAAAGACCTTATCATACAGACAGGCTGTGGTCAAGGTAATCATGGACACTGACCCTAAACAAAGGACAATTAGCATCAAGAGTGTTTCAACTAGAGACATTCACACATTTAATATTGCCATTGTGTTCACCTGAGGGCACAGGAAATCCATTTCAAGATATTGCAAGTAGGATTTAGTATAAAGAAGAACTTCTTCGAAGAGAGGAGATCAGTGTGTTTTGGACAGTTGACAAGAAGGAACGCGCTGGTAACTACGGTCCAGGCCTACAATCAAACATCAGGAGACAACCGATGATTGGGTGATTGTATGTTCCAGTCAAATCATAGCTGGGATTTTTGTGATTTAGTCTGACTAATTTTATATGCAATAGTCGAATCGCGGATGGGTTTAACTGTGCCATATTGTGTCGATGCAAATTACCCTTGTGTAGAGATTTGTGTTTTGGATTTTGTTATTCCAATATAAATCATACGGATAGGTAATTGTGTATATGTTCAATAAATGAACAAATCTAAGGTTGAGCCAAAACCCTTGCCATGTGTATTTTGTTCTTATAAATCCAAGAGCCTGTGTGTAATGGGGGACTAGTACCAGAAACCCTTACAATGCCCCTTATGCCCCCTCATTCACTTTTGCCAGCAAATATCCATACAGCCCCCTCTTACATCTGCCGACACAATCAAACAACACCCTTCATTTCAACCCGTTGACTGTGTTTCAGTTTTTATCCTTGCCTGTCCACGATATGAAATGCAGTTTGTGTAGATTTAATTTGGAAGTTACTCATAAGAACCTTTTATCAGCTAGTTGGGAGTGTCTCGACGCCGCATTCAGTCGCTCATTAAAACTGTAACTCGCATCAAGCGATGAACATGGTTTTTCTGCAAAACAAGGTTGCCCTCCCAAAGCCAGTCAGCTCATTGTGGTTAGAAACAAAAGACCATTTATATAAATTAAATGATCCTCAGCAAGGCACTTGTCATTGAAATGTAGAGCATTTTGTTCTGAAGCGATGTTTGAATATTTGGAAGATGAACCTCTTCAGTGTCAGGTCTGTATATTGTTCCCCGTGATGTCTTTATACAGCTACTCACAGAAGCACACACTACGCAAGATGGCTCCTTGACAACACTGTTACATGATCTTCCCACATGACCTTTGTCACATGACCGTTTTTATTATTACATGCGTAGCTGCATTACATCAATAGTCCACTAGGTAGAGCTCTATGTCATTTCTCCCTCCCTATTGAAGAAGTAATCATAACAAAATAATCATTATACATAACTTGCAAGGTATACACAACAAAAGATATGAACTTATTTTTCCATATTTACAAATCAACCTTAACCACAGGTTTTCTATTTCAAAGAGGATACCTTCGCTCTTGAACAGAACTTACCAATCTTGTTTTAGAACTTAGACTAATTCTAGGCTGAACCTGAGAATTTTTCTCCAAAGCTAACCCTTGATTTAAATTTGGACTCTCTACAACTTCAGACTGTTTGTCTGCCTGACTCAGACTCAGACTTAAATTCTGACTTTCTCTTGGACTTGTTTCTAGTACATCTGATGTAGGATTTGCTACTGGTACTCTACTTGTATTAAGACTATTTGACTCATCAGAGATAATCAAATCATCCAATTTTCAACTCCTTCCACATCTGTAGGTGAAATATGATCAATGTGAACAAAACTAACCTTTCCATGATCAAACAGCTTGACCAAATATGTGCGAGGGCCACATATCTTCACTACTCTCTCTTTCTGGTAACCACTTTAACCATTTATGGTGATGGTTCTTCACTCTAAGCTTCTAATTCAATTTCACAGTTTTCTCTCTTACTCCACCTCTATCATAACTCTCTTTCTGTCTTGATTGTTTCTTTGCTACTGACTGTGCCAAGTTTGGCTTTAATTTGAGAAACAACTCTGCTGGTGTTTTATCAGTAGCTGTATGAGGAGTATTGCGATAAGTAATCAGAAAATGTGCTAGTTTGTGATCCAACAACAACTGCCGTTTCTTTGGATTTGGATCCAACATTTGCTTGATGAGGGCACATTTTATATTTGTACTGTGCACTCTGCTGCACCATTTGGAGCAGGGTGGTATAGTGGAACTTTGGTATGTTTCACACCGTTTCTGCTCATGAACTGTGCAAATTCTTCTGAACAAAATTGCGGCCCATTATCGGACACAATTTCTTCTGGGAGACCATATGAAGAAAACGATCCTCACAAATTGTCTAGTGTTTTACTTGTTTGCTTTACTATCGAGTAGCGCCCGAAACCTGAGACCAGTGCCCAGAGTGGGATCAGAGGAGCAGTGGTGAAAGCAGGTTCAGAGGCATGGTGGGGATAAAAGCAGCAGCTCCCAAGTCCGGAGACCAGCGGCGAGAGTGGGACCAGAGAAGCGGCAGCAGTGGAGATAAAAGCAGCTAGCTGAGAGCAGTGCGAACAGACCTGTGGGGAGAAAAAAAATCAAAGTGTGACATCATAGGAAAGCAGGTAAGTGATTGGTTGATGAGTATTTCTCTCTTTTTTCTAAATTATGGCATTGGTTTAAATTATGAGCCATGATTAAAAACTGAACATAGATAATTGATATTTCAAAACTTGAAAACCTAATTAGTTAAATAAAATACATTAGAGATGGCAGGGCAGGCAAAGTGTTGCAGCTGCAGACTGTGGGAGCTGGTGGACACCAGTTTGATCCACGGTGACCACATCTGCAGTAAGTGTTGGCGGCTCGACGAACTTCGGTTCAGAGTTGATGAGCTGGGGTCCGAGCTTCAGACACTGCGATACATCAGGGAGAGGGAGAGTTACCTGGACGCTGTGTTCCAGGAGCCACTCACACCCCTTAGGGTAAATACTTCAAAGTTAGTCCGTGATCAAGGACAGGAGGGTGTGACTACGAGTGAGGAACGTATGGGGATCCAGAAGGTTACATTGCAGGAGTCTCAACCCTTGCACTTGTCGAACAGGCATGAGGGTCTTGCTCCCTGTTTGGACGAGGGCAGGGACTGCAGGGAGGATGAGCAAACTGACCACAGCACCCTGGTACAGGGGGCCATTCAAGTTGGGGGACTGTAGTAGTGGTAGGGGACAGTTTTGTTAGGGGGATAGATACTGTTCTCTGCAGCCGAGAGTGTGAGTGCTGAAGGCTGTGTTAAGGATATCTCCTCTGAGCTGGAGAGCAACTTGGAGTGGGAGGGGGAAGATCCAGTTTTCATGGTCCACATAGGAACCAACGACATAGGTAGGACAAAGAATGAGGTTCTGCTGAGGGAGTATGAGCGGCTAGGGCCTAAATTAAAAAGCAGAACCATAAAGAAAATAATCTCTGGATTACTACCTGAGCCACAAGAAAATTGGCATAGGGTAAATCACATCAGAGAGAGATGCCAGCGCTTGGAGAGAGGGTGTTGCCATGAAGCCTTGTACTTGTCTCTCTGACGGAACAAGGTGTTGGTTATGACAAGACCATGTTCTAAGCATTTTGTCAGGAGCAGGGTACCATTGCAGTTGGCTTTCCCTACCCCCATCTCTGCCGATCACACCTCCCCAGAGATCTGTGACCTTTCCAACTCGGGCGTTAAAGTAGCCAAGGAGGGTCAGCTTGTCGCCCATTGGGACTCGAGACAGGGATTGTTCGAGGCTGGAGTAGAATTCCTCTTTGGTCTCGTCTGTGGCTTCCAGTACTGGGGCGTACGCGCTGATGACTGTAGTGCACTGGTTCCGGGCTTGGGTAAGCCAAAGGATCATGAGGCGTTCGTTTATCCCACAAGGGGAGTCTCTGAGATGGCCCACCAGCTAATTTTTTATGGCAAAGCCTACCCCATGGAGGCAGCGTTCTTCTTCTGTTTTACCTTTCCAGAAGAAAGTGAAACCACCACCTTGTTCCTTGAGCTGTCCTTCCCCTGCCCGCCAAGTATCGCTTAGGATGGCGATGTCGACGTCGAAGCGACTCAGTTCCCGCGCAACGATGCCAGTGCGGCATTCCAGTCTGTCGCTGTTGGGGTTGTCCATGAGGTTCCTGGCGTTCCAGATCCTGAACTTCATTTTAAAGGGTGGAAGATGCCTGCATGTGAATTATTTTAACGTTGGGTGGCTGTTGAACACCAGCTACTACACGGGCTTGACAGAGCATGGTCTTGGTCCAGTGACAAGGGGATGCAAGATGATTGGAGACCAGGCTCTGCTACATGGGCCTAGTACACACACACACCCACACACACACACTCCTACTTTCCTCCTCCCTCCTTCCCACAGGTCCTCTCTCCCTGGGTTTCATAGGACGTGGTGTAGGCCTCCTGACCTCACTGTTAGCCCATGCTGCACCTTCCTTTGGCCCTGATCCCACTGCTGGTTCACGCTGCATCACTCCTGGGCCTCGACCTTGCTCCTTGGCCCCGACCTCGCTCCTGGGCCCCGACCTCACTCCTAGGCCCCGACCTCATCGCTGGGTTCGAACTCGCTGCTGGGTCCAGACCTCGCTTCTGGGTCCCGACCTCGCTCTTGGGCTCCGACCTCGCTCCTGGGTGTAAGAAAGGTACTGCAATAATCATGGGCAATTTTAATTTTCACATAGATTGAACAAATCAACTTGGCAAAGGTAGCCTTGAGGACGAGTTCCTAGAGTGTATTCGGGTTTGTTTCTTAGAACAATATGTTGTGGAACCAACCAGGAAGCAGGCTACTTTAGATCAAGTAATGTGTAATGAGTTAGGATTAATTAATGACTCATAGTAAAGGATCCTCTAAGGCAGAGTGATCATAGCACAGTAGAATTTTAAATTCAGTTTGAGGGTGAGAGACTTGGGTCTCAATTTACTGTCCTGAACTTAAATAATGGCAATCACAAAGGTATGAAGACAGAGTTGGCTAAAGTGGACTGGGAAAATAGACTAAATGGTAAATAAATAATGGCAGACATTTAAGGAGATATTTCATAACTCTCACCAAAGATATATTCCAGTGAGAAAGAAAGACACTAAGAGAAAGACGAACCACCTGTGGCTAACTAAGGAAGTTAAGGATGGTATCAAATTGAAAACAAAGGCTTACAATGTTGTGAAGGACAATGGAAGGCCAGAGGATTGGGAAATTTTTAGAAACCAGCAAAGGACCACTAAAAAAGTAATAAAGAGAAAGAAGATAGCTTATCAGAGTAAACTAACAAGAAATATAGAAAGAGACAGTAAGATCTTCTACAGGTATATACAAAGGAAGACAGCAGCTAAAGTAAACGTTGGTCCCTTAGAGGATGAGACTGGAGAATTCATAATGGGAAACGGAAATGGTGGAGACTCTGAACAAATATTTTGCATCGATCTTCTTGGTAGAAGACACTAAAGGCATCCCAATAATAATAGATAATCAAGGGGCTATAGGGAGGTGGGAACTTAAAACAATCACTGTCATTAGAGAAAAAGTACTGGCAAGCAAATGGGACTAAAGGTGGACAAGTCCCCAGGACCTGATGGCCTGCATCCTAGGGTCTTAAAAGAAATGGCTACAGAGATAGTGGACGCATTGGTTGTAATCTACCAAAATTCCCTGGATTCGGGAGCAGGCCCAGCGAATTGGAAAACAATAAATGTAACTCCCCTATTCAAGAAAGGAGGGAGACAGAAAGCAGGAAACTATAGACCAGTTAGCCTAACATCTGCCATTGAGAAAATGCTGGGGTCTATTATTAAGGAAGCAGTAGCAGGACATTTAGAAAATCATAATACAGTCAAGCAGAGTCAGCATGGTTTTATGAAAGGGAAATCATGTTTGACAAATTTGCTGGAGTTCTTTGAGGATGTAACGAGTAGGTTGAATAAACGGGAACCAGTGGATGCGGTGAATTTGGACTTCCAGAAGGCATTCGATAAGGTGCCACATAAGAGGTTACTGCACAAGATAAAAGCTCACGGGGTCGGGGGTAATATATTAGCATGGATAGAGGATTGGCGAACTAACAGAAAGCAGAGAGTCAGGATTAATGGGTCATTTTCCAGTTGGCAAACTGTAACTAGTGGGGTGCCGCAGGGATCGGTGCTGGGGCCTCAACTATTTACAATCTATATTAATGAATTGGATGAAGGGAATGAGTGTAATGTAGCCAAGTTTGCTGAGGATATAAAGATGGGTGGGAAAGCAAGTTGTGAAGAGGACACAAGAAATCTGCAAAGGGACATAGTCAGACTAAGTGAGTGGGAAAACATTTGGCAGATGGAGTATAATGTGGGAAAGTGTGAGGTTATCCACTTTGACAGGAAAAATAAAAAAGCAAATTATTATTTAAATGGAGAGAGATTACATAATGCTGCAGTACAGAGGGACCTCAGGGTCCTTGTACATGAAACACAAAAAGCTAGCATGCAGGTACAGCAAGTAATTAGGAAGGCAAATGGAATGTTGGCCTTTATTGCAAGATGATGGAGTATAAAAGTAGGGAAGTCCTGATACAACTGCACAGGGCTTTGGTGAGGTCACACATACTTTTCTCTTCAATCATCCTGAACAGTGAGCAGGGACAATCATGCACTCTGATTTTGGCCAAACTGCTAGTCCTGTCATTTGTTCCTTTCTCTTCTTAAAAGCAGCCACCAAAAAGTCCAAAGTCATTGCGTCGTTATAAATTAAGCTGAGTTGACATGGCAAAGTGGTGGCGGTAAATATTAAATACTAATTAAATACCTCATTGTCTTCAGTCCACAGCACAAACTCCATTCCCGAGGCACTGACTCCATCCCCCTCTCTGGTCACTGTCTGAGGCAGACCAAACTGTACGCAACCTCGTCGTCCAATTTGACCCTGAGCTAAGCTTCCGACTCCATATCCTCTTCATCACCAAGACTTCCTTCTTCCATCTCCATAATGTCACCCTGTCTCCACCCTGGCTTCAGCCCATCTGCTGCTGAAACCCCTATCCATCCATTGCTGTCTCTAGATTCGACTATTCCGATGCTCTTCTGGCCGACCATCTACCCTTCATAATCTTGAGCTCCTTCAAAACTCTGCTTTCCATACCCTAACTCACACCGCGACCCCTTCACCCATCACAACAGTGTTCGCTGACCTACATTGGCTCCCAGCCTGGTAGCACCTCAATTAAGAAACGTTCATCCTTTTGTTCAAATCCCTCCATGGCCTCGCTCCCGTCTTATCTCTGTAACCTCCTCCAGCCCTACAACTCTCTGAGATCTCTGCGCTCCACCAATTCTGGCTGTAGTGGGGTATTTAAAATAAACACTCAACACCAGGTCAGGGTTCAAAGATTCAAGTAGTCATTATTTTGCACCAGTGGGGAGCCTGCCTGTTGGTTGTCTGTAGCCAGGCTTCTCTGATGATACAAAGTTCCAAGCAAACTTTTATACACTTAATGATGATGTCAGCCATGTGCACGGCCCCACTATGCCATTTAATGGTGGCAGATTAGTAAAAGGGGAGGTGCAACGAGACCTGGGTGTCATGCTACATCAGTCACTGAAGGTAGGCATGCAGGTACAGCAGGCAGTAAAGAAAGCAAATGGCATGCTGGCCTTCATAGCGAGAGGATTTGAGTATAGGAACAGGGAGGTCTTACTGCAGTTGTACAGGGCCTTGGTGAGACCACACCTTTAGTATTGTGTACAGTTTTGGTCTCCTAATCTGAGGAAGGACATGCTTGCTATTGAGGGAGTGCAGCGAAGGTTCACCAGACTAATTCCCGGGATGTCAGGACTGACATATCAAGAAAGACTGGATCGGCTAGGCTTATACTCACTGGAATTTAGAAGAATGAGAGGGGATCTCATAGAAACATGTAAAATTCTGATGGGATTGGACAGGTTAGATGCAGGAAGAATGTTCCCAATGTTTGGGAAATCCAGAACCAGGGGTCACAATCTAAGGATAAGGGGTAAGACATTTAGGACTGAGATGAGGAGAAACTTCTTCACTCAGAGAATTGTGAACCTGTGGAATTCTCTACCATAGAAAGTTGTTGAGTCCAGTTCGTCGGATATATTTAAAAGGGAGTTAGATGTGGCCCTTATGGCTAAGGGGATCAGTGGGTATGGAGAGAAGGCAGGAGTGGGGTACTGAAGTTGTATGATCAGCCATGATCATATTGAATGGCGGTGCAGGCTCGAAGGGCCGAATGGCCTGCTCTTGCACCTATTTTCTATGTTTCAATGTTTCTATGTTAATTGGCCCAAAGCCCGCATGCACAATTGCAGCTTATCTAATTCCCTTTCACATCACACAATCATTGGCCTATGTCTCATACCAGATCGAGTTTCCCCAACATGTTACTTCTGACCCTTTGCCCTGTTTAACTTCCCCTCTGGGCTTCCTGTGGTTCAATAGCTGGGCTATTTTTAATTCTCCTCAGGTTACACAGCTCGTAACAATTAATCATTCTGACATGTTATTTCTTGTGCTACCCCTTCTGCCCTTTAAACAAATTAGAAAGTTAACCACGACAAAAGCCTGTGCCAACTCGTTTTAGTCCCGAGACCCATTCTTAACCCTTCAATTATAACAGAGCTCGAAAGCACAACTTCACTTGCCCCTTGCGCATCCCTGACTTCCTTGGTCCTTCCATTGGCGGCCGTACTTTCAGCTGCCTAGGCCCCCAAGCACTGGAATTCCCTCCCTAAACCTCTCCGCCGCTCTACCTCTCTCCTCACTTAAGTTTCTCCTGAAAACCTACCTCTTTGACCAAGCATTTGGTCACCTGTCCCACTATCTATTTATGTGGCTCAGTGTCAAATTTTGTCTGATAATGCTCCTGGGATGTTTTACTACATTAAAGGTACTATATAAATGCAAGTTGTTGATGCTGAGTTGACATGGCAAGGTGCTGGGCCCATTGCTGTCCATGATGCAGACCAATGAAGTAGAGTTCGAGACTGAAACAAAGGGGGTGAAGTTCAGCTTTGATGGGGTGCAGAGCGGTCAATGGTCAATGAATCCCACGGAATGTTAAAATCAGGCGGGGCAAATAATGGGCAGCCCATCCGCGACCCATCGCAT
This sequence comes from Pristiophorus japonicus, assembly GCF_044704955.1. Classification (NCBI taxonomy): domain Eukaryota; kingdom Metazoa; phylum Chordata; class Chondrichthyes; family Pristiophoridae; genus Pristiophorus; species Pristiophorus japonicus. The sequence continues at coordinate 284,972,966 of NC_091981.1, read as the reverse complement.
TGAATTGCATCCCCAAAAAACATCTCGTTGTTGAGATGACACCAGATTGAGGCAGGGGTGGAGATTTTTCAGATACTGTTGAATGTGCAAACGAATTACAAAGGGATCCAAGATGGTTGGGAAGGTGGATTGTCAAGTGGGCAGACGAACATATGTATGTAATGAGACCATGGAAGGGAAATAAACAGCGAGAATATGTTAAATGGCTCTCTGCTCAAGGAAACAGCACAGAAAGGGTTTTTTTGTGTTGTTGGTTGAATAATAAATATTGGCTAGGACACTGGAAGAGCTTCTTCAAATAGCACGATGGGACCTTTAGCGTCCACTTGAGTATACAGAGGGCCTCTTTAACATTTTATTAGAATGTAATGTACTAAAGTGTCAGCATAGAATTTATTCTCAAAGTCCCATGGAGAGGGACTTGAACCCCTGCCCTCTCTAACTCATGGGAAGGAGGGCTACCTCTGTGAACCAAGGGCGACACCATGTAAAGGAAACAAAACAAACTGCTCATGTAACATCCCGCTTCAGTTTGACCCCGGCTCACTGGTTCTGAAGTTTGTGGTTAGCTTGAGTATATTGTCAGTGTTCAATTTATCACTTCACGTCAGAATCTTGGATGCTCCAACAATCTCTCCCCTCAGCCTTCTCTTCTCCAGAGTAAGCAGGCTCGGGCTCCTCATCCTCTCCTCACAGCTCAGAAGCCTTAAGCTGACTTTCAGTGCTGTTGCTCTTTCCTGCATGATTCCCAATGTCTGGATATCTTTGCTTTTCCCTGACCAGAATGGTCCACAGAAATCGGGTGCCATGTATAGACTCGTTGGGGTCGGTTTTGACAGCTGGGCGACTGAATTTTGAGCTGGTTGGCCGGCCACCTGTTCCAGCTGTGCAGAGGACCCCCCTGTCATGTATTCAACCAGCATTGTAACCCATGTATAGTCTGACCTAAGTTGTACACTGTGAGAACACTGACCACAAGGTGGTGAACTTTGGGAGACACTCCTAACCTGGACCTTCAGATATAAAAGGGGAAGCTCCACCCACTTCCATCACTTGAGTGCTAAGAAATAAAGGACAGGTCACAGACTGACCGTCTCTCAAGCATGGGCCTCGTGTGCATTTGTACTGTATAGCAAGGACGTATCACCCCGCCCCTCGCAATTTTGAGGTCCCGGCCTCAGTTAAGTTTGTGGGCTGCCAATCAGACCTCAAGATCGGGCATCACCTCTCCCTATCTATGTAATCCCCTCCAGCCCTCCACTGGCCCCTGAACTCTCCATTCCTCTGGCCTCTTGTGCATCGCACACCATCCCTTCACCTCAGCAATGGCGACTGTGTCTTCACCCGCCTAGGCCCCACACGCTGGAATTCCCTTCCCTCGCCTCTCCACTTTGCTCTCCTCCTTTAAGACCTGCCTCTGCAAAGCACCGTGGATATTCTTCTATGTTGAAGGCACGAGACAATTGCAAAGTTGTTGCTGCTGTTTCCTTATTGCTGCTCCACCCAGCACAGCTCGTTTCAACAACAATAACAACTTGTACTTATATAGCGCCTTTAACATAGTGAAACATTCCAAGGCACTTCACAGGAGTATTATGAGATTAAAATTTGACACCAAGCCGCAAAAGTAGAAATTAGCGCAGGTGACCAAAAGCTGAGTCAAAGAGGTAGGTTTTAAGGAGTGTCTTAAAGGGGGAAAGCGAGGTAGAGAGGCAGAGAGGTTTAGGCAGCGAGTTGCAGAGCTTGGGGCCCAGTTAACAGAAGGTAAGGCCACCAATGGTTGAGTTATTAGAATCAGTCAGATATTCAACAATACCCCCAGGTCTCTCTTCTGTACTGTGTCCACTAGCCTAAAGCTATTTAGTTTATATTCCTGCTGTTTATTTCCCTACCACGGCATTGCTGGTAAGTCCTCTCCCACTCGAAGTGCTCATGTGTTGATGTCGAGCCGTGGGCCCGGGGGCAGCACGGGCCCAGCCCACACTGCGATATGTGTGCGCACTGGGTCCATACAGCAGAGCAGGTCTCCAGTCGTCTTGGTTAATCCTTGCCACTGGACCAAGACCTAGCTCTGTCAAGCCCGTGTGATGTCTGATGTGCAACGGTCACCACACGTTAAAAAAATCCACACACAGGCATCTTCCACCCCCTCAACTGGAGTTCAGGACTGGAACATCGGGCCCTTCATCGAAACACCTGTGAACTCGTGGAAGCAAGTCATCCTCGTTCGAGGGAGCGCCTATGATGACAAACCTGGATACTCACACAAGTGAAGTCTAGTCCTGATCGATTGCGATGGAACAATGCTCTCCTCCTGTCTCCAGGCTGTTAGGTGAATAATTCTGAGGGACAAAGGAAGCTGCGAGGTTAGCTTAAAATGACCCCAATTATCTCTACCCTGTTTCTCACCTCACCTGTTCTTGTTGGGCATGTCTTTACTTGTCCCTGTTAACCCTACAACAGGAGCCTCTTCGACCTAATTGTGCCAGTCCTGAGGAAGGGTTCCTCCTGTACTATTATCTTAACTTACTCTCCTCGATGCTGATTGACCTGCCAATTATTTCTAACATTCTTGTGTTGCCATGGTTCAGTGGGTATCACACTCGCCTCTGGGTCAGAAGGCTGTGGGTTCCAGTCTCACTCAGGTACTTGAGCACAAAAATCTAGGCTGACACTCCAGTGCAGTGCTGAGGGAGTTCTGCATTGCCGGAGGCGCCGTCTTTTGGATGAATCATTAAACCGAGGTCCCGTCTGCTCTCTCAGATGATGTAAAAGATCCCATGGCACTATTTCGAGGAAGAGCAGGGGAGTTATCCCCAGTGTCCTGGCCAATGTTTATCCCTCAATCAACATAATAAAACATATTATCTGGTCAATATCACGTTTTGCGTTTGTGGGTGCATGCTGTGTGCAAATGGACTGCCGAGTTTCCCACGTTGCAACAGTGACTACACTTCCAAAAGTACTTCATTGGCTGTAAAGCGCTTTGGGACGTCCGATGGTCATGAAGGGCGCTGTATAAATGTAAGTCTTTCATAAGATGTTCATAATACAAGAGGAGGCCATTCGGCCCATCGCAGCTTGCTGGCTCTTTACTCGAGCAAGCCAATAGTAATCCCATTGCCCTGCTCGCTCCCTGTAAATTCCTCTGCTTCAAATATTTATCCAGATTTCCCTTAAACGCTGCAACAGTCAATGTCTCAACCAGTCCCTGTAGCAAAGCATTTCATGCTCCAACAATTGATGGCTCACACACAGTCCCTTCTAATCATTCTCGGAGCGTTTATAACCTTTATTTCAAATATATATATAAACTGCTTCCTTTGCTGTTAATCTAGCCTGCCTGCCTGTGTGATTGCTCAGAACTAATAATACAATGTGAAAAATTGTAGTCAGAAAGTTCACTTTTAAACATTCACTTTTTGTCAGATGTTCTTTTATCCGATAATTAAATTACACGCACACATTTACCAAATTAAAGCTCCACTGGCTGTAATTCAGGATTAACTTTGATACTTGCCCTTAGTGATCCAGGGGTGAGATGAGGAGAATTTATTATTTTCAGGCAGCTAGTTGTTATGGTCTGGGACACACTGCCTGAAAGGGCGGTGGAAGCAGATTCAATCTTAACTTTCAAAATTGGAATTGGATATAGGCTTGAAAAGGAAAACAACATTGCAGGGCTATGGGGAACAAGCCGGGAGAGTGGGATTAATTGGGCAGGTCTTTCACAGAGCCGGCACAGTCACGATGGGCCGAATGGCCTTCTGTACCGTATGATCCTGGGATTCCATGAATATTGAAGTGTTTCAAAATTCCTCTCATCCATACCTTTAATGGAAAAGTCGAGGCACGTACAGAAGGCAGTGACTTTATTGTGAAATTATTGATCAGAGTTGGTCATCTGTTGGGAAGTGGCCGCAAACCAGAGGGGACAAGATCTGTCTTTTAATGTTTTATCTTATGACAAGTTTGTAGAGTTTATTCATCTGGCTCCTCCGTTAGTTCACCAGGTGAATGTATCATGTGACGTAGCTGGGGGTGGGGGGGAGGCTATATGGGAAATTGGGAAATTTTCCATGTGCTCCCGTGAATATTTCCATAGTGCTGTATTAAAAGAAAGAAAAAGAAAGACTTGCATTCATATAGCACCAGTCACAACCTCAGGACTTCCCAAAGCGCTTTACAGCCAATTAACTATTTTTGAAATGCAGCCAGTTTGTGCACAGCAAGATCCCACAAACAGCAATGTGATGATCACCAGATGATCACTTTTAGACCTGTTGGTTGATGACTATCTATTGGCCAGGACTGATCTTCTTCAAAATAGATGGCAAATGGAGCTCAGCTAAACATCTGATCCAAAAGGCAGCATCTCTGACAGTACCGCACTCCCGCAGTACTGCACCGGAGTGTCAGCCTCGATTTTATAGTCATGTCTCTGGAGTACGACTCAACCCCACAACCTGCTGACTCAGAGACGAGAATACTACCCACTGATCCCCGGCTGACACTCTTCATTGGTGCCCCATTGTTCCTGAAGAATCCCGTCGCCTTTCAGGAGAGCCGGTCCACTCCTGCGAAGATGTTGGATTACTGAATGTTACCTAAAGCTTATTTAAGCCTTTCTCAAACCTGGATTACAAGGAACCCAAACAAAAGTTCCATAACTAAGTGTAGAAGGCAGCTGCTAATACGGACCTGAAGTGCACGGCTATTGAAGGCAAGGTGTCATCCCTCTTGACAAGGAAAATCCTCCTCAGCATCTAACCATTTTCACATTCAAAATCTAATGATGAGCAGGTCCAATGACTCGGTTGATGCTGCGATGGCCAAGTCTCGGACTGAGCCATAAGGACCAGTCAGCTCCCAGGTATGATCATCAGGCTCTGCTGCTTCTGCTGATCTCAGTATCCGATGGGAAAAAGGGAATCTCGATCTCCATCTGTTGGCCACCGCTCATCGTAGAGATGCACACATGAAGACTGGCAGCACGTGTCGGTCGGGACCTGTGGAACTGCGACTCAGCGCGAGTCAATTGAAGAAAACATATTTAAAAAGGGCTTGGCAGACAACGTACGTTCCAAAGCAACACTTCTCGTTTACTATTTTTGCCCATTTTAGTTGATGTTACCTGGCCATTTACGGCGCGAGAACTGAACTCGTAAATGTCAGAACTTGCTAATAAATGGAGATGATCAAATAGTACTCAAACAGTCTCAAATAGTTCAACAGTTTAAATATTCACACAAATATGAACATTTTATAAGGGAGATGGAATGTACTGATGTGCAAAACTTAAAATATTTATATTATCCGTTAGCTGGCATCTCAGAATTGTATCGATGCCACGTCATCCAGATGAATCATTTGGCCAAATTAAAAATAAATAATACCAATGAGTCCACAGCTTAAATAATACACAACTCACAGCCCATCCTTTGGAATGGAGCGTGGCACTGAAAGACTGGAGGAAGGAAGGAAGGAAGGAAGGAAGGAAGGAAGGAAGGAAGGAAGGAAGGAAGGAAGGAAGGAAGGAAGGAAGGAAGGAAGGAAGGAAGGAAAAAGAAAGAAAGATTTGCATTTCTATAGCGACTTTCAAAACATCAATGGGGAAAAATTCTGTATCGCCCCGTTTGGATTCGGTAACAGTCGAGAGGCACAAGGCTTGGTGCCAGGCGTTGAAGTCCAATCCCTTTATAAACATTTGTGTTACTGCCCCCAGTAGGAAGTGGAGCACTAATTCAAGTGCTTTACCTCAGAAGTAGCAATAAAGTCCAGCGGTGGTAGTGAGGGTTTCCATTAGTGAACATTTAGGGTCATGCTCGACGAACGTGGTCGAGTTATTCGAGGAAGTTACTGGTCGAATGGATAAAGGGAACAGGGCTAGACTGAGGCTTTGAAAAGGCATTTGATCAAGTGATGCAACCCTGAACGTGCCCATGCATCCTGGTATGACTAACACCTGTACAGCAGCAGACAGAAGTATGGTGGAATAAGTGGCCTTTCATTTCAAAATTAATTCTGGAGTACAGTTTGGAAATCAGAGTCTGGATGGTGACATGGCTTTATGAAGGAGACTTCAATTAACCTTGAGGTTTCCACTGAAAACTGTAACCAATGTAGCAATAGGTAAAGAGAGTGTTCGCATTTATAGAATACCTCATCATGATGGCCCACAAAGATGAATTACTTTTAAAGTTCAGTCAGTATTGGTGTGTGGGCAAAGCAGGTCAGTCAATAGGGCTGGGGGTTCTAATTATCCGCTTCTCGATTGGGACAGAGAGGCAACAATTGGAAGAAAGGGAATATAATTCCAATGTATACAGGACTCCTTCCTGTTGCAACCTCCCTCTTTGACTAAGCTTTCGGTCAGCTGTCTCCAATATCTACTTATGTGGCTCGGTGTCAAATATTGGTTGATAACGCTCCTGTGAAGTGCCAGGGAACATTTTACTTCATTAAAGACACTAAGCAGATGAAACACCAAGGGTGGCAGTGTTGCTAGATCTGGTTATGGATAACTGAAATAGGTCAGGTACTTGAGCGAAATGTGAGTGAGCATCTTGGGAGTAGTGACCACAATAGGATCAGGTTTAAGACTGAACTAGAAAAGGAATAAGTCAGTACGAAAACAAGAAGATTGGATCGGGGCAGATTTTGAGGAGCGAATTAGCTGAAGTGAGGCATTGGCTCCCAGGATTGTAGAGTGACAGTGGGTGTTTTGAGATTGGAATGGTACGGAACAAATATATTCCATTAAAAAAGAAGGAAATCATCATCATCAAGACTTGCTTCCACTCCTGAAGTGAGTTCTTTGGTGACTGAACAGTCCAATACGAGAGCCACAGTCCCTGTCACAGGTGGGGCAGATAGTCATTGAGGGAAGGAGTAGGTAGGACTGGTTTACCACACACTCCTTCCGCTGCCCGCGCTTGACCTCTTCACGCTCTCGGTGACGAGACTCGAAGAGCTCAGCGCCCTCCCGGATGCACTTCCTCCACTTAGGGCGGTCTTTGGCCAGGGATTCCCAGGTGTCAGTGGGGATGTTGCACTTTATCAGGGAGGCTTTGAGGGTGTCCTTGTAATGTTTCCATTGCCCACCTTTGGCTCATTTGCCGTGAAGGAGCTCCGCATAGAGCATTTGCTTAGGGAGTCTCGTATCTGGCATGCGAACTATGTGGCCTGCCTAGTGAAGTTGATTCAGTGTGGTCAGTGCTTCAATACTGGGGATGTTAGCCTGGTCGAGGACACTGATGTTGGTGCACCTGTCCTCCCAGGGGATTTGCCGGATCTTGCCGAGACAGCGTTGGTGATATATCTCCAGCGACTTGAGGTGTCTTCTGTACATCATCCATACAGGAGGGCGGGATAGTAGTTTTAGGATCCTACATATAAATAAAGAGGTTAGACCCAATTAAAATTTAAAGAAAGTCTATAAGGTCTGCAAGAAACATAGGAACAGGAGGAGGCCATTCAGTTCTTCAATCCTTTCCTCCATTTAGCAAGATCATGGCTGATCTGTATCTTAACTCTAACTTTGGTTCCAAATCGCTTGATACCCTTGCCTAACAAAAATCTATTGATTGCAGTTTTGAAATTTTCAAGTGACCCCCCCAACTTCAACACCTTTTGGAGGATAGAGTTCCAGATTCTCACCGCCCTTTGTGTGAAGAAGTGCTTCCTGACATCACAGCTGAACGGCCTCGCTCTAATTTTAAGGTTAGGCCCCCTTGAATAAGAATAATAATAATGTAAATGCTAAAGGAGAATATGAGCAAATATGGAAAGAAGTTATAAGCGGGATAAGGAAAGTTAAGAGGGAGTATGAGGGAAACATTTCAGGAGACATCAAAAGGAGCAGTAAAGCATGTTGTGCCCATATCAGTAAGGAGAGACCTGTTGAAGGTGAGGTGGGCCCCTGGGAGAAGAGGATGGTCAATTTGTCAGAGATGATCAGCACAGCGCAAGTATTGAATAAGTCATTTGCTTTGAACTTTGCTAAAGAGGATATGGGGCAGGAGGTTAGTACTGAAGTTAATGACAGGGCAAATGTGATCAGAACTATTTGCTCGCATGGAGGGTAAGTAACAACACAGACTAGTTGGGCCGAATGGCCTGTCTCCATGTTGTAACTTGGTTAATACACTCCCTTCAATCCTGAAAAACTGCCCCACTTGTCAATTCTAAGGCCAGAATGTCTTCCTTGCATGGACTGTAATATCTTACTGGGAAGCATCACTTGAGTGTTTTTTTTAGAAATGTGTTATTATTGATCACTTTTATGTTAATTTCATTCATTTCCGGCTTTGGCCTGCTCAGTGAGTTTCTGTCTAAAGCCTGCAAATGCCTATTTTGTTTCTGGTGACATGGAAAGCAAGGCCGGTGCTTAAGCTAATGGCCTAGAAATCCCGGCCTCCCCTGGTCCGTACGGAGTGTGTACGGACCCGGGGAGGCATCACAAAAGCCGGTTTTCAGCGCACAATGTGCATGCGCTGAAAACCGGCTTTTCCGATCTGTTAAGATTTTTCTCCGCCCCAATCCATGGCGGAGAATCTGGCAATTTTCAGGGCTTTGTTGCTTTTTTCCGGCTGGAGCAGTGTTGCTGTCGTCAGCGGGGCGGAAGTACAGGCGGGCCGGAGCCGCTGACGCGTCACAATGTCCCTCCCCTTCAGTTAAAGAGGAGGGCCGCTGCAAACTCTGGAGCCACTTTAGTGGCAAACACTGGGCCAGCAGGGAGGGTTTTGGCTGGGCCAGCGGCCTGGCACCCAAGAAAGGGGGTACCAGGCCGAACGCGTGGGCATAATTGTCGGCTTGACCTAGCAGTCGGCCGGCAATAAAAAAATAACCAAGTCGTCGGCAGCGCGACCTCCCCTTTAAGGGCAGACACACCGCCCAGCCTCAGACCAGTCAGTGGCACTGACCGGTGATGGTGCCGTCCCCGCGGGGCAATTCCACGTGGGGGTCAGAAAGGGGGTTGCCAGCGGTCAGTGTGGGGTCGGCGCGTAGCTGACGTGGCGGGAAAACGGGCAGCATGGAAACCCGTTCCTGCGACTCCCGGCCTGGGGGGGGCAGCGTCGGTCAGTAAAGCCTCTCCGCTCCATTACCGCCTCTTAGAGGCACAAATTTTTTTTTTTTTTTTTTAATTCGTAGCCAATCGTTCCAATTCTTTGTCAAATCACAAACGCCAGAGGTCACCTTGCACACGCCAAGGATCACTCTGCGCCAATGCTCTTAGCCAAAAGGCCTAGAGCCACTGCACCGTTCCTGGAAGTACTGCAATACCAGGTTCGTGCCATGGAGGTGGATGGGTCAAGCCACCCCACACACCTCCGTGGAGGTGGATGGGTCAAGCCACCCCACCCACCTCCTGTTTCCAAAAAAGCAAGCATATACCTTCCTGACCAGGGAGAAACCACCCGGAGGTCATGGTGGCTGGTCAGGTCAGTTACGCATGATCTTAGCCAAAAGGCCGAGAAGCGGCACAAATGGAGCTTATGGAGGGGCCAATTTCCACCTCTGTGTCTTTACTTATACTGATTGCTTTAAGTTCTTCATTCCCTCTAGACCCCTGGTTCCTCATTATTTCCAGAATGTTTTTTGTGTCTTCTACCGTGAAGACAGATAAAAAAGTATTTGTTTAATGTCTTGTCATTTCTTTATTGCCCATTATAATTTCTCCTGGCTCTGCATCTAATGGGTACACATTTACTTTCGCTAATCACTTCCTATTTACATACCTATAAAAACCTAGGGAGAAGGGAATAGAAGGTTACATAGAAACATAGAAAATAGGTGCAGGAGTAGGCCATTCGGCCCTTCGAGCCTGCACCACCATTCAATATGATCATGGCTGATCATTCACCTCAGTACCCCATTCCTGCTTTCCCTCCATACCCCTTGATCCCTTTAGCCGTAAGGGCCACATCTAACTCCCTTTTGAATATATCTATATGGCCTCAACAACTTTCTGTGGTAGAGAATTCCACAGGTTCACAATTCTCTGAGTGAAGAAGTTTCTCCTCATCTCGGTCCTAAATGGCTTACCCCTTATCCTTAGACTGTGACCCCTGGTTCTGGTCTTCCTCAACATCAGGAACATTCTTCCTGCATCTAAACTGTCCAATCCTATCAGATAGAGTTGGATAATGAAAGACGGGCGGCTCAAGTGGAGCATAAACGCCGGCATGGACTGGTTGGGCCGAATGGCCTATTTCTGTGTCGTATATCCCATGAAATGTAATTCTAATTGTAGTTTCCAGGCTGATAAAGAGGATTGACCTTGTAGATTGGTATACTCTTAGATTGCTGTTGTGTAATGCAAATGCCTCTCTTGTTAATCTTTCCAAAATGGTTAAATGGGCTTCAATTCAAATGGAAGGGTGACTGTGCCTTCTGGTGGCTGTTGAGACGTTACCCCTGCTCAGATCCACTAACTTGGTGCTGCTCTGGCTGGCTCTAGGGACTAGACTCCACCTACTGGAGTCATGGGGAGCGGCATGGGAACCAGTGCTGAGCCATCAGTGAGTGCTGAGGGCCACCTTCTGCACTAGATGGGCAAAGCGCCCCCAGGTGGATAATATTAGACAAGCATCATCTTTATTTAAAGGTGTCTTCCAATTTGTTTTTGTTCTTTGACAAGCAGGAAGCAAAAGGTAATGGTTGATGGGTGTTTTGTGACTGGAAGGCTGTATCCAGTGGGGTACCACAGGGCTCAGTGCTGGGTCCCTTGCTTTTTGTGGCATACATCAATGACTTGGACTTGAATGTTGGGGGTATGATTAAAAAGTTCACAGATGACACTAAAATTGGCTGTGTGGTTGATAATGAAGAAGAAAGCTGCAGACTGCAGGAAGATATCAATGTACTGGTCAGGTGGGCAGAACAGTGGCAAATGGAATTCAATCCGGATAAGTGCGACTTAATGCATTTGGGGAGGTCTAACAAGGCAAGGGAATACACATTAAATGGTGCAACACTGAGAAGTGTAGAGGAACAAAGGGACCTTGGAGTGCAGGTAGAAGGCATATGGAATACTTTCCTTTATTAGTCGAGGCATGGAATACAAGAGCAGGGGGGTTATGCTTGAACTGTATAAAACACTGGTTAGGCCGCAGCTGGAGTATTGCGTGCAGTTCGGGTCACCACATTACAGGAAAGATGTGATTACATTGGAAGGGATGCAGAGGAGATTTACAAGAATGTTGCCTGGGCTGGAGAATTTTGGCTATGAGTAAAGATGGGAGATACTGGGTTTGTTTTCTTTGGAACAGAGGAGGCTGAGGGGAGACCTGATTGAGGTGTATAAAATTATGAGGGGTCTGGATAGAGTGGATAGGAAGGACTTGTTTCCCTTGGCAGAGGGGTCAACAACCAGGGGGCATGGATTTAAAGTAATTGGGGGAGGTTTAGAGGAGATATGAAGGGAAAATTCTTCACCCAGAGGGTGGTGGGGGTCTGGAACTCACTGCCTGAAAGGGTGGTAGAGGCAGAAAGCCTCACCACAATTAAAAAATATTTGGATGTGCACTTAAAGTGCCGTAACCTACAGGGCTATGGACCAATAGCTGGAAAGTGGGATTAGGCTGGATAGCTCTTGGTCGGCCGACACGGACACAATGGTCAGAAATGGCCTCCTTCCGTGCTGTAAATGTCTATGATTCTATGATTCTATGACTCAAATCACGTTGAAATATGTCTGCGCTCTTCTCAGAACTCCTTCACGGCAAACGAGCCAAAGGTGGGCAGAGGAAACGTTACAAGGAGACACTCAAATCCAGCCTGAAAAAGTGCAACATCCCCACTGACACCTGGGAGTCCCTGACCGGAGACCGCCCTAAGTGGAGGAAATGTATTCGGGAGGGCGCTGAGCACCTTGAGTCTCATCGCCGAGAGCATGCAGAAATCAAGCGCAGGCAGCGGAAGGAGCGTGCGGCAAACCTGTCCCACCCACCCCTTCCCTCAACGACTATCTGTCCCACCTGTGACAGGGGCTGTAGTTCCCATATCGGACTGTTCAGTCACCTAAGGACTCATTTTTAGAGTGGAAGCAAGTCTTCCTCGATTCTGAGGGACTGCCTCTGATGATGATGATGATGACACTTTTACAGAAGGCACAGGAAGAGACCAGAATCTAAAAATTGATTTAATACAAGCTTTTGGGATTGACTGGACAAAGTAAGAAAATGGGCGGCAGCCTGGGGGCAGGTGATGACTTATCACCAATTAAGGACAATCTCTGCAGTTAAGAAACAGACTGGTTTTATGCAAAGAAACAATGGGTTTGATACATTAGATATAAACCCACAGAATTGCCCCTGAACTGATTGGCCGAGGGGAAAAAACAGTTCTCTCTGGAGACTCCAATCTGCAAGAAACCAGAACAACAAAGGGACCCCACAAGGTGTACATTTTTGGAGAACGGGGTACTTAAGATAAGGAGTTATCTTTCGCCCTGTAGACTCCGTGTGCAAATTGGGGATATCCAGGTCCATCATCGCAGTCAGTCAAATGGATCACCATAAACAACGTATCGATCCAAACATATAATCGGAAACCGCAGCTCCATGGGGTATTATTCATAAAATGGATATATATACACGAACTGGGAGCAGCTCGGCGAACGGAACGAACACGGAAGAAACGGAAGAGAAGAAAACAACCAGAGAGGGAACATCGAAGAGGAACAACCAGTCACAGAACCAACAACCACGAAACTACAATCTATGGTTACAGCAACTAACTGTACGGGTGATTGTATGTCTTCGGTCAATTCTCTCAGAAGTCTTGTTCTGTAGTTTTTAGTTAGTTTTTGCGTAATAAAACTGACAGCTGGGTTAAGCCTAAAATTTGTGCCATGTGTTGTCCATTTTCCTGTAATTCCCGAGGTCTATGAATCAAAGTAGAGTGTAAAACAAACACCCTACACTGTAGACAACTTTAACACTGACACTAAAAGAAGGCGGGAGCTCGGAGCAGCGCGAGTCCGGGGTCGGAGAGAGGCCTATAAAGGCCAGCGGGAGCTCGGAGCAGTCAGTCGAGGAGGCGGGAGCTCGGAGCAGCGCGAGTCCGGGGTCGGCGAGAGGCCTATAAAGGCCAGCGGGAGTCGAGCAGTTCGAGCAGTCAGTCGAGGAGGCGGGAGCTCGGAGCAGCGCGAGTCCGGGGTCGGAGAGAGGCCTATAAAGGCCAGCGGGAGCTCGGAGCAGTCAGTCGAGGAGGCGGGAGCTCGGAGCAGCGCGAGTCCGGGGTCGGCGAGAGGCGTACTGGTGCAGCTACAAGGAGAAGGCAAAAAAACAAAGGTGACGTCACAGCCTAGGGGGTAAGTGATTGGCTGGTGATTGGTGAGTAGTTTTTCTTTTTCTTCTTATATTGGTCAGTAACTTTTAACATTGTTATTACCAGTTTAAGTGTATCTAAGGGTTAAGTCATGGCAGGAGAGCTCGGTCGGGTGTTATGCTCCTCCTGTACCATGTGGGAACTCAGGGACGCTTCCGGTGTCCCTGACGACTATGTGTGCGGGAAGTGTATCCGCCTCCAGCTCCTGACGGTCCGCGTTACGGAATTGGAGCTGAGGGTGGATTTACTCTGGAGCATCCACGATGCTGAGAATGACGTGAGTATCACGTGTAGTGAGTTGGTCTTACCGCAGGGAAAGGGTCCACAGCCAGATAGGGAATGGAAGACCAGCAGGAAGAGTAGAGCAAGGAAGGTAGTGCAGGGGTCCCCTGCGGTCATCCCCCTGCAAAACAGATACACCGCTTTGGGTACTGTTGAGGGGAATGACTCATCAGGGGAGGGCAGCAGCAGCCAAGTTCATGGCACCGTGGCTGGCTCTGCTGCACAGGAGGGCAAGAAAAAGAGTGGGAGAGCGATAGTGATAGGGGATTCAATTGTGAGGGGAATAGATAGGCGTTTCTGCGGCCACAACCGAGACTCCAGGATGGTATGTTGCCTCCCTGGTGCAAGGGTCAAGGATGTCTCGGAGCGGGTGCAGGACATTCTGAAATGGGAGGGAGAACAGCCAGTTGTCGTGGTGCACATTGGTACCAACGACATAGGCAAAAAAAGGGATGAGGTCCTACGAAACGAATTTAAGGAGCTAGGAGCTAAATTAAAAAGTAGGACCTCAAAAGTAGTAATCTCGGGATTGCTACCAGTGCCACGTGATAGTCAGAGTAGGAATCGCAGGATAGCGCAGATGAATACGTGGCTTGAGCAGTGGTGCAGCAGGGAGGGATTCAAATTCCTGGGGCATTGGGACCGGTTCTGGGGGAGGTGGGACCAGTACAAACCGGACGGTCTGCACCTGGGCAGGACTGGAACCAATGTCCTCGGGGGAGTGTTTGCTAGTGCTGTTGGGGAGGATTTAAACTAATATGGCAGGGGGATGGGAACCAATGCAGGGAGACAGAGGGAAACAAAAAGGAGCCAAAAGCAAAAGACAGAAAGGAGATGAGGAAAAGTGTAGGGCAGAGAAACCCAAGGCAAAGAACAAAAAGGGCCACTGTACAGCAAAATTCTAAAAGGACAAAGGGTGTTAATAAAACAAGCCTGAAGGCTTTGTGTCTTAATGCAAGGAGTATCCGCAATAAGGTGGATGAATTAATTGTGCAAATAGATGTTAACAAATATGATGTGATTGGGATTACGGAGACATGGCTCCAGGATGATCAGGGCTGGGAACTCAACATTCAGGGGTATTCAACATTCAGGAAGGATAGAATAAAAGGAAAAGGAGGTGGGGTAGCATTGCTGGTTAAAGAGGAGATTAATGCAATAGTTAGGAAAGACATTAGCTTGGATGATGTGGAATCTATATGGGTAGAGCTGCAGAACACCAAAGGGCAAAAAACGTTAGTAGGAGTTGTGTACAGACCTCCAAACAGTAATAGGGATGTTGGGGAGGGCATCAAACAGGAAATTAGGGGTGCATGCAATAAAGGTGTAGCAGTTATAATGGGTGACTTTAATATGCACATAGATTGGGCTAGCCAAACTGGAAGCAATACGGTGGAGGAGGATTTCCTGGAGTGCATAAGGGATGGTTTTCTAGACCAATATGTTGAGGAACCAACTAGGGGGGAGGCCATCTTAGACTGGGTGTTGTGTAATGAGAGAGGATTAATTAGCAATCTCATTGTGCGAGGCCCCTTGGGGAAGAGTGACCATAATATGGTGGAATTCTGCATTAGGATGGAGAATGAAACAGTAATTTCAGAGACCATGGTCCAGAACTTAAAGAAGGGTAACTTTGAAGGTATGAGGCGTGAATTGGCTAGGATAGATTGGCGAATGATACTTAGGGGGTTGACTGTGGATGGGCAATGGCAGACATTTAGAGACCGCATGGATGAAGTACAACAATTGTACATTCCTGTCTGGCGTAAAAATAAAAAGGGGAAGGTGGCTCAACCGTGGCTATCTAGGGAAATCAGGGATAGTATTAAAGCCAAGGAAGTGGCATACAAATTGGCCAGAAATAGCAGCGAACCTGGGGACTGGGAGAAATTTAGAACTCAGCAGAGGAGGACAAAGGGTTTGATTAGGACAGGGAAAATGGAGTACGAGAAGAAGCTTGCAGGGAACATTAAGGCGGATTGCAAAAGTTTCTATAGGTATGTAAAGAGAAAAAGGTTGGTGAAGACAAACGTAGGTCCCCTGCAGTCAGAATCAGGGGAAGTCATAACGGGGAACAAAGAAATGGCAGACCAATTGAACAAGTACTTTGGTTCGGTATTCACTAAGGAGGATACAAACAACCTTCCGGATATAAAAGGGGTCAGAGGGTCTAGTAAGGAAGAGGAACTGAGGGAAATCTTTATTAGTTGGGAAATTGTGTTGGGGAAATTGATGGGATTGAAGGCAGATAAATCCCCAGGGCCTGATGGCCTGCATCCTAGAGTACTTAAGGAGGTGGCCTTGGAAATAGCGGATGCATTGACAGTCATTTTCCAACATTCCATTGACTCTGGATCAGTTCCTATGGAGTGGAGGGTAGCCAATGTAACCCCACTTTTTAAAAAAGGAGGGAGAGAGAAAACAGGGAATTATAGACCGGTCAGCCTGACCTCAGTAGTGGGTAAAATGATGGAATCAATTATTAAGGATGTCATAGCAGTGCATCTGGAAAATGGTGACATGATAGGTCCAAGTCAGCATGGATTTGTGAAAGGGAAATCATGCTTGACAAATCTTCTGGAATTTTTTGAGGATGTTTCCAGTAAAGTGGACAAAGGAGAACCAGTTGATGTGGTATATTTGGACTTTCAGAAGGCTTTCGACAAGGTCCCACACAAGAGATTAATGTGCAAAGTTAAAGCACATGGGATTGGGGGTAGTGTGCTGACGTGGATTGAGAACTGGTTGTCAGACAGGAAGCAAAGAGTAGGAGTAAACGGGTATTTTTCAGAATGGCAGGCAGTGACTAGTGGAGTGCCGCAAGGTTCTGTGCTGGGGCCCCAGCTGTTTACATTGTACATTAATGATTTAGACGAGGGGATTAAATGCAGTATCTCCAAATTTGCGGATGATACTAAGTTGGGTGGCAGTGTGAGCTGCGAGGAGGATGCTATTAGGCTGCAGAGTGACTTGGATAGGTTAGGTGAGTGGGCAAATGCATGGCAGATGAAGTATAATGTGGATAAATGTGAGGTTATCCACTTTGGTGGTAAAAACAGAGAGACAGACTATTATCTGAATGGTGACAGATTAGGAAAAGGGAAGGTGCAACGAGACCTGGGTGTCATGGTACATCAGTCATTGAAGGTTGGCATGCAGGTACAGCAGGCGGTTAAGAAAGCAAATGGCATGTTGGCCTTCATAGCGAGGGGATTTGAATACAGGGGCAGGGAGGTGTTGCTACAGTTGTACAGGGCCTTGGTGAGGCCACACCTGGAGTATTGTGTACAGTTTTGGTCTCCTAACTTGAGGAAGGACATTCTTGCTATTGAGGGAGTGCAGCGAAGGTTCACCAGACTGATTCCCGGGATGGCGGGACTGACCTATCAAGAAAGATTGGATCAATTGGGCTTGTATTCACTGGAGTTCAGAAGAATGAGAGGGGACCTCATAGAAACGTTTAAAATTCTGACGGGTTTAGACAGGTTAGATGCAGAAAGAATGTTCCCAATGTTGGGGAAGTCCAGAACCAGGGGTCACAGTCTGAGGATAAGGGGTAAGCCATTTAGGACCGAGATGAGGAGAAACTTCTTCACCCAGAGAGTGGTGAACCTGTGGAATTCTCTACCACAGAAAGTAGTTGAGGCCAATTCACTAAATATATTCAAAAGGGAGTTAGATGAAGTCCTTACTACTCGGGGGATCAAGGGTTATGGCGAGAAAGCAGGAAGGGGGTACTGAAGTTTCATGTTCAGCCATGAACTCATTGAATGGCGGTGCAGGCTAGAAGGGCTGAATGGCCTGCTCCTGCACCTATTTTCTATGTTTCTAAAACTTACTGCTTCTTGATCTTTCCCATTTTTAAACAATGAGTTTGAACAAATATTATCCTATTTCATTAACACTGTGTCCCACTGAGATTTATCGTAGCTCAATCCGTGAAGAATCCAAGATAGCGGGCAACTTCCTCCACTTCACAATTTAGCAGTAAAAATATTTGCCAACATAATAATAGCAGACAGCGCCCTCCTGTGTCGATCTCAACAATGACAGTAGACAGCGCCCTCCTGTGTCGATCTCAACAATGACAGTAGACAGCGCCCTCCTGTGTCGATCTCAACAATGACAGTAGACAGCGCCCTCCTGTGTCGATCTCAACAATGACAGCAGGCAGCGCCCTCCTGTGGCCATCTCCATAAAGACTGCAGATGTCGCCCTCCTGTGGCCATCTCCATAATGACAGCAGACGGTGCCCCCGATGGACATATCCATAATGACAGCAGATGGCGCCCCCTGTGGTGATCTCTGTAATGACAGCAGATGGCGCCCTCTTGTGGCGATCTCTGCAATGACAGCAGACGGCACCCACCAGTGGAGATCTCCACAGGAAACGGTGCTGGGTCCTCAACTATTTACAATCTATATTAATGACTTGGATGAAGAAACCAAGGGCTAGACTTTCAGCACATCATCGCCAATTTATCGCCCATTTAGCGTCCATATAAGAGCTGAGATGCAGGCTATCGTCCATATTTGCTAAAAAGTGGAAACTAGCACCCAATTATAGCCCATTTATTGTCGGCACAACTTTTGGCACACATGAATGTGCTGCATCGCCTGGCCTAATTTTTTTTTAAATGATGTCAGCCATGTGCAAGGCCGAGAATAGTGCTGAAAATGGAAGCTTGCACCCGATTATCGCCCAGATTATCCTCGACCGCTACTTTCGGCATTTTGCCCAAAATTTGCCGAAATGATCGTTGGCCGAAAAAGTCGCTGAAGAAAAGCTACACTCACCTGACCATAACTCTACAGGACTCGGCACTACGGACGGCATTTTCTAACTCGGAGGATCTGTAATAAAAGGCTTTTTCGAGTGCTTGTGAGAATCAATTTGTGAGTGATTTTAAGGGCCTTTTTGACTCTTGCCAATCATCTAATTACATTTGTATCCGTTGAGGATAAATTAAGGGCATTGAAGGCGATTTATAGTGATGCGGCCTGTAATTTCTCAACCAGTATTGATCACATGCTACAGAATAGAGATGGGAGAAGGTTCGTTGAAGAGCATTATGTACCCAATCAAAGAGGTAGCAGACTGCTCACGAGGAGGAGACATTAAACCCAACGCATTTACAGGGATAAGTCATCATACCTGGACTTATCCGATAACACATGCGTTAGAAGGCTGCAATTCCGAAAGGAGGTCATCAGTGAGATATGCCAGCTAATTAAGGGAGATCTGCAGCCTACCAGCACCATCAGGATCGCACTGCCCGTTGAGGTTAAGGTTACTGCGGCACTTTCCTTCTACGCATCGGGCTCCTTTCAGGCCTCAGCTGGCAACATTTGCGGCATCTCTCAGCATTCAACAGGTGACTGAAGCTCTTTACGCCGCAGGATGGACTTTATAAGCTTCCCCATGACCAGAGAGGCACAGACTGAGACAGCTTTGGGTTTCTCGCGAATAGCAAACTTCCCCAAGTTGCAGGGAGCAATAGACATCACCCTGCGAACACGTTTACAGGATGCAACGGTGTTGTGGAACCAAAAGGGATGGCCCTCTCTGAATGTGCATTTTGTTGTCGACCACAAGCAAATAATCATGGCAGTAAATGCTAATTATCCAGACAGCATCCATGATGCGCACATCTTTCACAAAGGCAGACATTGATGCGGAGATACAGCATCGCCTCCACTGCACCAGCACAGCCTTCGGCCGTCTGAGGAACAGAGTGTTTGAAGACCAGGCCCTCAAATCTGCGACCAAACTCATGGTCGACAGGGCTGTACTAATACCCACCCGCCTGTATGGATCTGAGGCATGGACAATGTACAGAAAGCACATAGAAACATAGAAACATAGAAAATAGGTGCAGGAGTAGGCCATTCGGCCCTTCGAGCCTGCACCACCATTCAATAAGATCATGGCTGATCATTCCTTCAGTACCCCTTTCCTGCTTTCTCTCCATACCCCTTGATCCCTTTAGCCGTAAGGGCCATATCTAACTCCCTCTTGAATATATCCAATGAACTGGCATCAACAACTCTCTGCGGCAGGGAATTCCACAGGTTAGCAACTCTCTGAGTTTCTCCTCATCTCAGTCCTAAATGGCCTGCCCCTTATCCTAAGACCGTGTCCCCTGGTTCTGGACTTCCCCAACATCGGGATCATTCTTCCCGCATCTAACCTGTCCAGTCAGAATCTTATATGTTTCGATGAGATCCCCTCTCATCCTTCTAAACTCCAGTGTATAAAGCCCCAGTTGATCCAGTCTCTCCTCATATGTCAGTCCAGCCATCCCTGGAATCAGTCTGGTGAACCTTCGCTGCACTCCTTCAATGCAAGAACGTCCTTCCTCAGATTAGGGGACCAAAACTGAACACAATATTCCAGGTGGGGCCTCACCAAGGCCCTGTACAACTGCAGCAAGACCTCCCTGCTCCTCTACTCAAATCCCCTAGCTATGAAGGCCAACATACCATTTGCCTTCTTTACCGCCTGCTGTACCTGCGTGCCAACCTTCAATGACTGATGAACCATGACACCCAGGTTTCGCTGTGCCTCCTCTTTTCCTAATCTGCCGCCATTCAGATAATACTCTGCCTTCGTGTTTTTGCCCCCAAAGTGGATAACCTCACATTTATCCACATTATACTGCATCTGCCATGTATTTGCCCACTCGCCTAACCTGTCCCAGTCACCCTGCAGCCTCTTAGCATCCTCCTCACAGCTCACACCGCCACCCAGTTTAGTGTCATCTGCAAACTTGGAGATATTACACTCAATTCCATCATCTAAATCATTAATGTATATTGTAAAGAACTGGGGTCCCAGCACTGAGCCCTGCGGCACTCCACTAGTCACTGCCTGCCATTCTGGTAAGGACCCGTTAATCCCGACTCTCTGCTTCCTGTCTGCCAACCTGCTCTCTATCCACGTCAGTAGATTACCCCCAATACCATGTGCTTTGATTTTGCACATCAATCTCCTCCTCAAGTCACTGGAGATATATCACCAACGATGTCTCCGCAAGATCCTGCAAATCCCCTGGGAGGACAGGTGCACCGACATCAGTGACCTCGTCCAGGCTAACATCCCCAGTATTGAAGTACTGACCACACTCGATCAGCTTCGCTGGGCAGGCCACATAGTTCACATGCCAGATACGAGACTCCCTAAGCAAATGCTTTATGCGGAGCTCCTTCATGGTAATCGAGCCAACGGAGGACAGCGGCAATGTTACAAGGACACCCTCAAAGCCTCCCTGGTAAAGTGCGACATCACCACTGACACCTGGGAGACCCTGGCCAAAGACCGCCCGAGGTGGAGAAAGTACATCCGGGAGGGCGTTGAGCTCTTCGAGTCTCAACGCAAAGAGCATGAAGAGGTCAAGCGCAGGCAGCAGAAGGAGCGCGCGGCAAACCAGCCCCACCACCCCTTCCCTTGACGAATGTCTGTCCCACCTGTAACAGGGTCTGTGGCTCTCATATCGGACTGTTCAGCCATCAAAAAACTCACTTTGGGAGTGGAAGCAAGTCCTCCTCGATTCCGAGGGACTGCCTCTGATGATGATTGCGTGAGAGCACTGTCTCTGACCTGTTTAAGAGTCAGCCACAAGGTCATGGTTGAATGCTGGGGGATAAAGGATATGGCTCATGACCCTCCTGCGTAAGCCGAGAAGTACTACAATGAAAGCCATATAGCTACACGCAATGTTTCAAAAATTGGAGTGCTTAAGCAGTGCTTCAGATGCCTGGACCACTCAGGAGATGACCTACAATACTACCCTGAGCAGGTCGTTGAGTTCATTGCTGCATGTTGCATAACCTAGCTATGAGGAGGGGACAAGAATTGCCAGAGGGGACCGCTGGCCCACCTCAGGAGAGAGTGGAGGCGGAAAAGGAAGACAAGGAGGAGGAGGATGATGAGAACCTTGGGGGGTACAATCAGCCTGGCGATGAACCCATGCACCCCCCCGCCCCCCTCCCCGCAACACTGGAAAAGCCCCGAGGTAGTTACTGTCATGTATGTACTTTTGGGATCACTAGCCACTAGATGGCGACACTGTTGGAAGCCATTGGGCTGCATGCGCGTGTGTGTAACCCAAGTGTAAAAGGTCAGCCATTTTGTATATTAGTCACTTTGGACCTTAATAAAGCAGAGCCAAGGTCATACCTCTGGGAGTCTAACAGTACTCAGTCTAACAGTTATTGCATACACAAGAGTTACGCAGCTGCAAAGCTCTTGCGTCAGCAGCTCATAAATGAACGCTTTGCGTGAACTTACATTGGTGACAGTTATAGCTGTGTTACGTTTCATCCTGGCCTGGTCTGGCCTGGCCATGGCCATGTTTCCAACCCTTGTATTGATGTGTTACCTTATGTTATTAGAAGACACTCCAGGACAATTGTAAAGTTAAATAAAAATGTTTAATAATTAAAGACAATTTTGAAGATTTTTAGAACAAACATATTTCATACCCCCCCCCCAGCCCCCCCAACCCCCAAACATTCAACAATATTTGTAATACAACAATAACATAACAACATCCTTCCACCATCCCCAACAGTGAACATTTAACAAAAATGTATTTTTAACAAGAACTAAGAACTATATACAGCACCCTTCCCTCCCTACCTGCCGCTACGCTTCCCTCCTGCACCTTGACCCCCCCCTTGTATTAACCCCTGTTTAACTCCCCGAGTAATGGGACCAAGACGTCTTGCAGCAGGGGACCTCAAGGCCTGCTGCTGTGGGGTGGGGGGAGAGGTCACGGGGGGGGGGGGGGGGGCGTGTGACGTCAGCAGAATCTCCTCAGTGGCCGGAGGAGAAGACGTTTCCGAAGAGACCTCTTCCGAGTCAGAAGGAAGTTCTTCTTCCTGCCTCGTATCTGTCCTGGTGCTCGGAGGAAGGCACCTTGGGGTGCGGTGCAGTCTCCCGACACTATCGCAAGCCGCAAGGCACGGACAGCGTCGGTCGTTTGCCCTATTGCTTCCGTTCCACGCCTTCCGTTATTCGTGCGGACATTGTGACAATGTTTCCAATCAACCCACCACGCGCCTGGTGGAGTTCCTGGCCGATGTCGACACTCGCCCGCGACAGTGCGACCATGCCCCCGTTAGGATCTGCCCGTCGCAGCGCGTGCCTACCTCGCCTCCGTGGGCACTGGACGCCTTGGAGTGGCCTGCTGCAAGCCGCTTGGCCCCGCTACTTCATCTGTCGATGAAGATGTGGCTGTCGGTACCACAGGTGCTCATCTTCCTCCTCCTCAGTTGTCTCCTCTTCTGCACCCGTGGTGATGACCACCTGCAGGTGGCAAAGGGGTTCTTACAGGGGCTCCCTTTGTGCCTCGGGAGTCTCGGTAACTGCAAAACATAATCAAGGTTATGAGAAGAGAAGTGTAGACATGAGAATGCTTGCGCTGCATTGGCATATGTACGAGGAGCAACTACTGCAATAAATGTGAACGAGAGCCGTTACCTATGATTAAATCTGTGGAATTCTCTGCCCCAGAGAGTTGTGGAGGCTGGGTCATTGAATATATTTAAGGCAGAGATAGACAGATTTTTGAGCGATAAGTGAGTGAAGGGTTATGGGGAGCGGGGAGAGACATGAAGCTGAGTCCATGATCAGATCAGCCATAATCTTATTAAATGGCGGAGCAGGCTCGAGAGGCCAAATGGCCTACTCCTGCTCCTATTTCTTATGTTCTTAACCTGAGAGTAGTACAGATGCTGCATGCATAACATGACATCATTCATATATTAGAATGAAATGCCGTTACATTACTTTGAATTACCACTGGTTTACCACTTGCTTTACACATTACTCACATGGCACAACAATGGGATCTGCACCACCACGGGTGGCAGAGCGACTGTGGCTACCCACTAGTGCTGCAGCACGTTCCTCCAAGTCGGTGAGCGGCTACAGTTCAGCAGGGTCTCTTCCGGTGCGCCTCTGCTCCACCCGATTCTTAGATATCTTCCTCTGCAAACGTGACAAGAGCATAGCATAAGCTAATTAACCAGGTACAATTACGGAAAGACAACAGATTCAAACGTTATATGCTAATATGGTTTGTATCCACAATGGATGCATGGCTATAGCATCTATTTGATTCAATGGAGGTCCCCCAGGAGGGGAATCAGGGCCGCTGGTGAGCTCGGCAATGACAGGAGTGTAATAGGAAGGGGCACCGTGTCCATGGGCTGTGCTCGGAGACCGCCCTGTGGCTGGAGCTAATGTCCCAAAGTGTCCCAGGGCGGACAGTGAGCCAGGGCAGCTTTCCCCCAGTCCGGGGCTGGGTCACTGTGCTGAGTGACAGCAGCCAGAGAGACTGACACAGTCTGGGTAAAAGTGACTGGACCCCTCAGTGCTCAGTCATGCCCCATCCACCAACGTAACCAAAAAGGAGACGATGCCCAAGTTAGACTTAAAGGGCGCAGGTTCCGATCCCTGTCCAGATCATAGCAGGGAAGGTACGCAAGATTACCCAGCTTCATTACAATCCGGCAGATTTACATTCTAATTAATTCAGTGGATCATTACAATTTAAAAACTCATAATTTAATATTTATTCTTGCCGAAGCAGCCAGGCTGTTCCACCTCTTGGTCTATTGTGGGACACTGAAGAAACAATATTCTGAATTTACTGGAATTTAGAAGAATGAGAGGGAATTTCATAGAAACATATAAAATTCTGACGGGATTGGACAGGTTAGATGCAGGAAGAATGTTCCCGATGTTCAGGAAGTCCAGAACCAGGAGTCACAGTCTAAGGATATTTAGGACCGAGATGAGGAAAACCTTCTTCACCCAGAGAGTTGTGAACCTGTGGAATTCTCTACCACAGAACGTTGTTGAGGCCAGTTCGTTAGATATATTCAAAAGGGAGTTAGATGCTGGTCACGCCAAAAATTGCTGGTCACGGGAATGTGGGAAGAGAGGACCTTGAGATAATCACTATCACTAGGGGGGTAGTGCTGGACAGGCTAATGGATCTCAAGGTAGACAAGTCCACTGGTCCTGATGAAATGCATGCCAGGGTATTAAAAGAGATGGCGGAAGTTATAGCAGATGCATTCGTTATAATCTACCAAAATTCTCTGGACTCTGGGGAGGTACCAGCGGATTGAAAAGCAGCTAATGTAACGCCTCTGTTTAAAAAAGAGGGCAGACAAAAGGCAGGTAACTATAGGCCAGTTAGTTTAACATCTGTAGTGGGGAAAATGCTTGAAACTATCATTAAGGAAGAAATAGCGGGACATCTAGATAGGAATAGTGCAATCAAGCAGATGCAACATGGATTCATGAAGGGAAAATCATGTTCAACAAATTTACTGGAATTCTTTGAGGATATAACAAGCATGGTGGATAGAGGTGTACCGATGGATGTGGTGTATTTAGATTTCCAAAAGGCATTCGATAAGGTGCCACACAAAAAGGTTACTGCAGAAGTAAAGGTACGCGGAGTCAGAGGAAATGTATTAGCATGGATTAAGAATTGGCTGGCTAACAGAAAGCAGAGAGTCGGGATAAATGGGTCCGTTTTGAGTTGGAAATCGGTGGTTAGTGGTGTGCCACAGGGATCGGTGCTGGGATCACAACTGTTTACAATATTCATAGATGACCTGGAAGAGGGGACAGAGTGTAATGTAACAAAATTTGCAGATGACACAAAGATTAGTAGAGGACACAGAGAGGCTGCAAAGAGATTTGGATAGGTTAAGCGAATGGGCTAAGGTTTGGCAGATGGAATACAATGTCGGAAAATGTGAGGTCATCCACCTTGGAAAAAAAAACAGTAAAAGGGAATATTATTTGAATGGGGAGAAATTACAACATGCTGCGGTGCAGAGGGACCTGGGGGTCCTTGTGCATGAAACTCTTTTTGGGAGTAAACAAAAAACATTAAACCGTGCCCCCCCGATCTGGGGGAAACACCAAACATTTACAGGCCCTTTTATTTTTTTGTGGTATTTTTGGGGGGTTTTTTTGGGCACAAAAACATATTTTTCTCCAAGTGCCCCCTATAAAAGGGGAGGGGGACACTAAAAACACCGGCAATTAAAACAAATTAACTTAAAAACATAAAATCAAATTAAAATTTGGTTGCCGGGCGTGATGATGCACTCCAGTCCCTCCGGTGCCCACCTCTCGCGGAAGGCCGCGAGCGTACCGGTGGACACCGCGTGCTCCATTTCCAGGGACACCCTGGACCGGATGTATGCGCGGAAGAGAGGCAGGCAGTCTGGCTGAACGACCCCCTCGACCGCCCGCTGCCTGGACCGGCTGATGGCACCCTTGGCCGTGCCCAGGAGCAGTCCTACGACGAGGCCCTCGGACCTACCCGCTCCCCTCCGCACAGGGTGCCCGAAGATCAGGAGTGTGGGACTGAAGTGCAGCCAGAATTTCAGGAGCAGCCCCTTTAGATAACAAAACAGGGGCTGCAACCTCGTGCACTCAATAAAAACATGGAACACGGACTCCTCCAGACCGCAGAAATTGCAGGCGGCCTGGGAGCCCGTGAACCGGCTTAAAGATTTATTGCATGGCACTGCTCCGTGCACCACCCTCCAGGCCAAGTCCCCGACAAATAGTGGGAGGACTCCGGCGTAGAATGCCCTCCATTGGGGAACCCCGCCTCCTCCGGACGGCAAGATGGTGCGCCATGGCATGTCCGGATGGCAGGCGAGATGGCAAAGTTGAGAGTGTGCAGGAGCAACCCGTACAGGAAACCCCTCCGCGCGGAACTGAAAGGCACGGAGGGGATTTCCCCGAGGCGGCTCAAGTTGTGAGGCGCCGGCCTCCTTGTGCATGAATCCCAAAAAGTTAGTTTGCAGGTGCAGCAGGTAATCAGGAAGGCGAATGGAATGTTGGCCTTCATTGCGAGAGGGATGGAGTACAAAAACAGGAAGGTCCTGCTGCAACTGTATAGGGTATTGGTGAGGCCGCACCTGGAGTACTGCGTGCAGTTTTGGTCGCCTTACTTAAGGAAGGATATACTGGCTTTGGAGGGGGCACAGAGACGATTCACTCGGCTGATTCCGGAGATGAGGGGGTTACCTTATGATGATAGATTGAGTAGACTGGGTCTTTACTCGTTGGAGTTCAGAAGGATGAGGGGTGATCTTATAGAAACATTTAAAATCATGAAAGGGATAGACAAGATAGAGGCAGAGAGGTTGTTTCCACTGGTAGGGGAGACTAGAACTAGGGGGCACAGCCTCAAAATACGGGGGAGCCAATTTAAAACCGAGTTGAGAAGGAATTTCTTCTCCCAGAGGGTTGTGAATCTGTGGAATTCTCTGCCCAAGGAAGCTCATTGAATGTATTCAAATCACAGATAGATAGATTTTTAACCAATAAGGGAATTAAGGGTTATGGGGAGCGGGCGGGTAAGTGGAGCTGAGTCCACGGCCAGATCAGCCATGATCTTATTGAATGGCGGAGCAGGCTCGAGGGGCTAGATGGCCTACTCCTGTTCC
Organism: Pristiophorus japonicus; assembly: GCF_044704955.1. NCBI lineage: Eukaryota > Metazoa > Chordata > Chondrichthyes > Pristiophoridae > Pristiophorus > Pristiophorus japonicus. The sequence continues at coordinate 284,945,855 of NC_091981.1, read as the reverse complement.
TAATTCTTATGTTCTTATGTTCTTATGTATGTGGCCCTTATGGCTAAAGGGATCAAGGGGCATGGAGAGAAAGCAGGAAAGGGGTACTGAAGTTGCATGTTCAGCCATGACCTTATTGAATGGTGGTGCAAGCTCAAAGGGCTGAATGGCCTACTCCTGCACCTATTTTATGTGGGCTAGACTTTCCACGAGGTGGCTAAGGCCCCAAAAAATGGGCCTTGTTCCAGCGATGTGGGACGTATCTTCCGTGCTGATCACCGGCTCAAGGCTCATTTTTTTTTTGCGATTTTCCACTCGGCCTTACCCCAGCGATGTCAAATGGGCGATGTGATTTTTCGACGATCTCACGATCGGCCAAAGAAAACGGAAGTGAATGGAAAAAAAGCTTCCCTAGCAACGCATTACTGCGCATGTGTAGCTTGATTTTTTGTTTCAGGTTGATTCTCTTTGCTGCGTTTTGAGAGGTCAGGGGTCGTCACACATGCTCAGAAGCTCTGTGTGTGTCTGGGAGAAAGAGAGAGAGAGGAGAAAGGAGAGAAGATAGGAGAAAGCAGTTACCGGAGTGATCGAATTTAGATAAAAATACTACCCTTACTTCTAATATGGAGGGATCATTGGAAAGGCGAAGGGCTAAGCCCTTCAGCGAGGAGGTCATTGAGGCCCTCGTCAACATCGTCAGCGCGAGGTGTGAGGATCTGACACGGGGTGGGCATGGGAAACCTCCACCCTGTGCATATCGGAGGATTTGGGCAGAGATTACCCACGTGGTCACGTCGGCATCTAATGAAACGCCGACACCAGACCAGTGCCGCAAAAGATGGCACAGCCTACTGGCGGCTGCCAGAGTAAGTTGAAATTTATATTTGAAATCATCCATATTTATTATTTAATGATGTATGGAAATTGTAACTAGAATCTGCAAAGTTATCTCGTAATTTTTAAACATAACTAAATAATGATTAAATTATGATTAAATTTATGCACCACAACATAAATTTGAATGTTACAGTATGAAATATTTTATTCCGAAGAAATGTATTGCAAATTTGTAATTGAACATATAAATCTGTCAGTCTTAAATGTTTATTGCCAAATCCATTAGCTTATGCCGTGCAATGTTATCTTATCACTTACAGAAGAAGATATCTATCAATCAACGCGAGCAACGCAGGATGGGCGGGGGCTGTGCCATGCTACAGACTCTTACTACTTATGAGGAGCTTGCGGTGGCCTTGGTGGGGCCAGAAAGCCATTCGGTCACAACCCGTGGTGTGGCCGAACCCACCCTTCAGTCAGGTGAGTCATGAGAACTGTGCATTGTGCAATGTGTGAATCAATAGTAAATATTTGTTACACGGGTAATCCTATGCAATTATAATTTAATTTGATATATAATTGAGATGTACTATTGAGATGTACTATTGATCTACAAATGAGGTCATGTTAGGTCTGGTGACTGCTTGTGCATATGGGCTAATGGAAAGCATTGTAATGTTTTGAGTTCTTGAAAAATTGAGATGTATTGATTTGAATTGTTAAATGTTGTTTATAAATGTCATTTGTCTTTCAAAGGTCAACAAGTGTCCGTGGAGCTGAACCTTCCGGAATCTCACAGGAGGAAGGAGCCAGAGGAGGAGCCAGTGCAGACTCCTGCTGCTGCTGTGCGTAAACAGGAGGAGGACGAGGAGAGGAGGAAGAAGAAGAGATTTCTTTTGTGGAGTGGGGGGAACAACCTGCGGCCATCTCTTTTGAGATAGATGAGGCACCGGGATCAAGCGGTGACGCAAAGGTGTGTGACATTGCAGACGCCGATCCCATGGAGGTCCGGGTCAGCGTGATATGCACTCGCCTACCACGGAGGACCAGACGGAGAGCTTACTATCCCTGTGCAGGGAGACGGTCGCGATCGGTCGCGACCTTATCCAGGGGTTCACGGGTTTCTCAGCCAATTGGAGCCAGTTCTCCACAACCTGGAGCGAGTTCTGCACGCACTTCTCCAGCTGGTCTTCTGAGCAGTCACAGACTGCTCGGGGGACGTTGGAGGCGATTAGGGAGCAGACAGCCGCAACAAATGCCCTACGGCACGCGTTGCTGGCTGGACACGGCACTGCACCCCAAGGTGTGGTGTCTGCTCGCAGCGAGACCCCGAGCACGCAAGCGAGTACGGAGGACACAGTTCCTCCTGACTCGGAAGTGGAGCCTCAGGCTTCTGTTTCCACTCCGTCACCTCCACCACGGCAGGAAGTCTTGCCGTCACACACAGCACAGCGTGTTCGTGTCGGGTGGATGGGGTGCGAACACGGGGTGGGACAGGACCTGCAGGGAAATGTGGCCGCAGGTAGGGAGGGGGGAGTGTTTTTCAATAGTTCCGTTGTTACTTAAATGTGCACGTGTTATTATTACTTAACTGTTCACTTGTTATTCTTACTAAAATGGTCCCTTGTTATCATTACTGAAATGGTCACTAGTTATTATTACTTAAATGGGCACTTGTTATTATTATTGAAATGGGCACTTGTTATCATTACTGAAATGGTCACTTGTTATTAATACTTAAATTTTCAATTTCTTCTTCTAACGTTTTGGGGATTTGAGGGAAGGGTGGGTTGGTGCGGGGGGCAGGGGGTTGGAGGGAGGGCGTTGTTCATTAGTTAATAAAAAATTATGTTTGTTAATAAAAAATAAATTGTCCAACAACTTTTGTGCCTTCTCTCTTAGTTACATTAGTTTTCAAACGTACAGTTTTTCATGCATATTTGTTTGTTTATTCTGTTATTATGCAAGTACTTTTACGTTGCCAGTACTTTAAACTTTACTTAAACTAATTCAGATGATAGGCCAGTGCAGGAAAGAAAACAAGGAAACCCCACGGAAATGAAACTTTTGATTAACCCTAACTGTAATTGAACATTTGAATATCCCCAATAATAGTTCACGCAAAGCGCTCATTTTTGAGCTGCTGACGCAAAAGCTTAGCGGCCGTGTAACTGCCACTGGCTACTGGTCTTCGGGAAAGGTTAATGGTGGTGCCAGTGCTAGATCGCCAGGCTGATTAAGCTCCCCTATGTCCTCACCCGCGTCCTCTCCCACCTGTTCCTCCTCTTCATCCTCACTGACTGCCTCTTCTGTCTCATCTTCTGGAGGTGGACTTGCAGCATGATCTGGCATTATTTGTCCTCTCTTTATAACTAGGTTATGCAGCATGCAACACACAACAATAAACATAGAAGCATAGAATAGCACGTTTAGTGAGTTGGTCTTACCGCAGGTTAAAGATACACAGCCAGATAGGGAATGGGTGACCAACAGGAAGAACAGTGCAAGGAAGGTAGTGCAGGAGTCCCCTGCGGTCGTCTCCCTGCAAAACAGATACACCGCGTTGGGTACTGTTGGGGAGGATGACTCATCAGGGGAGAGCAGTAGCAGCCAAGTTCATGGCACCGTGGGTGGCTCTGCTGCACAGGAGGGCAGAAAAAAGAGTGAGAGAGCGATAGTGATAGGGGATTCGATTGTAAGGGGAATAGATAGGCGTTTCTGCGGCCGCAACCGAGACTCCAGGATGGTACGTTGCCTCCCTGGTGCAAGGGTCAAGGATGTCTCGGAGCAGGTACAGGACATTCTGAAAAGGGAGGGTGAACAGCCAGTTGTCGAGGTGCATATAGATACCAACGATATAGGTAAAAAACGTGATGAGGTCCTACGAGACGAATTTAGGGAGCTAGGAGCTAAATTAAAAAGTAGGACCTCAAAAGTAATAATCTCAGGATTGCTACCAGTGCCACATGCTAGTCAGAGTAGGAATCGCAGGATATCTCAGAAGAATATGTGGCTTGAGGAGTGGTGCAGAAGGGAGAGATTCAAATTCCTGGGACATTGGAACCGGACCTGGGGGAGTTGGGACCAGTACAAACCGGACAGTCTGCACCTGGGCAGGACCGGAACCAATGTCCTCGGGGGAGTGTTTGTTAGTGCTGTTGGGGAGGAGTTAAACTAATATGGCAGGGGGATGGGAACCTATGCAGGAAGAAATATGGAAATAAAATGGAGGTAGAAGAAAAAGATAGAAAGAAGAATAGTAAAAGTGGAGGGTAGAGAAACCCAAGGCGAAAAACAAAAAGGGCCACATTACAGCAAAATTCTAAAGGGGCAAAGTATGTTAAAAAGACAAGCCTGAAGGCCCTGTGCCTCAATGCGAGGAGTATTTGGAATACGATGGATGAATTAACTGCGCAGATAGCAGTTAACGGGTATGATGTAGTTGGCATCACGGAGACATGGCTCCACGGTGACCAAGGCTGGGAACTCAACATCCAGGGGTATTCAACATTTAGGAAGGATAGACAGAAAAGAAAAGGAGGCGGGGTGGCGTTGCTGGTTAAAGAGAAAATTAATGCAATAGTAAGGAGGGACATTAGCTTGGATGATGTGGAATCGGTATGGGTGGAGCTATGGAATACCAAAGGGCAGAAAACCCTAGTGGGAGTTGTATACGAACCACCAAACAGTAGTAGTGAGGTTGGGGACAGCATCAAACAAGAAATAAGGGACGTGTGCAATAAAGGTACAGCAGTTATCATGGGCGACTTTAATCTACATATTGAATAGGCTAACCAAACTGGTAGCAATGCGATGGAGGAGGATTTCCTGGAGTGTATTAGGGATGGTTTTCTCGACCAATATGTCGAGGAACCAACTAGAGAGCTAGCCATCCTAGACTGGGTGATGTGTAATGAGAAGGGACTAATCAGCAATCTTGTTGTGCGAGGCCCCTTGGGGAAGAGTGACCATAATATGGTAGAATTCTTTGTTAAGAGTGACACAGATAATTCAGAAACTAGGGTCCTGAACTTAAGGAAAGGTAACTTCGATGGTATGAGGCATGAATTGGCTAGAATAGACTGGCGAGTGATACTTAAAGGGTTGACGGTGGATAGGCAATGGCAAACATTTAAAGATCACATGGATGAACTTCAACAATTGTACATCCCTGTCTGGAGTAAAAATAAAATGGGGAAGGTGGCTCAACCGTGCCTAACAAGGGAAATTAAGGATAGTGTTAAATCCAAGGAAGAGGCTTATAATTGACCAGAAAAAGCAGCAAACCTGAGGACTGGGAGAAATTTAGAATTCAGCAGAGGAGGACTAAGAGTTTAATTAAGAGGGGGAAAATAGAGTATGAGCGGAAGCTTGCCGGGAACATAAAAAGTGACTGCAAAAGCTTCTATAGATATGTGTTGAAGAGAAAAGATTAGTGAAGACTAACATAGGTCCCTTGCAGTCGGATTCAGGTGAATTTATAATGGGAAACAAAGAAATGGCAGACCAGTTAAATAAATACTTTGGTTCTGTCTTCACGAAGGAAGACACAAATAACCTTCCCGAAGTACTAGGGAACCGAGGGTCTAGTGAGAAGGAGGAACTGAAGGATATCTTTATTAGGCAGGAAATTGTGTTCGTGAAATTGATGGGATTGAAGGCCGATAAATCCCTGGGGCCTGATAGTCTTAAGAAAGTGGCCCTAGAAATGGTGGATGCATTGGTGATCATTTTCCAACAGTCTATCAACTCTGGATCAGTTCCTATGGACGGAAGGGTAGCTAATGTAACACGACATTTTAAAAAAGGAGGGAGAGAGTAAGTGGGTAATTATAGACCGGTTAGCCTGACATCAGTAGTGGGGAAAATGTTGGAATCAATCATTAAGGATGAAATAGCAGTGCATTTGGAAAGCAGTGAAAGGATCGGTCCGCATGGATTTGTGAAAGGGGAATCATGCTTGACGAATCTTCTGGAGTTTTTTGAGGATGTAACTAGCAGAGTGGACAAGGGAGAACCAGTGGATGTGGTGTATTTGGACTTTCAAAAGGCTTTTGAAAAGGTCCCACACAAGAGATTGGTGTGCAAAATCAAAGCACATGGTATTGGGGGTAATGTACTGTCATGGATAGAGAACTGGTCGGCAGATAGGAGGCAGAGAGTTGGGATAAACGGGTCCTTTTCAGAATGGCAGGCAGTGACTAGTGGAGTGCCGCAGGGCTCAGTGCTGGGACCCCAGCTCTTTACAATATACATCAATGATTTAGATGAAGGAATTGAGTGTAATATCTCCAAGTTTGCAGCTGACACTAAACTGGGTGGAGGTGTGAGCTGTGAGGAGGAACCTAGAGGCTGCAGGGTGACTTGGACAGGTTAGTTGAGTGGGCAAATGCATGGCAGATGCAGTATAATGTGGATAAATGTGAGGTTATCCACTTTGGGGGAAAAAACACGAAGGCAGAATATTATCTGAATGGTGGCAGATTAGGAAAAGGGGAGATGCAGCGAGACCTGGGTGTCATGATTCATCAGTCATTGAAAGATGGCATGCAGGTACAGCAGGCGGTGAAGAAGGCAAATGGCATGTTGGCCTTCATAGCTAGAGGATTTGAGTATAGGAGCAGGGAGGTCTTACTGCAGTTGTACAGGGTCTTGGTGAGGCCCCACCTGGAATATTGTGTTCAGTTTTGGTCTCCTAATCTGAGAAAGGATGTTCTTGCTATTGAGGGAGTGCAGCGAAGGTTCACCAGATTGATCCCAGGGATGGCTGGACTGACATATGAGGAGAGACTGGATCAACTGAGCCTTTATACACTGGAGTTTAGAAGGATGAGAGGAGATCTCATAGAAACGTATAAGATTCTGACATGACGGGACAAGTTAGATGCGGGAAGAATGATCCCGATGTTGGGAAAGTCCAGAACCAGGGGACACAGTCTTAGGATAAGGGGTCGGCCATTTAGGACTGAGATGAGGAGAAACTTCTTCATTCAGAGAGTTGTAACCTGTTTAATTCCCTGCCGCAGAGAGTTGTTGATGCCAGTTCATTGGATATATTCAAGAGGAAGTTAGATGTGGCCCTTACGGCTAAAGGAATCAAGGGGTATGGAGAGAAAGTGGGAAAGGGGTACTGAGGGAATGATCATCCATGATCTTATTGAATGGTGGAGCAGGCTCGAAGGGCCGAATGGCCTACTCCTGCACCAATTTTTCTATGTTTTCTATTTTTCTATGTTTCTAGGATTACGCAGATAGGTCATTAGCCAACTGGCAAAGTCATACCCTTTATCCCCCAGCATCCAACCGTGACTTTCTGGCTGATTGACAAACAGGTCAGGGATAGCACTTTCATGTAAGATGTACTCATCATGGATGTTGCCAGGAAATGTAGCATTTACTGTCATGGTTGTTTAATTGTGGTTGACAACAAGCTGCACATTTAGGGAGTGGAACCCCTTACTGTTACGAAACACCTCCGCATTCTTTAAGGGTGCTTTTAAGGCAATGTGCATGCAGTCTATTGCTCCCTGTACCTTGGGGATGTGTGATATTCTGTAGAAACCCAAAGCCCTCTTGGTCTGTGCCTCCCTGGTCATTGGGAAGCTTATGATGTCCATCCTGCGAGCGTAAAGGGCTTCAGTCACCTCCCGAATGCAGCAGTGTGTAGCGTGCTGAGAGATATGGCAGATATCGCCAGCTGAAGCCTGAAAAGATCCCGATGCGTAGAAGGCTAGGACAGCAGTAACCTTCACCTCAACGGACAGTGCGGTTCTGATGGTGCTGGAAGGCTGCAGATCATCCTTGACGAGTTGACATATCTCATCGATGACCTCCCTCCGGAATCGCAAGCATTTTCAGATAAGTTCAGGTAAGATTGCTTTTTCAAGTACCTTCGTTGGCTGCACGGTCTCCTCCTCTGTCTTCGTCTCTGTCTACGCATTACTCTGCCACCTCTTCGATTGATCCTTTCAGTAACCAGTATGTGAGCAGTTACAAGTAATGGCAGGGAAAGCATCGGACCCATCACTATCAATAATTACTTTCACTGATCTCTCTACTATATACTCTGTAATCACTGTACTCTGCACTCTCTGTACTCTCTACGGTGTATACCAGTCAGTTTGATAGGCCCCAACAACATCAGTAAATAACTTCACTATGTAAATGTTATTTACAAAATAATTTCAATATATAAAAACTATTTAACCAAAAATAAGTTGATAATACCTTTATATTCCCTTTCCCAATATTCTGAGTACAATTATCTTCAATTTAACTCTAAATAACTCACAACTAATTCGCCACCCTTCCTCCAAAGTTCGAAATGGCATCCGGAGTGCCCATTTCCTTCTCTTAGGCCCAGAAAAAGCAACTATTTCTCAGCACTCTTTTGGGCCTTGTATCGGCCCAGCGAAGTGCATGCTAGGTGCCGAACCTTGGGATGGGCCTTGTGTGGCCGATCAATTGGGCGATCATCTCGGCGATCAAAGTGGAAACTTAGGCACCTGTTTCTCAGGCGATATTTTGGGCCTAGTTTCCACTTTTTGCTCAAAATGGGCGCTAGAGGTCCGTTTTGGGCAATAGATGGGCCATAGATGGGCGATGTGAAGTGGAAAGTCTAGACCTATGTTTCTATATCAGCGACCTCACCCAATATTTTTTGATAAGTGTTGGGAGGGAGGTTTCCCATGCCCACCCCGGGTTAATTGTCCCCACCGAGTCTCCACCTTGTTGACTAAAGCCAATTAGTCTCATCTGAGAAGGCTTTCACCCTTTTTCTCCCTGCAACCTCCTGCAGACTCTCTCCCGAATCCTCGTGGGACATCTCCATCATGTTACGTTCAGCACTCCTTCCAAGTACACTCTCGTTCATTCTCTCTCTCTCTGTCCCTTTGCCTTTTGAGCATGCACAGATGACCCCTGACCTCCCAAATCGCAGGAAAAGTTCTTTGCCTGAAAAAAAACGCGCATGCGCAGAACGGCCGTTGTTATGGACGGCAGCCTTGTACGACTGAACACATCGCTAAGGCCCATTTTACATCGCCCAAAATACAAAGCCAAAACTAGCGGTGTTTAAAATGGACAATATTCCAGCGATCCTGAGAAATAAAAAATCACTAAGGCCGGAAACATCGCCCATTTTTGGGCAATAGTGATCACAGTGAAAAGTCTAGCCCTGAGTGTAATGTAGCCAAGTTTGCTGATGATACAATGATGGGCGGGAAAGCAAATTGTGAGGAGGACACAAAAGATCTGGGAATTAATAATTGGGAACAGAGAAATAGCAGAGACTTTGAACAAATATTTTGTATCAGTCTTCACGGTAGAAGACACTAAAAACATCCCAATAATAGATCATCAAGGGGCTATAGGGAGGAAAGAACTTAAAACAATCACTATCACTAAAGAAAAAGTACTCGGTAAAATAATGGGACTAAAGGTGGAAAAGTCCCCAGGACCTGATGGCTTGCATTCCAGGAGTTTAAAAGAAGTGGCTGCAGAGATAATGGATGCATTGGTTGTAATTTACCAAAATTCCCTGGATTCTGGACAGGTCCCAGCAGATTGGAAAACCGCAAATGTAACACTCCTATTTAAAAAAGGAGGGAGACAGAAAGCAGGAAACTATACACCAGTTAGCCTAACATCTGTCGTTGGGGAAATGCTGGAGTCCATTATTAATGAAGCAGTAGCAGGACAAATGGAAAAGTATAATTCAGTCAAGCAGAGTCAGCATGCCTTTATGAAAGGGAAATCATGTTTGACAAATTTGCTGGAGTTCTTTGAGGATGTAATGCGCAGGGTGAATAAAGGGAGAACCAGTAGATGTGGTGTATTTGGATTTCCAAAAGGCATTCGATAAGGTGCCACATAAAAGGTTACTGCACAAGATAAGAGCTCACGGGGTTGGGGATAATATATTAGCATGGTTAGAGGATTGGCTAACTAACAGAGAACAGAGAGTCGGGATAAAGGGTTTTTTCTGGTTGGCAAATGGTAATGAGTGGGGTGCCACAGGGATCAGTGATGGGGCCTCAACTATTTACAATCTATATTAATGACTTGGATGAAGGGACCGAGTGTAATGTAGCCAAGTTTGCTGATGATACAAAGATGGGTGGGAAAGCAAATTGTGAAGTGGACACAAAAAAAACCTGCAAAGAGATATAGACAGGCTAAGTGAGTGGGCAAAAATTTGACAGATGGAGTACAATGTGGGAAAATATGAGGTTATTTACTTTGGCAGAAAAATTGAAAAGCAAATTATAATTTAAATGGAGAAAAATTGCAAAGTGCTGCAGTACAGAGGGACCTGGGGGTCCTTGTGCATGAAACACAAAAAGTTAGTATGCAGGTACAGCAAGTAATCAGGAAGGCAAATGGAATGTTGGCCTTTATTGCAAGGGGGATGGAGTATAAAAGCAGAGATGTCCTGCTACAACTGTACAGGGTATTGGTGAGGCCACACCTGGAGTCTGCGTACAGTTTTGGTCTCCGTATTTACGGAAGGATATACTTGCATTGGAGGCTATTCAGTGAAGGTTCACTAGGTTGATTTCAGAGATGAGGGGTTGACTTATGAAGTTAGGTTCAGTAGGTTGGGCCTATACTCATTGGAGTTCAGAAGAATGAGAGGTGATCTTATCGAAACATAAAAGATAATGAGGGGGCTCAACAAAGTGGATGCAGAGAGGATATTTCCACTCATAGGGGAAACTAAAACTAGGGGACATAGTCTCAGAATAAGGGACCGCCCATTTAAAACTGAGATGAGAAGAAATTTCTTCCCTCAGAGGGTTGTAAATCTGTGGAATTCTCTGCCCCAGAGAGTTGTGGAGGCTGGGCCATTGAATATATTTAAGGTGGAGATAGACAGATTTTTGAGCGATAAGGGAATAAATGGTTATGGGGCAGGATAGTGGAGCTGAGCCAATGATCAGATCAGCCATGATCTTATTAAATGGCGGAGCAGGCTCGAGTGGTCCAATGGCCTACTCCTGCTCCCATTTCTTATGTTCTAATGTTCTTCCTCTCCATCTGTAGCTTGACTGCAGCCCAAACCCAGCCCTCTCTAAAGTTTTTGGTTCATGGGTTCTTTGCTTAAGAATTCATAGCAACACATTGCTATCAATAACTAGTTGGTTTATTAGCAAAAGGTTTAACAATCACACTACACATTATCGGTTCATCCAGCAGGCTCACAACCACCTGCCTCATCGTGGATCCACCAAACCCAACTGGCTGGGGTTTTATTGAGGATTGTGTGCATCACGTGACTGGCTAAGCCACTCCCACCTCAACAGCTCAATAAACCTGTAAGCATACTCACAGGTGCAGACATTACACCCTCGTTTTTAACTGCTTTACTTCCTCAGGTCCCAACTCTCCCTTACCCCCTCTGTCTCTGATCACCTCCCATCCCTCACTCATCGTAACCCCACCCCCACCATTGTGCAGTTTCTCTTGCACATTCCCCCATCCGCTCCAGACTTATCCCGTCTAGGAGACCAACCTCCTGGCCCCTTGATCCCCTCCCAATTCCTATCCTATTAACTACCGTTGCCCAACACAGTGCTCGTGAACATCATTAATGGCTGCCTATCTGCATTCTTCCCATCAAAAAAATCATCACACGACCCCCTTCTTTGAATACCCACCTTTGATCTATCTGCCTCTCCAACTATCAGTGAATCTCCAACCCCACCCCTGCCTACCTCCTCCCCCACCCCCCACCGACCTTTCTTCCCTCCGGTCACTTCCTAGCGACATGTTCATCTCTTCCACAACTGCAGATCAAATCCTTTTAATCCTGTTCCCATCCTGCCCACAGCTCTGGTCAAAGAAACCAATGGCCCCCTTTATAACTGTGGCACTTTATACTTCTTGATCTCTAACGTTCAACCGGGTCTCTCATTAGAAAAAAAACGGTATGTTAGCTTTGGTTACAAATGGATTAGAGTACAAGAGTAAAGCAGTCTTAGTATGATTCTACAGGACATTGGTGAGGCCACGCCTGGAGTATTTGTACAGTTCTGGTCTCCTTACGTAAGGAAAGCCATACTTGTCTTAGAGGGAGTGCAACAAAGGTTCACTAGACTGATTCCTGGGATGGGGGGTGCTATATATGCAGACTATAGATATACTCTCTGTGTAGTCACTGTATAGTTGCATAAGATGGAGACTTGTTTACCTGATGTACTATCAATAAGGTTTACAACATACTATACAAGTCTGTGGCTTTTGTTTTGGACTATTCAGCCACCAAAGAACTCACTTCAGGAGTGGAAGCAAGTCTTCCTCGATTCCGAGGGACTGCCTATGATGATGACTATGCTGGCACCACCAGAGGGGGGCAGGGGCTGTAAAAAGGGCAGCCACCATGCAGCTGCCTCACTCTGGAGTTACGAGTAAAGGACCAAGGTCACTACAGTTTGAGTACAACACATTGCCTCGTGGAGTCATTCATAATTATATTATAGGCATAATAGGGGGATCGTCCTATGATGAGAGATTGAGTAGACTGGGCCTATATTCCTTCGAGTTTAGTAGAATGAGAGGTGATTAAATTAAAACATAAAATTCTTAAGGGGCTTGACAGGGTTAATGCTGAGAACATGTTTCCCCTGGCTGGGGAATCTAGAGCCAGGGGTCACAGTCTCAGAGTTAGGGTCGGCCTAAGATGAGGAGAAATTTCTTCACTCAGAGGGTGGTGAATCTTTAGAATTCTCTGCCCCCGAGGACTGTGGAGGGTCAGTCGTTGTGTATATTCAAGACAGAGATCGATACATTTTTGGGAACAAAGGTAATTAGTGGATGTGGGGATAGTGTGGGAAGATGGAGTTGAGGGAAAAGATCAGCCATGATCTTACTGAATGGCGGAGCAGGCTGGGAGGGACAAATGGCCTGCTCCTGTTCTTATTATCACACACTCACATTCTCTTCACCTCAGTGGACCTACTCCTGAATGGTAATTCAAATACTGCGGATGCTGGAACCTGGAATAAAAACAGAAAATGCTGGAAATCTCAGCGGGTCAGGCAGCATCTGTGGAGCGAGAAACAGAGTTAATGTTTCGGGTCGACGATCCTTCGTCAGAACTGAAGAGTGTTCGGAAAGAACGGATTCTTAACAAGAGGGGAAGAAAGAACAAAGGGGAAGATCTGTGATAGGTTGGAAGACGGGAGAGATTAGAGAGACAAAAGGGATGATGGCCCAAATTTAAACGGTAATGCCAGGAGTTAGAAAAACATTAGTCGAGATAGGGTGTGAATGGTGGGATAATGACCAGCTGCCATTAGAGACAAGGAGAGAAAAAGAAAGAAACAGGCTCTGAGGGGGGGGCAGGCGGGGGGGGGGGGGGAGGTGGGGTCGAGGGGAGAATGGATAGAGGATTGGCTAATGAACAGAAAACAGAGAGTAGGGATAAAGGGTTTTTTTCTGGTTGGCAAACGGTAACGAGTGGGGTGCCACAGGGATCAGTGCTGGGGCCTCAACTATTTACAATGTATATTAATGACTTGGATGAAGGAACCGAGTGCAATGTAGCCAAATTTGCTGATGATACAAAGATGGGTGGGAAAACAAGTTGAGAGGAGGACACAAAACATCTGCAAAGGGATATTGACAAGCGAAGTGAGTGGGCAAATATTTGGCAGATGGCGTATAATGTGGGGAAGTGTGTGGTTATCCACTTTGGCAGGAAAAATAAAAAAGCAAATTATTATTTAAATGGAGAGAGATTACAAAATGCTGCAGTACAGAGGGACCTGGGGGTCCTTGTGCATGAAACAGAAAAGGTTAGTATGCAGGTACAGCAAGTAATCAGGAAGGCCAGTGGAATCTTGGCTTTTATTGCAAGGCTGGGGTCATTGGAGGGAGCAATGTGCAGCGGCCCGGCCCGGAAATCGGCACGGTCCCAGCCTGCAAGACCATCAGCATGCCAGGGCCATTGGAGGGAGCAACGTGCGGTGGCATACCACTGCAGGAGGGTGATGGCTGCGAAGCCAAGTCACTGATCGCAGTGCGGGCAGGCACAGCAGGAGGGGCGAAGAAGCGGCAAGCGTCTGTAGAGTCAAGTGACCGGGGCCCAGGTGAGGCATGAATCTGGGGCCCAGAAGAGGCGCTGGTCCAGGGGCATCACGGGCCAGCCCACACTGCGATATGTGTGGGCGCGCTCGGTCTGTGCAGCAGAGCTGGTCTCCAGTTAGTCTTGGGTAATCCTTGCCATTGGACCAAGACCTAGCTCTGTCAAGCCCGTGTGGTGGCTGGTGTGCAACGGCCACTACACGTTAAAAAAATCCACGCACAGGCATCTTCCACCCTTCACAATGTATTCGGAATCTGGAATATTAGGTCCTTCATTGAAACACCTGTGAACTCATCCCTTTTTGTCGTGGAAGCAAGTCATCCTCGATACGAGGGACCACCTATGATGAGAGTATAAAAGCAGGAAAGTCTTGCAACAACTGTACAGGGAATTGGTGAGACCACACCTGGAGTACTGCGCGCAGTTTTGGTCTCCTTATTTAAGGAAGGATATACTTGCAGTTCAGAGAAGGTTCACGAGGTTGATTTCTGAGATGAAGGAGAGATGACATAAAGAAAGGTTGAGCAGGTTGGGCCTATATTCATTGGAGTTTAGAAGAAAGAGAGCTGATTTTATTGGAACACGTAAGATACTGAGGGGGCATGACCGGGTTGATGCAGAGAGGATGTTTCCACTCGTGGGGTAATCTAGGGCTAGGGGGCATAGGTAGGCATGCAGGTACAGCAGGCAGTAAAAAAAACAAATGGCATGCTGGCCTTCATAGCTAGGGGATTTGAGTATAGGAGCAGGGCGGTCTTACTGCAGTTATACAGGGCCTTGGTGAGACCTCACCTTGAATATTGTGTTCAGTTTTGGTCTCCTAATCTGAGGAAGGACATCCTTGCTATTGAGGGAATGCAGTGAAGGTTCACCAGACTGATTCCCAGGATGGCAGGACTGACATATGAAAAAAGACAGGATCGACTAGGCTTATATTCACTGGAATTTAGAAGAATGAGAGGGGATCTCATAGAAACACGTAAAATTCTGATGGGATTGGACAGGTTAGATGCAGGAAGAATGTTCCCGATGTTGGGGAAGTCCAGAACCAGGGGTCACAATCTAAGGATAAGGGGTAAGCCATTTAGGACCGAGATGAGGAGAAACTTCTTCATTCAGAGAATTGTGAACCTGTGAAATTCTCTACCACAGAAAGTTGTTGAGGCCAGTTCATTAGATATATTCAAAAGGGAGTTAGATGTGGCCCTTACGGCTAAAGGGATCAAGGGGTATGGAGAGAAAGCAGGAATGGGATACTGAAGTTGCATGATCAGCCATGATCTTATTGAATGGTGGTGCAGGCTCGAAGGGCCGAATGGCCTACTCCTGCATCTACTTTCTATGTTTCTATGTTTCTATGTTTAAGAATAAGGGGTCGCCCATTTAAAACTGAGATGAGGAGGAATTTCTTCTCTGAGAGGGTCATAAATTTGTGAAATTCTCTGCCCCAGAGAGCTGTGGAGGCTGGGTCATTGAATATATTTAAGGTGGAGGTAGACAGATTTTTGAACGATAAGGGAGTGAAGAGTGATGGGGAGCGGGCAGGTAAGTGGAGCTGAGTCCATGATCAGATCAGCCATGATTGTATTAAATGGTGAAGCAGGCTCGAGGGGCCGAAAGGCCTAATCCTGCTCCTATTTATTAGGCTAGATTTTACACTTTTGTGCGAATCGCCAAAAATGGGCGTTATTTCCAGGGTGGGTGATAAAAATGAGTTTTCAGATCGCCGGCTTGTCGCCCATTCTCAAAGCCCCTAGTCTCCATTTTTTTAATTGGGCGTTACCGCGAGTGATATGAAATGGTCGTTAATGTTAAATCTCTCTGACCTTCTGCCGTAAAGTGTCACCGTCCTTAGCAACGGCATGGCAACGCTCGATTCTCGCGATTCAGGACATCAAGCGTCATCATGACATGACCATAAGAGGAGACAGAGAGCGAGGGAGCTGAGAGGGAGTGAAGGTGTGTGTGAGTGTGATGTGGCTGCTTTGGGAGGAAGAAGGGAGAATTTAGAGCTTTGTAGAAAATTGGGAAAAAATAATTAGCTGTTACCAGCCAGATATTTGATCGAATTTGGTGCCTATAATGGAGAGAAAGGAGGAGGCAACACAGCACGCTGTGGAGACTGACGCTGGACAGAGCAGTGAGCTGGGAGAGGAGCACATTGGAGGGCGCAAAAGAACGAGGAGGTTCTCGGACGAGACAAATGCCTCCTTCCTACAAGAGGTCGAGTTACGCTGGGGTGATTTACCCAAGGAGGGCGTGGGAAGCCCATCCCAGAGGTCTACCAGAAGATTTGGGCTTAGATAGCAGAGGTGGTCTCGGCAGCGACCAACAAGGAGCGTGAGGGCAACCAATGCCGCAAACGATGGAATGACCTTGTCAGATCCACAAGAGTAAGTATTACATTGATTTACATGTACTTATTTGATTTGATTTGTAAGGGTCATGAGTGACTATCAGCAGATGTGAGGTCTTTCACTTTTACCGGGAATGTTGTACTCATAGCCAGCATTCATGGTGTACGTCTTTAGGTAAAGAATGATAATTATCATAATAATCATGATTACATCTGTGGGTTATGTGTTGCATACGTCTCTGTGACAGTACCTAGCAATGATATCACACAATGATCTCATGCCATGTCGTCCTGTTAACTTTTACAGAAGAAGCTATCGATGATGAGGTCCGTGCAGAGGCGAACGGGTGGGGAGCCACCAGACACCAGCGACATCACTGAGATGGAGTACCGGGTGCTCACACTCGTGGGGAAGCACCCCCGGATGGCCCCGTAAGAAGCTGCAGACCCTGAAGTGATGCCACGTGAGTAAAGTATACACCATTCCAGGTTGTAAGGTCAATTGATGCCACATCCACTCATATCCGAACAATAATATATGATAGATGGTTCTAAAATTATCCTATAAATAATGCTGGCCTAATGAAAATCATTGCAATGCACAATGTGTTGATCGTCATGAAATGTGATGTCTGTGACGATTTTGATAGCGGTGGTGCTTTTGTCGTTATGCTGTGTGTAGCGCTGGACTCACCTTGTCACCCTAGCACACCCTTCTCCTCTAATAACCTCATTTGTGTTTTGCAGCTCAGCCAGCAGCGTGTCCCAAGGCAAGACCACAGAGGCCAGAAGGTGGGGCCGCGGGGCCAGACTCGGCAGACGATCCTACATCTGCTGCTGGGGCGCTCCGATTCTCGCCCGGCAATCTACTGGGTCTGTTCTCCACGGAGAGAGCGCCAACTTTGAGGAACCTGCATCGCCAGGCTCCAGAAGGCATTCCACCCCAAGACAATCTAGTGCTCCTCCGGCCATTCCCGCCTTCACTGTGGAGCTACCGGGCCCAAGCACCTCGCCACATGGCACCCCATTTGTCCCCAGGACAGCGCCGACCCCGCGGAGGTTTCATGGACACGACAGCTCTGGTCCACGAGTGTCAGATGAGAGTGGAGAGATGATAAAGATGTCCAGGAGAACTGTAGACATAGGTGACCAGATCCTCAATACATTAGGGGGCATGTCCCAACAGCTGGCCACCATCTCTGGCACCATGAGTGAGTACGTTCCCCGGATGGTGGAGGTGCTAGCCAGGAACACTGCTGGCACAGGCCTCCCAGTGGTCCCCGAGCGCGGCACTCCACCCCTAGTTTCTGCACCACCACTGCCAATGATAGATGAGAGGCAGGACCAAGATCCTGCTTCTGGATCCGAGAATGTTCCCACCTCGGCACCCCCGGCTCCTGCACCCGTGCAACCACCGCTTCTGCCTTCATCCCCCCCCCCCCAATGAGGCACCGCCTGAGGAGCTCTTCAGCCAGGTGGCATGGAGCGAGGAGGGGAAGGGGTAGAGGTGGGTGTTATGGATGTAAACATTGTAACTGTTTAAGACTTCCCACCAGAGGGCGCAACTGTTGGAGGCCCAAGGGTCACCTGCACACCTCATGCAAGGGAGTATAAAAGGTTGTCTGCCATGCTGCTTAGGTACTCTGGAGTTGTATTAAAGAGACTAAGGTCACATCAGTTTTAGCTCACAGTACTCAGTCTTGTGGAGTTCTTCCATACTTAATAAGTGGCAACGAGTAACAGATTATGAACTTTCACACGGTCATGGCTGCCATTGGTATTTTAGAGAGATTTGTAGAGGTGATGATTGGGAAGCCTTCATTGAGTGTCTCGACCAGTACTTCGTGGCCAACGAGCTGGATGGGGACGATAAAGCGATCAAGCGCAGGGCGATTCTCCTCACCGTGTGTGGGTCCACAATATACGGCCTCATCAAGAATCTGTTAGCACCGGAGAAACCTGCGGAGAAGACATATACACAGTTGTATACGCTGGTTCAGGAACACCTCAAGCCGAAGGAGAGCGTCTTAATAGCCAAGTATCGCTTCTACACACACCACTGCTCCGAGGGCCAGCATGTGGCGAGTTATGTCGCCGACCTGAGACGCCTTGCAGGAACTTGCGAATTTGCTGGATTTTTGGGAGAAATTCTGAGGGACGTTTTTGTGCTTGGCATCGGCCACGAGGTCATTCTTCGCAAGCTGCTGTCCACCGAATCCCTAGACCTGAGCAAGGCCATCACGATAGCTCAGGCATTCATATCCACGAGCGATAATACCAGACAGATATCTTCCCAGCATCGAAGCTCACCGGCAAGTACTGTGCATAAAATAACTTCGCTAGCAGGCAGAACTGCAGATGGCAGGGCCTACATATCTGCAGGTGCAAGACCTAGGATGACTCAGAGTCCGCCCTCGGGCGTGAATGCAAATCCATTAGCACCATGTTGGTGCTGCGGGGTAATCATCGAGCCCACCAATGTCGATTCAAGCACTACGTGTGCAAAGGCTGCGAAACAACGGGGCACCTCCAGCGAATGTGCAAGAGTGCTGCGAGTCACCACGTGGCAGAGTCGGCAGAGGATGATCGATCCGGCGCAGATCACGCAGAACAAACAAGAGAGGCAACTCAACCCGAGGACGAAGAGTATGGGGTACACACCTTCACCACCAAGAGCCCTCCGATCATGCTGAAAGTCAAATTGAATGGTATTCCGGTATCAATGGAATTGGACATGGGGGTGAGTCAGTCAATTATGATCCAGAAGGCTTTTGAGAAACTGTGGGGCAACAAGGCAAAAAAGGCCCAAACTGAGCCTGATTCAGACAAAGCTGCGCACCTACACCAAAGAGCTCATACCAGTCATTGGCAGTGCGGCAGTTAAGGTATCATACGATAGAGCTGTGCATAATTTATCACTGTGGATTGTACCAGGTGATGGCCCAACGCTATTCGGCAAATGATGGCTGGGAAAGATTCAATGGAACTGGGACGACATCAAAGCACTATCTTCAGTGGATGATGCCTCGTGCGCCCAAGTGCTGAGCAAGTTTCCGTCGCTATTTGAACCAGGCATCGGCAACTTCACAGGCGCCAAGGTGTAGATCCATCTAGTCCCCGATGCAAGGCCCGTTCATCACAAGGCTCGAGCGGCTCCATATATGATGAGGGAGAAAGTTGAGATCGAACTGGACAGACTTCAACGAGAGGGAATCATATCGTCAGTCGAGTTCAACGAGTAGGCCAGATTGTTCTGGTGTTGAAAAGCGATGGCATGGTCAGAATCTGTGGAGGCTACAAGGTAACGATCAACAGCGTCTCGTTACAGGACCAGTACCCGTTACCCAAGGCGGATGACCTGTTCACAACGTTAGCAGAGGGGAAGTCATTTACAAGTTGGACCTAACCTCCGCCTACATGACACAGGAGCTGGCTGAATCTTCGAAAAGATTGACGTGCATCAACATGCACAAAGGACGTTTATATACCACAGGTGCCCTTTTGGGATTCGCTCGGCTGCTACCATCTTCCAGAGGAACATGGAGAGTCTGCTGAAATCGGTTCCGTACACCGTTTTGTTTCAAGACGACATCCTGATCACCAGTTGTGACACCACCGAACACCTGCACAACCTGGAAGAGGTACTAAGTCGACTAGACAGAGTGGGACTCAGGCTGAAACGCTCCAAGTGTGTTTTCCTGGCGCCAGAGGTCGAATTTCTGGGGAGAAAGATTGCGGCAGATGGCATCAGACCCACGGACTCAAAAACGGAGGTTATCAAGAATGCACCCAGACCACAGAATATGATGGAGTTGCGTTCGTTCCTTGGACTCCTTAACTATTTTGGTAACTTTCTACCGGGGTTGAGCACTTTGCTGGAACCATTGCATTTATTTCTATGCAAGGGTGATTGTTGTGGAAAAATATTTCCGAGACTGTATAATATATAAAGAGAGGTTTATTAAATCGGAGACAAAGCTTTGGGAGAAGTGTTAGAGACCCCTGTCTCTGAACCACTTCTCAAATTGGTATCTCCAGTGAGGTTCTTTTATCTTACAAATTACGTCATTTTACATCACATGCTTTATCACTAGTCCTTAAGTCTAATCATCGCATTACAAGGTTTACAAAGCTTTTACTATCCAAGGCTGAGTTCTTGATATAAACCAGCCTGCATTGTGACAGGGCATTATAAACAATTGCAGGCTGGTTTTGCACCAGTATAAACAAACATACCCAGCACTTATCTCTCCAGTCGTTCATCTCCATAACTCAAGGCCAGCATACCTTGAAGTCTAACTGTGTTTTTTTATATAAAGCATAATGCATCAGTATTGTCCCTTACAAAATTCATTAAAGGGGAAAATAAAAACAAATGTGTGGTCCTGTATACTAGTCAAGTTTATGTCCAAAAATCCGCTCCAACAGTGATGACTGGGTTTGGGGTAAATCTCAAGAGACAACCTTTGAGAAGGACAGAAACCTACTTTGTTCTAATAAGTTACTTGTACTGTATGACAAGTGTAAACGATTAGTGCTAGCTTGTGATGCATCTTTGTTCAGGGTCGGCTGTGTGTTACCGCAAACCAGAAAGAGCCTACAGTATGGTCGAGAAAGAGGCATTAGCATGTGTATATGGGGTTAAGAAAATGCACCAATACCTATTTGGACTTTGGTTTGAGCTTGAAACCGACCACGAACTGCTCATTTCGCTGTTTTCAGAAAACAAAGGTGTAAACACCAATGCTTTGTCCCACATCCGAAGATGGGCACTAACATTGTCCGCCTATGACTATGTTATCCTCCACAGACCAGGCACGGAGAACTGTGCTGATTCCCTCAGTCAGCTACCATTGCCCACTACCGGGGTAGAAATGGCGCAGCCCGCAGACTTGCTTCTGGTCATGGATGCTTTCGAGAGCGAGGGGTCACTCGTCACTGCTCGCCAGATCAGGACATGGACCAGCCAGGATCCTGTGCTATCACTTGTAAAAATTTGTGTCCTCAATGGGAGCTGGTTGGCCGTTCCTGGGGAAATGCAAGATGGAATTAAGCCGTTTCACCGACGCAAAGATGAAATGTCCATCTAGTCGGAATGTCTCTTATGGGGTAATCACATGGTTTTGCCAAAAAAAGGCAGGGACATGTTTATACGCGACCTACACAGTACCCACCCAGGTATAGTCATGAAAAAGGTTTCAGCCAAGTCGCATGTTTGGTGGCCCGGCATTGACTTGGACTTAGAGTCATGCGTACACCAGTGCAACACGTGCTCACAACTGAGCAATGCACCAAGGGAGGCTCCATTGAGTCTGTGATCATGGCCCTCCAAACCGTGGTCCAGGATCCACGTAGATTTTGCTGGCCCCTTTCGCGGAAAGATGTTTTTAGTTGTAGTGGACGCTTACTCTAAATGGATTGAATGCGTAATCATGTCATCCAGCACATCCACCGCCACCATTGAAAGCTTCCGGGCTATGTTCGCCACCCATGGCTTGCCCAACATCCTTGTCAGTGACAATGGACCATGTTCCACCAGCTCGGAATTCAATGAGTTTATGACCCGCAATGGCATCAAACATGTCAGGTCTGCCCCGTTTAAGCCCGCATCCAACGGTCAAACACAATGGGCAGTCTTGGAACATGTGGCGGAAGGTGTTAAGTATGCAACACCTTGTAACCAGCATTCTACCGCCACCAGAGGGCGCATCTGTTGGAGTCCCAAGGGATCCCTGCATATAAGCAGGCCTCCCATGCTGTGCTGCCATTCTAGAGTCAGAATAAAGAGACTAAAGTCACACTTACTCAAGTCTACAGTACTCAGTCACGTTGCTTTATTTGAGACATAAAAACTGGCGATGAGTAATAGATAACGAACCATCACGTGAAAATGTAGAGAACTGTTGGTATCCTGGAGAAATTTTTAGAAGGTGATGATTGGGAAGACTTCGACCAATACTTTGTGGCCAACGAGCTGGAAGGGAATGAGAATGCTGCCAAATGAAGAGCGATTCTCCTCACCATCTGCGGGGCAACAACCTATGGCGTCATGAAGAATCTTCTTGCTCCAGTGAAACCAACAACCAAATCGTATGACGAACTGTGTATGCTGGTCCTGAGCACCTAAATCCGAAGGAAAGCGTTCTGATGGCAAGGTATTGATTTTACACATGTCAACGGTCTGAAGACCAGGAAGTGGCGAGCTACATTGCCGAACTAAGGCGCCTTGCAGGACTTTGCGAATTTGGTGGATTCCTGGAGCAAATGCTAAGAGACTTTTTTGTGCTTGGCATTGGCCACGAGGTTATCCTTCACAAACTATTGACTGTAGAAACACCGAACCTGAGCAAAGCCATAACGATAGCTCAGGCATTTATGTCTACCAGCGATAACACCAAATGAATTTCGCAGCATAAAGATACATCGGCAAGTACTGTACACAAAGTAACGTCGTTTTCAGGCAGGAATGCATATGGCAGAATGTACACGCCTGCAGCTGCATGACCTCAGATGACTCAGAGTCCACCATCAAGTGTGAATGCGAGGCAATTAACTTCTTGTTGGCGCTGCGAAGGTGATCATCGAGCCCATCAATGCCACTTCAAACACTATGTGTGCAAAGGCTGTGGAACTATGGGACACCTCCAGCGAATGTGCAGACGAGCTGCAAACCCTGCAAACCACTACGTTGCAGAGGAAGACCGATCCATGGCGGATCAAACTGAACTAGAGACTCGAACCGAGGAGGCAGAAGTGTACAAGGTACACACCTTCACCACGAAATGTCCACCGACCATGTTAAAAGTTGAACTGAACGGAATTCCAGTATCCAGTCTAGTGCGAGTCAGTCTATCATGAGCAAAAAGGCCTTCGAGAGGCTGTGGTGCAACAAGGCTCAAAGGCCCAAGCTGAGCCCTATTCATACTAAGCTGAGAACTTACACTAAAGAGCTGATCCCTGTAATTAGCAGTGCAGCAGTAAAAGCCTCCTATGATGGAGCGGTGCACGAACTACCACGATGGGTTGTACCAGGAGATGGCCCCACGCTGTTCGGCAGAAGCTGGCTGGGAAAAGTCCACTGGAGCTGGCACAAGATCCGAGGGCTTTCGTCCGTCGACGATGCCTCATGTGCCCAGAGTTTTGAGCAAGGTCCCATTGTTGCTTGAGCCAGGCATCGGAAATTACTCTGGGGTGAAGGTGCAGATCCACTTGGCTCCCAGTACACGACCCAACCACCACAAGACACATGCAGTGCCATACATGATGCGAGAGAAAGTGGAGATCGAGCTGGACAGGATGCAACAAGAGGGCATCACCCCGCCGGTTGAGTTCAATAAGTGGGTCATTCCAATTGTTCCGGTTCTCAAGGACGATGGCACAGTCAGAATTTGCGGGGACTATAAAGTAACGATTAACCGTTTTTCGCTGCAGGACCAGTACCCGCTACCCAAGGCAGACGACCCAGTTGCAACGCTGGCAGGAGGGAAGACATTCACCAAGTTGGACCTGACCTCGGCCTACATGACGCAGGAGCTGGTGGAATCTTCGAAAGGCCTCACCTGCATCAACACGCACAAAGGTCTGTTCATCTACAATAGATGCCCGTTTGGGATTCGATCGGCCGCGGCTATTTTCCAAAGGAACATGGAGAGTCTGCTGAAGTCGGTTCCGCACACCGTGGTTTTCCAGGACAACATATTGATCACAGGTCGGGACACCATCGAACACTTTGAGAACTTGGAAGAGGTTCTAAGTTGGCTAGATCGTGTGGGATTCAGGTTGAAACACTCGAAGTGTTTTTTCCTGGCGCCAGAGGTCGAGTTCTTAGGGAGAAGAATCGCGGCAGCTGGCATCAGACGCACTGACGCCAAGACGGAGGCCATCAAGAACGCGCCGAGACCACAGCACGTGATGGAGCTGCGGTCGTTCCTGGGACTCCTCAATTATTTTGGTAATTTTTTCCCCAGGTTAAGCAGCTTGCTAGAACCTCTACACGTGTTGCTACGCAAGGGAGAAGACTGGGTATGGGGGAAATCACAAGAGACTGCTTTTGAGAAAACCAGAAATCTGTTATGTTCCAACAAACTGCTTTTTCTGTATGATCCATGTAAACGTTCAGTGCTAGCTTGCGATGCGTCTTCGTATGGGGTCGGGTGTGTGTTACAACAAGCAAACGAATCCCGAACATTGCAACCGGTCACTTATGCGTCCAGGAGTTCGTCCAAGGCCGAAAGGGCCTACAGCATAATTGAAAAAGAAGCTCTGACATGCATTTATGGGCTGAAAAAAATGCACCAGTATCTGTTTGGGCTTAAGTTCGAGTTAGAAACTGACCATAAGCCGCTCATATCGCTATTCCCAGAGAGCAAAGGTATTAATACCAGTGCCTCTGCTCGCATCCAAAGATGGGTGCTCACACTCTCTGCTTATAACTACGTAATTCGCCATAGGCCAGGCACAGAGAACTGCACTGATGCTCTCAGTCGGCTACCATTGCCCACCACTGGGGTGGAAATGGCACAGCCTGCAGACTTGCTCTTGGTGATGGATGCATTTGAAAACGAAACGAGGCACCGCTAAGTTTGTGGGCATGATAATCCAAATCGTGGTCTACGATCCATGTTAACTTTGCAGGCACCCGTTACGGCCCGCCAGATCAGGACCCGGACCAACCAGGATCCTTTACTGTCCCTTGTAAAAAAACTGTATCCTCCATGGGAGCTGGTCCAGCGTCCCAGCGGAGATGCATTAAGAAATCAAGCCGTTCCAGCGGCGCAAAGACGAAATGTCCATACAGGCGGACTGTCTTTTGTGGGGTAATCGCGTGGTTTTGCCTAACAAAGGCAGGGAAAAGTTCATACGCGACCTACACAGGCATAGTAATGATGAAAGCTATAGCCAGATCCCATGTGTGGTGGCCTGGCATCGACTCAGATTTGGAGTCTTTCATGCGCCAATGCAACACTTGCCCTCAACTGAGTAATGCACCCAGGGAGGCACCGCTAAGTTTGTGGTCATGGTCCTCCAAACCGTGGTCTAGGATCCATGTTGACTTCGCTGGCCCGTTTCTAGGCAAAATGTTTATGGTTGTTGGGGATGCTTATTCAAAATGGATTGAGTGTGTTATAATGCCTGTAAGCACGTCTACTGCCACCATCGAAAGCCTACGAGCCATGTTTGCCACGCACAGCCTGCCTGATGTCCTTGTCAGCAACAATGGGCAATGCTTCACCAGCGCTGAAGTCAAGGAATTCATGACCCACCATGAGATCAAGCACGTCACATCTGCCCCGTTCAAGCCCGCATCTAACAGCCAGGCAGAACGGGCAGTCCAAACCATCAAGCAAAGCTTGAAACACGTGTTGGAAAGCTCCCTGCAGACCCACCTGTCCCGAGTCCTGCTCAGCTACCGCAAAAGAGCCCACTCGCTCACCGGGGATCCCCCTGCCGAACTGCTCATGAAAAGGGCACTCAAAACAAGGCTCTCTTTAGTCCACCCTGATCTCCATGATCATGTTGAGAGCAGGCGGCATCAACAAAGCATGTACCATGATCGCGCAAATTTGTCACGCGTTATTGAAGTCAATGACCCTGTATTTTACTCAACTATAGACATGGTCCTAAATGGCTTGCTGGCACCGTCATAGCCAAAGAAGTGAATAGGGTGTTTGAAGTCAAACTTGCAAATAGACTAACTTGCGGAAAGCATTTGGACCAAACCAAACTGCGATTCACGGAGAGCCACGAGCAACCTGAAGAGGACACCACCAACTTCGACCCTTCGATGTACCCACAAGTGCCAGCTGACATCATGGTTGACCACGAAGCTGAACTCATCATCCCCAGCAGCCCAGCAAGGCCAGCTGTGCAGCAGCCCAGCGAAGGCCCAACCAACTCACCTGCACCTGTATTTGTACCGAGACAATCGTCTAGGGAGCGGAAAGCCCCAGACCGTCTCACCCTGTAAATAAGTGTACTATTGACTCTGAGGTGGGGTGGGGGGGGGGGGGAGTGATGTTATGTATGTAACACCTTGTAACCAGCATTCTACAGCCACCAGAGGGTGCATCTGTTGGAGTCCCAAGGGATCCCAGCATCACTTGGGAGCACTGCATATAAGCAGGCCTCCCATGCTGTGCTGATACTCTAGAGTCAGAATAAAGAGACTAAGGTCATACTTGCTCAAGTCTACAGTACTCAGTCACATTGCTTTATTTGAGACATAATAGAAGGCTCCTTGCAGACCCGCTTATCTCGGGTTCTGCTCAGCTACCGGATGTGACCACACTCGCTCACTGCGGATCCTCCTGCAGAATTGTTAATGAAACCAGGCTCTCCCTAGTCCACCCGGATCTAAATGACCATGTGGAAACCCGGCGACACTGGCAAAACATGTACCACGATCGTGCAACTGTATCGCGTGACATTGATGTTAATGACACTGTGTTTGTCCTGAATTACGATCATGGTCCTAAATGGGTTGCTGGCACTGTCTTGGCCAAGGAGGGGAATAGAATGTTCATAGTCAAATTATTGAATGGACAAACGTGCAGAAAGCATTTGGATCAGACCAAACTGCAGTTCACCGACAACCAGGGACAACCTGAAATATAGAAACATAGAAAATAGGTGCAGGAGTAAGCCATTCGGCCCTTCGAGCCTGCACCACCATTCAATATGATCATGGCTGATCATGCAACTTCAGTACCCCATTCCTGCTTTCTCTCCATACCCCTTGATCCCTTTAGCCGTAAGGGCCACATCTAACTCCCTTTTGAATACATCTAACGAACTGGCCTCAACAGCTTTCTGTGGCAAAGAATTCCACAGGTTCACAATTCTCTGAGTGAAGAAGTTTCTCCTCATCTCGGTCCTAAATGGCTTACCCCTTATCCTTAGACTGTGACCCCTGGCTCTGGACTTCCCCAAAATTGGGAACATTCTTCCTGCATCTAACCTGTCCAATCCCATCAGAATTGTATATGTTTCATGAGATCCCCTCTTGTTCTTCTAAATTCCAGTGAATATAAGCCTAGTCGATCTAGTCTTTCATCATATGTCAGTCCTGCCATCCCGGGAATCAGTCTGGTGAACCTT
This sequence comes from Pristiophorus japonicus, assembly GCF_044704955.1. NCBI lineage: Eukaryota > Metazoa > Chordata > Chondrichthyes > Pristiophoridae > Pristiophorus > Pristiophorus japonicus. The sequence continues at coordinate 284,918,499 of NC_091981.1, read as the reverse complement.
CGCTGCACTCCCTCAATAGCAAGAATGTCCTTCCTCAGATTAGGAGACTAAAACTGTACACAATATTCAAGGTGTGGTCTCGCCAAGGCCCTGCACAACTGCAGTAAGACCTCCCTGCTCCTATACTCAAATCCTATCGCTTTGAAGGCCAACATACCATTTGCCTTCTTCACCGCCTGCTGTACCTGCATGCCAACTTTCAATGACTGATGTACCATGACACCCAGGTCTCATTGCACCTCCCCTTTTCCTAAATCTGTCACCATTCAGATAATATTCTGCCTTCCTGTTTTTGCCACCAATGTGGATAACCTCACATTTATCGACATTATACTGCATCTGCCATGCATTTGCCCACTCACCTAACCTGTCCAAGTCACTCTGCAGCCTCTTAGCATCCTCCTCACAGCTCACACTGCCACCCAGTTTAGTGTCATCTGCAAACTTGGAGATATTACATTCAATTCCTTTGTCTAAATCATTATTGTATATTGTGAATAGCTGGGGTCCCAGCACTGAACCCTGCGGTACCCCGCTTGTCACTGCCTGCCACTCTGAAAAGGACCCGTTTATTCCTACTCGTTGCTTCCTGTCTGCCAACCAGTTCTCTATCCACATCAATGTATTACCCCCAATACCATGTGCTTTAATTTTGCACACTAATCTCTTGTGTGGGACCTTGTCAAAAGCCTTTTGAAAGTCTAAATACACCACATCCAGTGTTTCTCCCTTGTCCACTCTACTAGTTACATTCTCAAAAAATTCTTGAAGATTTGTCTAGCATGATTTCCCTTTCATAAATCCATGTTGACTTGGACCAATCCTGTCACTGCTTTCCAAATGCACTGCTATTACATTTTTAATAATTGATTCCAACATTTTCCCCACTACCTATGTCAGGCTAACTGGTCTATAATTCCCTGTTTTCTCTTTCCCTCCTTTTTTAAAAAGTGGGGTTACATTCGCTACCCTCCAATCCATAGGAAATGATGGTCCATAGGAACTGAAGAGGACATCACCATCATCGATCCACTAACACACACCCAACCAGCAATCAACCTTGTTGTCAATCAAGAGGATGAACCCACCATTCCCAACAGTCCTGTCAGATCAGCCGTGCTGCAGTGCAGCAATGGTCTGACCAACTCACCCATGCCAGAGTTTGAACTCAGACGATCAACCAGGGAGCGTAGGGTCCCGGATCATTTCAACTTGTAAATAATTTGTATCAAAGACTTTGGGGGGTGGGGGGGAGTGATGTTAGGTATGTAAACATTGTAACTGTTTAAAACTTACCACCAGAGGGCGCAACTGTTGGAGGCCCAAAGGTCACCTGCACACCTCATGCAAGGGAGTATAAAAGGTTGTCTGCCATGCTGCTTAGGCACTGTGGAGTTGTATTAAAGAGACTAAGGTCACATCAGTTTTAGCTCACAGTACTCACTCTTGTGGGGTTCTTCCCTACTTAACAGTGGGGAGGAGAAGGAGAGGGGGGAAGGAAAGTGAGGTACATGTGTAATGGTGATGGCTGTGTTATATTTCCATCTGGGTGGATGCAATTTGTTGTAATGTATGGGGGGAGGGGGCCACCCTCCTGTTTTGCATTTGTATTCTGTGTTGCTGGACATTTGATGTTGTCAATGATCGAAAAAGAGGGGTGGGGGTGGCGTGTTTTTGCCCATGATACTTATGATTTCAGACCAATGTTCGTATAAAATATTTTTTATTCAACATAACCTTGTTGCGCTTTGTATCAGATAGCTGAATCGTTACACACTTGTGATTCCTTAACATGAAAGGGTTAAATAAAACTTAACTTGAATAAACTTAAACTTTAACTGGCACCAAGGTGATGCCCACCATTGATGTCTGAGCTGCACACACACAGCAGTGTGTCAGCTTTGTCAATTACAGCAATGTTCTTTTAGGCAAATCGCTCATTCATGAGCTCCTGACGTAAGAGTCTTGCAGCTATGTAACCACCACGGGCCCTTTCCTGTGGTCTGGAGGGGGGCATGGGCATGGTTGCATAGTCAGCCTGATTGTCTGGCCCTAGGTCAGTGCCCAGCCCCTCGTCCTCCTCTTCCTCTCTCTCCTGAGGTGGACCATCAGTCCCTTCTGGCAATTCTTGTTCCCTCCTGATAGCCAGGTGTTGCAGCATGGAGCACACGACCACAAATTGAGCTACTTGCTCAGGGTTGTATTGTAGTTCCCCTCCTGAATGTTTCAGGCATCTAAAGCACCGCTTAAGCACACTAATTGTTTTGTGGAACACAGTGCGTGTGTCTCTGTGGCTCTTGTTGTATTGCTTCTCAGCCTCGGTGTGGGTGGCTCGCAGAGGGTTCATCAGCCAGGTGGCTAAGCCATATCAGTTGTCATCAATCATCCAGCATTATCCTTGTGGCTGATTCTTAAACATGTCAGAGACAGCGCTCTCATGCAGCATGTGACCCTCATCGAAACTGCCCGGACATTTGGCATTCACTGTCATTATGGTCTGGTTGTGGTCGACAACTAGTTAGACCTGCAGGGAGTGAAATCCTTTTCTGTTATGAAAAAGCTTTAGGTCCTGAGAAGATGCCGATGTGAGTGCACTGTATTGCTCCCTGCACCCTTGGGAACTTAGCAATGTGGTAGAATGCTCCAGCCCTGTCAGTCTGAGCTTCAGTGGTCATGGGGAAGCTGATAAAGTCCATCCTACAGTCGCGTACAGGGCCTCTGTGACCTGTCTGATGCAGTGATGTGTGGCATGATGAGACAGAGGGGAAATGTCCACCGCAGAGGCCCGAAAGGAAGCGGACACGTAGAACGACAGTGCCGCGGTGACCTTGACTGCGACGGACAGTGATGTCCTGATGGCAGGCTGCGTATCTGGCCTGATGAGCTCGCATATTTCAGTGATCACCACCTTGTGGAAGTGCAGTCTTCGAAGGCAGGCATTCTCGGACACGTCGAGGTAAGACCTTTTCTCCCTGTAAGTGTGTATGGTCTGGATCTCATCCTCATTCTGGCAGCATCTGCGAAGTAATCGATGTAGGCTGAGAAATGGCTGGCCCCATTCCAATAAAAGTATAATATTGGTTGGTCAGAAGCAATAATTCTAACAATAAAACCCAATCGTCCACAGTCTGAAAAGATGTCTGTTGAGATGGTCACTTCACCTGAGAAGAACTCCAGAGTCAATCCAAACTCCCCCGAAGTTGAAGCAGCCTTTTCAATGAAGTCACCTGCGATTTGAAAAATGGCGTCCACACCGCTGTGATTGGTTCAGAACAGTTCCACTTTTTCAGAGCGGTGTTTTGGGCGAGCGATATTGTGGGCGAGATGTGTGCGAGGTGGTGAAAGTGACGCTGGGCGATCTCTTGGGCGTTAGTTTTGGCAAATGTGATCTTTACAACAAACAAAAGTGGGCGGTCGGTATTATTGAATCTCGGCGTACTGAAAGTAACGCTGGGTGATATTATGGGCATTCTGATAATTCCCCCCAAAAAAAGTGGGCGGGCGATAATATTTGTTCCCGGCGTTGCGTATCCGAAAAATGGGCGTCAGTTTCCATTTTGTGACTAAATGGCCGATATCTGGCCGTTAAACCTCATTTCAGCGGTAAAAAGAACATTAAGTGGGCGTTATGCATGCAAAAATAAAGGAAAATCTAGTCCCTGATGTTTTCTTATGTTTTCAACAATGAAGGTAGATAGCGCCCCCTATGGAGATGTCAACAATTACAACAGACAGCGCCTCCTGTGGCGATCTCCACAATGACAGCAGCAGCGCCCTCCTGTGGAGATCTCCACAATGACAGCAGACAGCGCCCTCCTGTGGAGATCTCCACAATGACAGCAGACATAAGAACATAAGAAATAGGAGCAGGAGTAGGCTATACGGCCCCTCGAGCCTGCTCCGCCATTCAATAAGATCATGGCTGATCCGATCATGGACTCAGTTCCACCTCCCTGCCTGTTCCCCATAACCCCTTATTCCCTTATCGTTTAAGAAACTGTCTATTTATGTCTTAAATGTATTCAATTTCCCAGCCCCCACAGCTCTGAGGCAGTGAGTTTCACAGATCCACAACCCTCTGAGTGAAGAAATTTCTCCTCATCTCATCTTTTAATGGGCGCCCCTTTTTTCTAAGATTGTGCCCTCTAGTTCTAGTCTCCCCTATCAGTGGAAACATCCTCTCTGCATCCACCTTGTCAAGCCCCCTCATAATCTTACACGTTTCGATACGATCATCTCTCATTCTTCTGAATTCCAATGAGTAGAGGCCCAATCTACTCAATCTTTCCTCATAAGTCAACCCCCTCAACTCCTGGAATCAACCGAGTGAATCTTCTCTGAACTGCCTGCAAAGCAAGACAGCGCCCTCCTGTGGAGATCTTCACAATGACAGCAGACAGTGCCTCCTCTGGCGATCTCACCATCATCATAGGCGGTCCCTCGAACGAGGATGTTTCGATGAAGGACCTGATGTTCCAGCCCTGAACTCCAATTGAGGGGGTGGAAGATGCCTGTGCGTGGATTTTTTTAACGTGTGGTGACCGTTGCACATCAGCCACCACACGGGCTTGACAGAGCTAGGCCTTTATCCAGTGGCAAGGATTAACTAGGACGACTGGAGACCTGCTCTGCTGCACAGTCCTAGTGCGCACACATGTCGCAGTGTGGGCTGGCCTGTGCTGCCCCTGGGCCCTCGGCTCTTCTGGGCCCTGTACCCTCATTCTAGTAAACCTTCTCTGAACAGCCTCCAATGCAAGTATATCCCTCCTTAAATATGGAGATCAAAACTGCACGCAGTACTCCAGGTGTGGCCTCACCAATGCCCTGTACAGTTGTAGCAGGACTTTCCTACTTTTATACTCCATCCCCCTTGCAATAAAGGCCAACATTCCATTTACCTTCCTGATTATTTGCTGTACCTGCATCCTAACTTTTTGTGTTTCATGCACAAGGACCCCCAGGTCTCTCTGTACTGTAACATTTTGCAATTTTTTTACCATTTACATAGTAATTTGCTTTTCTGTTTTTACTGCCAAAGTGGATAACCTCACATTTTCTCACATTATACTCCATCTGCCAAATGTTTGCCCTCTCACTTAGCCTGTCTATATCCCTCTGCAGATTTTTTGTGTCCTCCTCATAGTTTGATTTCCCACCCACCTTTGTATCGTCAGCAAACCTGGCAACATCACACTCGGTCCCTTCACCCAAGTCATTAATATAGATTGTAAATAGTTGAGGACTCAGCACCGATCCCTGCGGCACCCCACTAGTCACTGTTTGCCAACCGGAAAATGACCCATTTATCCTGACTCTTTGTTTTCTGTTCGTTAGTCAATCCTCTATCCATGCTAATATATTATCCCCAACTCCGTGAGATTTTATCTTGTGCAATAACCTTTTATGTGGCACCTTATCGAATGCCTTCTGGAAATCCAAATACACCACATCCACTGCCTCCTTTGTTAAATAGGGGCGTTACATTTGCAGTTTTCCAATCTGCTGGGACAGCCCCAGAATCCAGGGAATTTCGGTATATCAAAAGGTATATAAAAAGGAAAAAAAAAGGAAAAAGTGACCAAAGTAAATGTTGGTTGCTTAGAGGGCGGGACTGGACAATTAGTAGAAAATATAGAAACATAGAACATAGGTGCAGGAGTCGGCCATTCGGCCCTTCGAGCCTGCACCACCATTCAATAAGATCATGGCTGATCATTCCCTCAGTACCCCGTTCCTGCTTTCTCTCCATACCCCTTGATCCCTTTAGCCGTAAGGGTCATATCTAACTCCCTCTTGAATATATCCAATGAACTGGCATCAACAACTCTCTGCGGCAGGGAATTCCACAGGTTAACAACTCTCTGAGTGAAGAAGTTTCTCCTCATCTCAGTTCTAAATGGCCTACCCCTTATCCTAAGACTGTGTCCTCTGGTTCTGGACTTCCCCAACATTGGGAACATTCTACCCGCATCTAACCTGTCCCCTCCTGTCAGAATCTATTTCTATGAGATCCCCTCTCATCCTTCTGAACTCCAATGTATAAAGGCCCAGTTGATCCAGTCTCTCCTGATATGTCAGTCCTGCCATCCCGGGAATCAGTCTGGTGAACCTTCGCTGCACTCCCTCAATAGCAAGAATGTCCTTCCTCAGATTAGGAGACCAAAATGGTACACAGTATTCCAGGTGAGGTCTCACCAAGGCCCTGTACAACTGCAGTAAGACCTCCCTGCTCCTATACTCAAATCCCCTAGCTATGAAGGCCAACATACCATTTGCCTTCTTCACTGCCTGCTGTACCTGTATGCCCACTTTCAATGACTGATGAGCCATGACATCCAGGTCTCGTTGCACCTCCCCTTTTCTTAATCTGCCGCCATTCAGATACTATTCTGTCTTCGCATTTTTGCCCCCAAAGTGGATAATTTATCCACATTTATCCACTTTATACTGCATCTGCCAAGCATTTGCCCACTCACCTAACCTGTCCAAGTCACCCTGCAGCCTCCTAGCGTCCCCCTCACAGCTCACACCGCCAACCAGTTTAGTGTCAGCTGCAAACGTGGAGATATTACACTCAATTCCTTCATCCAAATCAGTGATATATATTGTAAAGAGCTGGGGTCCCAGCACTGAGCCCTACGGCACTCCACTAGTCACTGCCTGCCATTCTGAAAAGGACCCGTTTATCCCGACTCTCTGCTTCCTGTCTGCCAACCAGTTCTCTATCCACGTCAGTATATTACCCCCAATACCATGTGCTTTGATTTTGCACACCAATCTCTTGTGTGGGACCTTGTCAAAAGCCTTTTGAAAGTCAAAATACACCACATCCACTGGTTCTCCCTTGTCCACTCTACTAGTTACATCCTCAAAAAATTACAGAAGATTTGTCAAGCATGATTTTCCCTTCATAAATCCATGCTGACTTGGACCGATCCTGTCACTGCTTTCCAAATGCGCTGCTATTACATCTTTAATAATTGATTCCAACATTTTCCCCACCACTGATGTCAGGCTAACCGGTCTATAATTACCTGTTTTCTCTCTCCCTCCCTTTTTAAAAAGTGGTGTTACATTAGCTACCCTCCAGTCGATAGGAACTGACCCAGAGTCAATAGCCGTTTGGAAAATGATCACCAGTGCATCCACTGTTTCTAGGGCACTTCCTTAAGTACTCTGGGATGCAGACTATCAGGCCCCGGGGATTTATCGGCCTTCAATCTCATCAATTTTCCTAACATAATTTCCCGCCCAATAAGGATTTCCTTCAGTTCTTCATTCTCACTAGGCCCTTGGTCCCCTAGTACTTCCGGAAGGTTATTTGCGTCTTCCTTCGTGAAGACAGAACTAATTGGTCTGCCATTTCTTTGTTCCCCATTATAAATTCACCTGAATCCAACTGCAAGGGACCTACGTTTTTCTTCACTAATCTTTTTCTCTTCACATATCTATAGAAGCTTTTGCAGTCAGTTTTTATGTTCCCGGCAAGCTTCTTCTCGTACTCTATTTTCCCCTCTTAATTAAACCCTTTGTCCTCCTCTGCTGAATTCTAAATTTCTCCCAGTCCTCAGGTTTGTTGCTTTTTCTGGCCAATTTATATGCCTCTTCCTTGGATTTAACACTATCCTTAATTTCCCTTGTTAGCCATGGTTGAGCCACCTTCCCGGTTTTATTTTTACTCCAGACAGAGATGTACAATTGCTGAAGTTCATCCATGTGATCTTTAAATGTTGCCATTGTCTATCCACCGTCAACATTTAAAGTATCATTTGCCAATCTATACTAGCCAATTCAGGCCTCAAACCATTGAAGTTACTTTTCCTTAAATTCAGGACCCTAGTTTCTGAATTAACTGTGTCACTCTCCATCTTAATGAAGAATTCTACCATTTTATGGTCACTCTTCTCCAAGGGGCCTCGCACAACAAGATTGCTAATTAGTCCTTTCTCATTACACATCACCCAGTCTAGGATGGCCAGCTCCCTAGTTGGTTCCTCGACATATTGGTCTAGAAAACCATCCCTAATACACTCCAGGAAATCCTCCTCCACTGCATTGCTACCAGTTTGGTTAGCCCAATCAATATGTAGATTAAAGTTACCCATGATAACTGCTGTACCTTTATTGCATGCATCCCTTATTTCTTGTTTGATGCTGTCCCCAACCTTACTACTAATGTTTGGTGGTCTGTACACAACTCCCACTAGCGTTTTCTGCCCCTTGGTATTCCGTAGCTCCACCCATACCGATTCCACATCATCCAAGCTAATACCCTTCCTTACTATTGCATTAATTTCCTCTTTAACCAGCAATGCCACCCCGCCTCCTTTTCCTTTCTGTCTATCCTTCCTAAATGTTGAATACCCCTGGATGTTGAGTTCCCAGCCTTGGTCACCCTGGAGCCATGTCTCCGTGATGCCAATTACATCATACCCGTTAACTGCTATCTGCGCAGTTAATTCGTCCACCTTATTCCGAATACTCCTCGCATTGAGGCACAGAGCCTTCAGGCTTGTTTTTCTAACACACTAGTAATGGGGAGCATGGAGATGGCAGAAACTCTGAACAAATATTTTGTTTCAATCTTTATGGTAGAGGACACTAACAATATCCCAACAGTGGATAGTCAAGGGGCTATAAGTGGGGAGTAACGAGCAGGGTGGATAAAGGGGAACCAGTGGATGTGATGTATTTGGACTTACAGAAGGCATTTGACAAGGTGTCACATAAAAGGTTACTGCACAAGATAAAAGTTCACGGGATTGGAGGTAATATGTTAGCCTGGATAGATGATTGGCTAACTAAAAGAAAACAGAGTCAGGATAAATGGTTTATTCTCGGGTTGGCAATCAGTAACTTGTGGGGTGCCACAGAAATCAGTGCTGGGACCCCAACTATTTACAATCTATATTAATGATGTGGAAGAAGGAACCTAGTGTAACGTACCCAAGTTTGCTGACGATACAAAGATGAGAAGAAAAGCAATGTGTGAGGAGGACACAAAAAATCTGCAAAAGGACATAGACAGGCTAAGTGAGTGGGCAAAAATTTGGCAAATGGAGTATAATGTTGGAAAGTGTGAGGTCATGCACTTTGGCAGAAAAAAAATCCAAGAGCAAGTTATCATTTAAATGGAGAAAGATTGCAAAGTGCTGCAGTACAGCGGGACCTGGGGGTATTTGTGCATGAAACACAAAATGTTAATATGTAGGTACAGCAAGTGATCAGGAAGTCCAATGGAATCTTGGCCTTTATTGCAAAGGGGATGGAGTCTAAAAGCAGAGAAGTCTTGCTACAGTTATACAGGGTATTGGTGAGCCCACACCTGGAATACTGCGTGCAGTTTTGATTTCCATATTTATGAACGGATATACTTGCTTTGGAGGCAGTTCAGAGAAGGTTCACAAGGTTGATTCTGGAGATGAGGGGATGACTTATGAGGAAAAGTTGAGTAGGTTGGGCCTCTACTCATAGGAATTCAGAAGAATGAGAGGTGATCTTATCGAAATGTATAAGATTACAAGATTGATAAGGTGGATGCAGAGAGGATGTTTCCACTGATAGGGGAGACTAGAACTAGCGGGCATAGTCTTAGAATAAGAGGCAGACCATTTAAAACTGAGATGAGGAGGAATTTCTTCTCTCAGAGAGTTGTAAATCTGTGGAATTCGCTGCCTCAGGGAGCTGTGGAATTTAAGACAGAGATTGACAGTTTCTTAACCAATAAGGGAATAAGGGGTTATGGGGAGTGGGCAGGGATATGGACCTGAGTCCATGATCAGATCAGCCATAATCATATTAAATGGCGGAGCAGGCTCAAGGGGCTGTATGACTTACTTCTGCTCCTATTTCTTATGTTCTTGTGTTCTTATTACAACCAATGCATCCACTATCTCTGCAGCCACCTCTTTTAAGACCCTAGGATGCAAGCCATCAGGTCCAGGGGACTTGTCTGCTTTTATTCCCATTATTTTACAGAGTATTGCTTCATTAGTGATAGTGATTGTATTAAGTTCCTCCCTCCCTATAGCCCCTTGATTATCCACTATTGGGATGTTTTTAGTGTCTTCTACCGTGAAGACCGATACAAAATATTTGTTCAAAGTCTCTGCCATTTCCTTGTTCTCCATTATTAATTCCCCAGTCTCATCCTCTTCGGTGACCAACCTTTACTTTAGCCACTCTTTTCCTTTTTATGTACCTGTAGAAACTCTTACTATTTGTTTTTATATTTTGTGCTAGTTTACTTTCATGATCTATCTTCCCTGTCTTTATAATTTTATTAGTCATTCTTTGCTGACTTTTAAAAGTTTCCCAATCCTCTGGCCTCCCACTAGTCTTGGTCACATTGTATGCCCTTGTTTTCCATTTGATACCATCCCTTATTTCCTTAGTTTGCCACGGATGGTTATCCCTTCTCTTAGACTTTCCTTCTCATTGGGATATATTTTTGTTGTGAGTTATGAAATATCTCCTTAAATGTCTGCCACTGCTCATCAACCATCCGCCCCATACTTCAATCTATTTTCCTAGTCCACTTTAGCCAACTCTGCCCTCATTCCTTTGTAATCTCCTTTATTTAAGCTTAGGACTCTGGTTTGAGATCCAACTTTCTCACCCTCCAACTGAATTTGAAATTCAACCATGTTATGGTCACTCATTCCTAGAGGATCCTTTACTAGGAGATCATTTATTAATTGTGTCTCATTACACAGTACCAGATCTAAGATAGCCTGCCCCCTGGTTGGTTCAGCAACGTACTGTTCAAGGAAACTATCCCGGATACACTCTATGAACTCTTCCTCAAGGCTGCCCTGTCCAATTTGCTTTTTCCAATCAATATAAAAGTTAAAATCACCCATAATTATTAGCATTCCTTTATTATAAGCCTCCATTATTTCTTGATTTATACTCCATCCAACAGAGTGGCTACTGTTAGGGGGCCTATAGACTACGTCCACCAGTGACTTTTTCCCCTTATTATTCCTTATCTCCACCCAAACTGATTCAACATCTTGATCTTCTGAGCCAATATCGTTTCTCACTAATGCACTGATCTCACCCTTTATTAACAGTGCTACCCCACCTCCTTTTCCTTTCTGTCTGTCCTTCCAAATTGTCAAATACCCCTGAATATTTAGTTCCCAGTCCTGATCAGCTTGCAACCACATCTCTGTAATGGCTGTTAGATCATACCCATTTGTATCTATTTGTGCCGTCAACTCATCTATTTTGTTGTGAATGCTGCGTGCATTCAGGTAAAGAGCTTTTAAATTTGTTATTTTACCATTTTTTTCTGCTTTGACCCCACTTTCTGATTCACCTTTATGTTTATACATTCTGTCCCTTCCTGGCACGCTCTGGTTTTCATTTCCCCCAGTGCCACCCTGCTCTATTGCCTTCTCCTTATTCTTTGACTTTTGAGATTTTCGCTCAGCTTAATTCCCCCCACCCACTAATTAGTTTAAAGCCCTCTCTACAGCCCTAGTTATTCGATTAGCCAGGACACTAGTCCCAGCACGGTCTAAGTGGAGCCCATTCCAACGGAACAGCTCCCTCTTACCCCAGTACTGGTGCTAGTGTCCCATGAACCAAAACCTATTTCTCCCACACCAGTCTTTGAGCCACATGTTTAACTCTCTGATCTTATTTACCCTGTGCAAATTTGCTCGTGGCTCAGGTACTAATCCAGAGATTGTTACCTTTGTGGTTCTGCTTTTTAATTTGGCCCCTAGCTGCTCATAATCCCTCAGCAGAACCTTTTTCTTTGTCCTATCTATGTCGTTGGTACCACCATGGACCATGACAACTGGATCTTCCCCCTCCAAGTTCCTCTGCAGCCCTGAAGAGATGTCCTTACCGGGCAGGTAACACAGCTTTCGGGACTCATGCTCTTGGCTGCAGAGAACTGTATCTATCCCCCTATTGATACTGTCCCCCTCCCACGACAACGGAGATGTCAACAATGACAGTAGATGGCGCCCTCTTGTGGCGATCTCCATAATGACAACAGACAGCGCCCTCCAGTGGCGATCTCAACAATGACAGCAGACGGCGCCCTCCTGTGGAGAGCTCAACAATGACAGCAGATGGTGCCTTCCTGTGGCGATCTCAACACTGACAGCAGACGGCGCCCTCCTGTGGAGAGCTCAACAACGACAGCAGATGGTGCCTTCCTGTGGCGATCTCAACACTGACAGCAGACGGCGCCCTCCTGTGGAGATCTCAACAACGACAGCAGACGGCGCCCTCCTTTGGCGATCTCCGTAATGACAGCAGACAGCGCCCTTCTATGGAGATCTCAACATTGGCAGCAGACAGTTTAGTTCAGAAAATTGACTTTTTTTCTCCTTTTGATATTCTGCTAATTCTGCTAATCTATTGTGTGATGGAAATATTTTGGATTTTTCTCCCTTGTATCTCTAACCTTGTCATAATCAGCCATGGCGCAGTGGTAGGGCCCTTGCCTCTGACTCAGAAGGTTGTGGGGTCACATCCTGCCCTAGAGACTTGAGCACAAAGTTCAGGCTGACATTCCAGTGCAGTGCTGAGGGGGCGCTGCATTGTCAGAGATGCCGTCTTTCGGGTGAGGTGTTAAACTGAGGCCCTGTCCCCTCGACCATTAACCGATCCTTTGGCACTATTCAAAGAAGAGCAGGGGAGTTCTCCCTGGTGTCCTAGGCAAATATTTAACCCTCAACCAACATCTCTAAAACAGATTATCTAGACATTATCGCATTGTTTGTGGGATCTTGCTATGCACGAATTGGCTGCAGCGTTTCCCTACAATCCAACAGTGACTGTACTTTAAAAGTGTTTTGGGACGTTGAAGGACTGCCCGGTAGTTTGAGGTGGAGAAAACCATTTTCCTTTACTTAAGAACATAAGAAATAAAAGCAGGAGTAGGCCATTCGGCCTCTCGAGCCTGCTCCACCATTCAATAAGATCATGGCTGATCTTCTACCTCAACTCCACTTTCCTGCCGTATCCTCACATACCTAGGTTCCCTTAATATCCAAATAACTAATGATCTCTGTCTTGAATATACTGAAAGACTGAGCATCCACAGCCCTCTGGGGCAGAGAATTCCAAAGGTTCACCACTCTCTGAGTGAAGAAATTTCTCCTCATCTCAGTCCTAAATGACCGACCCCTTATTCTGAGACTGTGACCCCTGGTTCTAGACTCCCCAGCCAAGGGAAACATCCTCCCTTCATCTACCCTGTCGAGCCCTGTAAGAATTTTATACGTTTCAAGGAGATCACCTCACATTCTTCTAAACTTTAGGAAATCTCCTCAATCTCTCCTTGTAGGACAATCCCCCCCATCCCAGGAATGTCTGGTGAACCTTCATCACACTCCCTCTATGGCAAATATATCCTTCCTTAGGTAAGGAGAACACGTGGCAGAAATTACCCCCCACCTGAAATGGGGCGCTCCCACCCTGTTCCGATGGTTTTTACCGCAGTTGCAGTTCGGGATGACTCTTTCGTGAAATTCCGCTCTTTGTTTTTTATTGTTTGATCCGGAAGTTGGTCATAATGGGGGGGGGGGGGGTGGGGGGCAGTGACTACACCTGAAGGGTGGACATGCAGCAGTGACAGCAACTGAGGGGCGGAAGTTGGGGGAGGGGTGATGCCGAGTGACCGCCACGATGAAATCATCACGGCGCCATGTCACCATGGCTCTCCCCTTCACTTAAAGGGGAGAGCCTCCACGATTATAAACCTTCGGCCCATTAGGCCACCAGGGAGGGGTTCGGCCAGGCCAGTGGCCTGGCACCCAAGAGGGGGTGCCAGGCTGCCTGTTGGCGGCTCGGCCGAAACCAGGAGCATAATTGTCGGGCCGACATGGCAGTCGGCCGGCAATAAAAAAACATGGCGGCAGTGGCAGTGCGCCCTCCCCTTTAAGGGGAGCCACACCGCCGTTGCAGAAGGCCACGGTCTCACTGGACCACCGGGGGAAAGCTTGTTTTGGCACCGCCAGGCGGGCTGAAGCTTTTCCAAGGGGAATGTCGCCGTGGGGGGGGGGGTTAGATCGGCGGTGCGTACGGTGATGACGTGTTTACCACGGACCGGCAGCAGCGGCGCGGTGGGGGAATCGGGGCACTACCGGGGAAACTCGGGAGAGCAATTGGGCTGTGAGCGGCCATTCCACGAGAAGCCGGCGCTCACTCCACTCCGCAGCATGGCCGCCGATTAGCGCTGGTAACAGGCCTTAAGGAGAGGGGCAATTTCGGGCACAGAACTTCCTTTGACTGCTGATTTCCCCCTTCCCTGCTGTCCAATTGCTTTCGGGGGCAGTGTCAGGGTGTAGGTCCCTATCTATATATACCGACCATGGACACATTCAGTGTTTCCCAGGTCCTGCGCTGTAGGATTACCTCGTGTGAAGACAATTCACTGCGCTCTCTGACTCAGGCACTTCTCACTAAGTCACCTCAGAATTTGCCTGCGCGCATGATTCGATATCACTGATATAAGGAGTTTGCAAGGTGGCTCTTTGGGGTGGGAGGCCTGGGTTTTGGCCAATTAGTCCCACTCCCTCTGCTCTTTCCCCACAGCCCTGCAAAGGATTTCTCTTCAAGTATTTATTCAATTCCCTTTTGAAAGTTACTATTGAATCTCCTTCCACCGCTCTTTCAGGCAACAACTCACTGCGTAAAAACATGTCTCCCCATCTCCTCCTCTGGTTCTTTTCCCAATCACCTTAAATCTGTGTCCTCTGGTTACCGACCCCTCTGCCAATGGAAACAGCTTCTCCTTATTTACTCTATCAAAACCCTTCGTGATTTTAAACACCTCTATTAAATCTCCCCCGACCTTCCCTGTTCTAAGGAGAACAACCCCAGCTTCTCCAGTCTCTCTACATAACTGAAGTCCCTCATCCCTGGCACCATTCCGGTAAATCTCTTTTGCACCCTCTCTTAGCAATTTCTTGTCAGGCTTTAGTCCTAGCCGACGTGGGAAATATATCGGCCGTTCCTTCATCGTCGCTGGATCAAAGTTCTGGAACTCCCTCCCTAACAGTATTGTGGGAGCACCTTCACCACACGGACTGCAACGGTTCAAGAAGGCGGCTCACCACCACCTTCTCAAGGGGCAATTAGGGATGGGCAATAAACGCCCACATTCCGTGAATTAATACATTTTTAAAAGGTCATGTGGTCCGCATGAAGAAGCCAGAAGCTATGGTAGTGCCAGGCCACAGTTATTGCGGGAAATCGGGAGAGAACTCCCACAGGAATGCTGCCTCCGGAAAGTTTGAGAAATGGCACTGAAAGGAGAGGATGTTCTTGGTTCTCATCAGTAGGGTGAGCTAGAACTGCACCAGTGTGGAATATACACTAGCCACCGTGCACAGTGCAGTGAAAAATCCTTGCTACATGTTGCCACTCTTCTGTTAGTTCATCTCACTTTTTCCACCGGCCCCTGGGAATCCCCGCCCAAAGACCGCCCTAAGTGGAGGAAGAGCATCCGGGAGGGCGCTGAGCACCTCGAGTCTCATCGCCGAGAGCATGCAGAAAACAAGCGCAGGCAGTGGAAGGAGCGTGCGGCAAACCAGACTCCCCACTCACCCTTTCCTGCAAGCACTGCCTGTCCCACCTGTGGCAGAGACTGTAATTCCCGTATTGGACTGTACAGTCACCTGAGAACTCACTTTTAGAGTGGAAGCAAGTCTTCCTCGACACCGAAGGACTGGCTATGATGATTTGATCCCACTATTTGGTCTGAAGAGAAGCAAAGTGAATCAATAAAGTTAAGTGAGTGAAAGCTAAAAAGTGTAACAAAATTTGCAGATGACACAAAGATTAGTGGGAAAGCGGGTTGTGTAGAGGACACAGAGAGGCTGCAAAGAGATTTGGATAGGTTAAGCGAATGGGCTAAGGTTTGGCAGATGGAATACAATGTCAGAAAGTCTGAGGTCATCCACCCTGGGAAAAAAAACAGAAAAAGGGAATATTATTTGAATGGGGAGAAATTACAACATGCTGCGGTGCAGAGGGACCTGGGGGTCCTTGTGCATGAATCCCAAAAAGTTAATTTGCAGGTGCAGCAGGTAATCAGGAAGGCGAATGGAATGTTGGCCTTCATTGGCGAGAGGGATGGAGTACAAAAGCAGGGAAATCCTGCTGCAACTGTATAAGGTATTGGTAAGGCCGCACCTGGAGTACTGCGTGCAGTTTTGGTCACCTTACTTAAGGAAGGATATACTAGCTTTGGAAGGGGTACAGAGACGATTCACTCGGCTGATTCCAGAAATGAGGGGGTTACCTTATGATGATAGATTGAGTAGACTGGGTCTTTACTCGTTGGAGTTCAGAAGGATGAGGGGTGATCTTATAGATACATTTAAAATCATGAAAGGGATAGACAAGATAGAGGCAGAGAGGTTGTTTCCACTAGTTGGGGAGACTAGAACTAGGGGGCACAGCCTCAAAATACGGGGGAGCCAATTTAAAACCGAGTTGAGAAGGAATTTCTTCTCCCAGAGGGTTGTGAATCTGTGGAATTCTCTGCCCAAGGAAGCAGTTGAGGCTAGCTCATTGAATGTATTCAAGTCACAGATAGGTAGATTTTTAACCAATAAGGGAATTAATGGTTATGGGGAGCGGGCGGGTAAGTGGAGCTGAGTCCACGGTCAGTTCAGCCATGATCTTATTGAATGGCGGAGCAGGCTCGAGGGGCTAGATGGCCTACTCCTGTTCCTAATTCTTATGTTCTTATGTTTTTATGTTATGTAAAAAGAAAGGAAGAAGAGAAATTGCAAGTAATGCGGCAGAGACTGGAAACTGTAGAGGAGCAGAGGGAGCTGGGTGCCCAGGTGCAGACGCCACTCAAAGCTCGGGCACAGGAACAAAAAGTAATCGAAAAAGCTAATGGAATGTTGGCCTTTACCTCGAGGGACTGGAATATGAAGGAGAGGAAGTGATGTCACAACCATAGAGAGTTCTGATTGGACCTCCATCTGGAGTACTGTGCTCAGTTCTGGACACGGCCCCTCAGGAAGGATATATCGGTCTTGGAGGGGTGCAGCACAGGCTAAAAGGGTTAAATTATGAGAACAGGTTACATAAACCTGTCTTCTATTCTTTTAAGTTTGGAAGATTGAGGGGTGATCCGATCTGATCCCGGAGTACTGCGTACAGTTTTGCCTCCGTATTTAAGGAAGGATATACTTGCTTTGGAGGCAGTTCAGAGAAGTTTCACTCGGTTGATTCCGGAGATGAGGGGGTTGACTTATGAAGATAGGTTGAGTAGGTTGGGCCTAGACTCATTGAGGTTCAGAAGAATGAGAGATGATCTTATTGAAACTTATAAGAGGGGGCTCGACAAGGTGGATGCAGAGAGGATGTTTCCACTGTTAGGGGAAACTAAAACTAGGGGACATAGTCTCAGAATAAGGGGCTGCCCATTTAAAACTGAGATGAGGAGGAATTTCTTCTCTCAGAGGGTTGTAAATCTGTGGAATTCTCAGCCCCAGAGAGCTGTGGAGGCTGGGTTATTAAATATATTTAATGCAGAGATAGAGAGATTTTTGAGCGATAAGGGAGTAAAGGGTTATGGGGAGCGGGCAGGGAAATGGAGCTGAGTCCGTGATCAGATCAGCCATGATCTTATTAAATGGCGGAGCAGGCTTGAGGGGCCGAATGGCCTACTCCTGCTCCTATTTCTTATGTTCTTATGAGTTGATCAAAACGTTAAAAGGATTCGCTCGGGCAGATGTGGAGAAACTATCTCTTCTGGTGGGGGAATTAAGGACAAGGGGACATAATCTTAAAATTAGAGCCAGGACAAGTGGGAGGAAAATCAGAAAGCTATTGATCGCGAGTAGAAATCTGGAATCGTTCCCCAAAAGGCTATGGTCTGGGGGGGGGAGGGGGGAACGGGACAATATGAGCTTTCAAGACTGAGACCGATAGATTGTTCTTGTGTAACAGTATCAAGGGACATGAGGCAGACGAGGGGAGCTGAGGTCGGCCATGAACTAACAGAATGGGGGGGGCGACAGGCTCGAGGGGCTGAACGGCCTCCTCCCGCTCTTGGTGTTCCGATCTTCCCAGATCTGTCAATATATATTTTACCGATATATAAAACGGAAAAGAGTGACTAAAGTAAATGTTGGTCCCTTAGAAGATGAGAAGGGGGATTTAATAATGGGAAATGTGGAAATGGCTGAGACCTTAAACAATTATTTTGCTTTCGTCTTCACAGTGGAAGACACAAAAACCATGCTAAAATTTGCAGGCCACAAGAATGTGGGAAGGGAGGACCTTGAGACAATCACTATCACTAGGGGGGTTGTGCTGGACAGGCTAATGGGACTGAAGGTAGACAAGTCCCCTGGTCCTGATGAAATGCATCCCAGGATATTAAAAGAGATGGCGGAGGTTATAGCAGATGCATTCGTTATAATCTACCCAAATTCTCTGGACTCTGGGGAGGTACCAGCAGATTGGAAAGCAGCTAATGTAACGACTCTGTTTAAAAAAGGGGGCAGGCAAAAGGCAGGTAACTATAGGCCGGTTAGTTTAACATCTGTAGTGGGGAAAATGCTTGAAACTATCATTAAGGAAGAAATAGCGGGACATCTAGATAGGAATAGTGCAATCAAGCAGACGCAACATGGATTCATGAAGGGGAAATTATGTTTAACTAACTTACTGAAATTCTTTGAGGATATAACAAGCATGGTGGATAGAGGTGTACCGATGGATGTGGTGTATTTAGATTTCCAAAAGGCATTCGATAAGGTGCCACACAAAAGGTTACTGCAGAAGATAAAGGTACATGGAGTCAGAGGAAATGTATTAGCATGGATAGAGAATTGGCTGGCGAACAGAAAGCAGAGAGTCGGGATAAATGGGTCCTTTTCGGGTTGGAAATCAGTGGTTAGTGGTGTGCCACAGAGATTGGTGCTGGGACCACAACTGTTTACAATATACATAGATGACCTAGAAGAGGGGACAGAGTGTAGTGCAACAAAATTTGCAGATGACACTAAGATTAGTGGGAAAGCGGATTGTGTAGAGGACTCAGAGAGGCTGCAAGGAGATTTGGATAGGTTAAGCGAATGGGCTAAGGTTTGGCAGATGGAATACAATGTCGGAAAGTCTGAGGTCATCCACCCTGGGAAAAAAAACAATAAAAGGGAATATTATTTGAATGGGGAGAAATTACAACATGCTGTGGTGCAGAGGGACCTGGGGGTCCTTGTGCATGAATTCCAAAAGGTTAGTTTGCAGGTGCAGCAGGTAATCAGGAAGGCAAATGGAATGTTGGCCTTCATTGCGAGAGGGATGGAGTACAAAAGCAGGGAGGTCCTGCTGCAACTGTATAGGTATTGGTGAGGCCGCACCTGGAGTACTGCGTGCAGTTTTGGTCACCTTACTTAAGGAAGGATATACTAGCTTTGGAAGGGGTACAGAGACGATTCACTAGGCTGATTCGAGAAATGAGGGGGTTACCTTAGGATGATAGATTGAGTAGACTGGGTCTTTACTCGTTGGAGTTCAGAAGGATGAAGGGTGATCTTCTAGAAACATTTAAAATAATGAAAGAGATAGACAAGATAGAGGCAGAGAGGTTGTTTCCACTGGTCGGGGAGACTAGAACTAGGGGGCACAGCCTCAAAATACGGAGGAGCCAATTTAAGACCGAGTTGAGAAATAATTTCTTCTCCCAGAGGGTTGTGAATCTGTGGAATTCTCTGCCCAAGGAAGCAGTTGAGGCTAGCTCATTGAATGTTTTCAAGTCAAAGATAGATAGATTTTTAACCAATAAGGGAATTAAGGGTTACGGGGAGAGGGCGGGTAAGTGGAGCTGAGTCCACGACCAGATCAGCCATGATCTTATTGAATGGCGGAGCAGGCTCGAGGGGCTAGATGGCCTACTCCTGTTCCTAATTCTTATGTTCTCATGTCAACACCTGGAAGGGAAAAACCAGGTGAATGTTTTAGGTGAACTCGTTGATCGGAACGCAAGAGTACCACTGTCCCGAAATCACTAAGCGTTTCTCTTGCCAGACGCTGATGTTCCTGCTCATCAGAAAGCCACAAGATCACTACAGCCGAAGCAGTCCATTGGGCACTCTGGGTCATCCATCCAGAGAATTCTTCACAACCTCTCCCCTCTTCCCCCACCCCACCATGTTAGAACAATTGTTTCTTAAATCATTCCAGGGTTTTAGCCTCCCACTGCTCTATCTGGGTGACTTATTCCACAGCCTTATAACTCTCTGGGTGAGGAGCTCTGAAGGTCCCCTTGCTCTACCCTTGCAGTTTAACTTATGGATGAACTTAGTCCTATCCATGTTTATATATCTCTGTAAGATTACCTCTCCATAGTGAAAGGGCCAATTCTCTCTGACATCTGACAGGCGAATTCTCTCTGTGTTCAGGTCAACATTGATTCTTCAACCAATACCACCAGAAACAGATTATCCCTGTCTGCCCCCTCGGGTGGATGTGAAAGATTCCATGGCACTATTTTGAAGAAGAGCAGGGGAATTATCCCTGGTGTCCTGGCCAATATTTATCCCTCAATCAACATCACCAAAACAAATTCATCATTGTAGGCGGTCCCTCGTATCGAGGATGACTTGATTCCACGCCAAAAAAGGATGGGCTCAAGGTGTTTCAATGAAGGATCTAATATTCCAGATCCCGAACTACATGTTGAAGGGTAGAAGATGCCTGTGCGTGGATTTTTTTAACGTGTGGTGACCGTTGCACACCAGCCACCACACGGGCTTGACAGAGCTAGGTCTTGGTCCAGTGGCAAGGATTACCCAAGACGACTGGAGACCAGCTCTGCTGCACGGGCCTAGTGCGCACACAACAGATTATCTGGTCATCATCACATTACTGTTTGTGACAGCTTGCTGTGTGCAAATTGGCTGCCGCCTTTCCTACATTACAACAGTGACTATTCTCCAAAAAGCACTTCATTGGCTGCAAAGCACTTTGGAATGACCGGTGGCCATGAAAGGCGCTATATAAATGCAAGTTCTTTCATTATTTGCAATGCCGGAGAATGGGTCTGAGATTGTTCGGGTGGTGCAAGTTAGCCCATTAAATCGAGCAGTTCAATTCAGAAGTTAATCCAAGGGCTGCAAACATCAATTACTCTTGGACATTTGCATCGACAATAGCAGTTCCCACACCACGGTTTAATGAAGTACATTGAATCTGGATCGAGATACCGCAGCTGTGGTGAACGTGCAGTCCCCCGTGGCTCCAGCAGGTGGAGTCCGTGCTGTCAGTGATGTGGTCAGTGGCTGGCTTGTCAACGAGAGGAGCAGCAAGTTCGAAATGAGTTTCATCGGCAGCGTATAAAGACTCGTCAGATCATAATTCAGCTCAACAGATTTCATAAGGGATTCCAGGGTCACGTTCTGAACATCTCTGCAGCACTTTGGGAAATCCCACACAGCAGTACAGCGTCCATAAGGGCCACCTGCGCTCAGTCCCCGCGACACAGTCAATTCTAACTCATCCTTCACATAGAGACAGTCAGCGATTCCTGCAAACGTGCAGCACAGAACGAGGCCATTTGGCCCGTCGTGCCTGTACCGGCTCTTTGAAAGAGCTGTCATGTTTGGTCCCACTCCCCCGCTTTTTGTCAGTAACCCTGTAAGTTCCTCGTCCTCACTTACCCATCCAGTTCCCATTTAAATTTATTGATGGAATCAGTTTCCACCACCTTTCCAGGCTGAGCGCTTCAGATCTCCTCTTATATGCCTATGTGCGGGCAGCAAATTTCACATGAGCTCCAGTCTGTAAGATTTTATGAAACAGGCAACCTGGAATATCATGAGAACAGAAGAAATAGGAGCAGAAGTAGGCCATTTGGCCCCATCAACCTGCTCCGCCATGTAATGAGATCATGGCTGATCTGATCATGGACTCAGCTCCATGTCTCTGCTCGCTCCCCATAACCTTTACTCCCTTATCGCTCAAAAATCCGTCTATCTCCGCCTTAAATATATTCAATGTCGCAGCCTCGACAGCTCTCTGGGGCAGAGAATTCCACAGATTTACATAGAAACATAGAAAGATAGAAAATAGGTGCAGGAGTAGGCCTTTCGGCCCTTCGAGCCTGCACCGCCATTCAATATGATCATGGCTGATCATTCACCTCGGTACATCTTTCCTGCTTTCTCTCCATACCCCTTGATCCCTTAAGCAGTCAGGGCCATATCTAACTCCCTCTTGAATATATCTAACGAACTGGCATCAACAACTCTCTGCGGTACAGAATTTCACAGGTTAACAACTCTCTGAGTGAAGAAGTTTCTCCTCATCTCGGTCCTAAATGGCTTACCCCTTATCCTTAGACTGTGACCCCTGGTTCTGGACTTTCTCAACATCGGGAACATTCTTCCTGCATCTAACCTGTCGAGTCCCGTCAGAATTTTATATGTTCCTATGAGATCCCCTCTCATCCTTCTAAACTCCAGTGAATAAAGGCCCAGTCGATCCAGTCTCTCCTCATATGTCAGTCCTGCCATCCCAGGAAACAGTCTGGTGAACCTTCACTGCACTCCCTCAATAGCAAGAACATCCTTCCTCAGATTAGGAGACCAAAACTGAACACAATATTCCAGGGGAGGCCTCACCAAGGCCCTGTACAACTGCATTAATAACTCCCTGCTCCTATACTCAAATCTCCTAGCTATGAAGGCCAACATGCCATTTGCCTTCTTCACCGCTAGCTGTACCTGCATGCCAACTTTCAATGACTGATGTACCATGACACCCAGGTCTCGTTGCACCTAATCTGCCGCCACTCAGATAATATTCTGCCTTCATGTTTTTGCCACCAAAGTGGATAACCTCACATTTATCCAAATTATACTGCATCTGCCATGCATTTGCCCACTCACCTAACCTGTCCAAATCACCCTGCAGCCTCTTAGCATCCTCCTCACAGCTCACACCGCCACCCAGCTTAGTGTCATCTTCAAACTTGGAGATATTACATTCAATTCCTTCATCTAAATCATTGATGTATATTGTAACTAGTTGGGGTCCCAGCACTGAGCCCTGCAGCACTCCACTAGTCACTGCCTGCCCCTCTGAGAAGGATCGGTTTATCCCTACTCTCTGCTTCCTGTCTGCCAACCAGTTCTCTATCCACATTAATACATTACCCCCAATACCACATGCTTTAATTTTGCACACCAATCTCTGCCCATACAGATTCCACATCATCCAAGCTAATGTCCTTCCTTACTATTGCGTTAATTTCCTCTTTAACCAGCAACACTACCCCACCTCCTTTTCCTTTCTGTCTATCCTTCCTGAATGTTGAATACCCCAGCCTTTATTACACTCCAGAAAATCCTCCTCCACTATATTGCTATCAGTTTGGTTAGCCCAATCTATATGTCGATTAAAGTCACCCATGATAACTGCTGTACCTTTATTGCACGCATCCTTAATTTCTTGTTTGATGCTGTCCCCAACTTCACTACTACTGTTTGGTGGTATGTACACAACTCCCACTAGTATTTTCTGTCCTTTGGTATTCCGCAGCTCTGCCCATACAGATTCTACTTCAACGTAATCCCAATTATATCATATTCGTTAATAGCTGCCTGCGCAGTTAATTCGTCCACCTTATTACGAATACTCCTCGCATTGAGGCACAGAGCCTTCAGGCTTGTCTTTTTAGCACACGTTGTCCCTTTAGAATTTTGCTGTAATGTGGCCCTTTTTGATTTTTGCCTTGGGTTTCTCTGCCCTCCACTTTTACTTTTCTTCTTTCTATCTTTTGCTTCTGCCTCCATTTTACTTCCCTCTGTCTCCCTGCATAGGTTCCCATCCCCCTGCCATATTAGTTTAACTCCTCCCCAACAGCACTAGCAAACACTCCCTCCAGGACATTGGTTCCAGTCCTGCCCAGGTACATACCGTCCGGTTTGTACTGGTTCCACCTCCCGCAGAACCGATTCCAATGTCCCAGGAATTTGAATCCCTCCCTGCTGCAATACTCCTCAAGCCACGTATTCATCTTAACTATCCTGCCATTCCTACTCTGACTAGCACGTGGCACTGACAGCAATCCTGAGATTACTAACTTTGAGGTCCTACTCTTTAATTTAACTCCTAACTCCCTAAACTCAGCTTGTAGGACCTCATCCCATTTTTTTCCTATATCGTTGGTACCTATATATACCACGACAGCTGGCTGTTCACCCTCCCCCTCCAGAATGCGCTGCAACCACTCTGGGACATCCATGACCCTTGCACCAGGGAGGCAACATACCATCCTGGAGGCTCGATTGCGGCCGCAGAAACGCCTATCTATTCCCCTTACAATCGAATCCCCTATCACTATCACTCTCCCACTCTTTTTCCTGCCCTCCTGTGCAGCAGAGCCAGCCACGGTGCCATGAACTTGGCTGCTGCTGCCTTCCCCTGATGAGTCATGCCCCCCCAACAGTACCCAAAACGGTGTATCTGTTTTGGAGGGAGGTGACCACAGGGGACCCCTACACTACCTTCCATCCACTGCTCTTCCTGATGGTCACCCATTCCTTATCTGCCTGTGTAACCTTTACCTGCGGTATGACCAGCTCACTAAACGTGCTATTCACGGCAGCCTCAGCATCGCGGATGCTCCAGAGTGAATCCATGCGCAGTTCCAGTGCCGCAATGTGGTCAATAAGATCATGGCTGATCATGCAACCTCAGTACCCCACTCCTGCCTTCTTTCCATACCCCTTGATCCCTTTAGCCGTAAGGGTCACATCTAACTCCCTTTTGAATATATCCAGTTTGAATGAACTGGACTCAACAACTTTCTGTGATAGGGAATTCCACAGGTTCACAATTCTCTGGGTGAAAAAGTTTCTCCTCATCTCAGTCCTAGATGGCTTACCCCTTATCATTACACTGTGACCCCTGGTTCTGGACCTCCCCAACATCTGGAACATTCTTCCTGCATCTAACCTGTCCAATCCTGTCGTAATTGTATATGCTTCCATGAGATCCCCTGTTATTCTTCTAAATTCCAGTGAATATAAGCCTAGTCGATCCAATCTTTCTTCATATGTCAGTCCTGCCATCCTGGGAATCAGTCTGGTGAACCTTTGCTGCACTCCCTCAATAGCAAGAATGTCCTTCCTCAGATTAGGAGACTAAAACTGCACACAATATTCAAGGTGTGGTCTCACCAAGGCCCTGTACAACTGCAGCAAGACCTCCCTGCTCCTATACTCAAATCCCCTCGCTATGAAGGCAAACATGCCATTTACTTTCTTTACTGCCTGCTGTACCTGCATGCCTACTTTCAATGACTGATGTACCATGACACCCAGGTCTCGTTGCACCTCCCCTTTTACTAATCTGTCACCATTCAGATAATAATCTGCCTTCCTGTTTTTGTCACCAAAGTGGATAACCTCACATTTATCCACATTATACTGCATCTGCCATGCATTTTCCCATTCACCTAACCTGTCCAAGTCAACCTGCAACCTCTTAGCATCCTCCTCACAGCTCACATTGCCACCCAGCTTAGTGTCATCTGCAAACTTGGAGATATTACATTCGGTTCCTTCGTCTAAATCATTAATGTATATTGTAAATAGCTGGGGTCCCAGCACTGAGCCCTGCGGTACCCCACTAGTCACTGCCTGCCATTCTGAAAAGGATCCATTTATTCCCACGCTTTGCTTCCTGTCTGCCGACCAGTTCTCTATCCACGTCAAAACATTACCGCCAATACCATGTTCCTTAATTTTGCACACTAATCTCTTGTGTGGGACGTTGTCAAAATACACCACAGCCACTGGTTCTCCCTTGTCCACTCTACTAGTTACATCCTCAAAAAATTCTAGATTTGTCAAGCATGATTTCCCTTTCATAAATCCATGCTGACTTAGACTGATCCTGTCACTGCTTTCCAAATGCGCTGCTATTACATCTTTAATAATTGATTCCAGCATTTTCCCCACTATTGATGTCAGGCTAACCGGTCTATAATTCCCTGTTTTCTCTCTCCCTCATTTTTAAAAACGTGGTGTTACATTAGCAACCCTCCAATCTATAGGAACTGATCCAGAGTCTATAGAATGTTGGTAAATGACCACCAATGCATCTACTTTTTCTAGGGCCACTTCCTTAATTACTCTGGGATGCAGACTATCAGGCCCTGGGGATTTATCGGCCTTCAATCCCATCAATTTCCCTAACACCATTTCCTGACTAATAAGGATTTCCCTCAGTTCCCTCAGTTCCTCCTACACGCTAGACCCTTGGTCCCCTAGTATTTTCGGGAGGTTATTCATATCTTCCTTAGCGAAGACAGAACCAAACTCTGAGAGAAGAAATTCCTTCTCAGCTCAGTTTTAAATGGGTGACCCCTTATTCTATCACTATGTCCCCTAGTTTTAGTTTCCCCTATGAGTGGAAATATCCTCTCTGCATCCAACGTGTTGAGCCCCCTCATTATCTTATATGTTTTGATAAGATCACCTCTCATTAATTTCAATGTGCATAGGCCCAACCTACTCAACCTATCTTCATAAGTCAAACCCCTCATCTCTCGAATCAACCTAGTGAACCTTCTCTGAACAGCCTCCAATGCAAGTATATCCTTCCTTAAATACCGAGACCAAAACTGGACGCAGTACTCTAAGTGTGGCCTAACCAATACCCTGTACAGTTGTAGCAGGACTTCTCTGCTTTTATACTCAATCCCGCTGGCAATAAAGGCAAACTTTCTATTTGCCTTCCTGATTACTTGCTGACCTGAAGTGCGAATTATCGAGTAATTCACCATATCCCATATAATTTAAACTAGCCCTGCACAGTTTAAAATACTGAGACTCCCTTTCCCCCTTTTCTTTCCGTTCTTTACTTTATCTTGACTTATGTTGTTTCGTATGATGGGAGAAGCTTATAATGGGATGTCTGGTTTGGCTCCACATTTGATGGCCTCCTGAGATGCTGAGTGGAGAAATGAGGTGCTTCCCGCAATAGGTCTCAGTGGGCGGGTTGATGCGATGTGCTCCATGGTCTGGGACTTAGGGCCACAGTCGCACCTTGGGCTGTTGCTGATCCTCCATGTGTGGGGCAGGTGATGGCATCGTCCATGCCCCGTACGGATTGGGTGGAACACTCGCTGCCCACTGTCCTCGAGGGAGGTCGAAGCCGGGGGTTGGGGGGGGGGAATCTCTGCCGTTGGGTGAGTGAGGAGGTGTTGGTTCTGGATGTGGCAGGCGGCCCACGATTCCGTCCGTCTGGATAGTGGGTCGATACCAGCTGCGTGAATATTGGCCGCTGTCTCCCAGAACGGACGGCGCCATTTTAAAGGCCTGCGCGGTGGGTATCTCAAGTCTTCGTGAATGGAAATGGAGTGCTGATGACAATCTACACATGGGTTCCCTGTGTGTGGCTGATCACCGAGAACCTGCCAGTCCCCAGGTCCGGATGAAATGTATCCCAGGCTGCTAAGTGAAGCAAAAGAGGAAATTGCAGAGGGTTTGACCATCATTTTCCAATCCTCTCTGGCTACAGGTGTGGTACCAGAGGACTGGAGGACTGCTAATGTGGCATCTTTGTTTAAGAAGGGAGAAAGGGATAGGCCGAGTAGTTACAGACCAGTGAGCCTTCCCTCAGTTGTGGGAAAATTATTGGAAAAAATCCTGAAGGACAGGATAAATCTACATTTAGAAAGATACTGGTTAATCGGGGACAGTTAGCTCGAATTTGTTAAGGGAAAGTCGTGTCTGACTAAATTGATTGAATTTTTCAAGGAGGTAATCAGGAGGGTCGATGAGGGCAGTGCATATGATGTAATGTATATGGAATTTAGCAAAGTTTCGATAAGGTCCCACATGGCAGACTGGTCACGAAAGTAAAAGCCCATGGGATCCAGGGCAAAGTGGCAAGTTGGATCCAAAATTGTCTCCGAGGCAGGAAGCAAAGGGTAATGGTTGATGGGTGTTTTTGTGACTGGAAGGCTGCTTCCAGTGGGGTTCCGCAGGGCTCAGTATTAGTTCCCTTGCTTTTTGAGATATACATCAATGATCTAGACTTGAACGTTGGGGGTATGATTAAGAAGTTTGCAGATGATACTAAAATCAGCTGTGTGGTTGATAATGAAGAAGAAAGCTGCGGACTGCAGGAAGCTATGAATCAACTGGTCACGTGGGCAGAACAGT
Organism: Pristiophorus japonicus; assembly: GCF_044704955.1. Lineage (NCBI taxonomy): Eukaryota > Metazoa > Chordata > Chondrichthyes > Pristiophoridae > Pristiophorus > Pristiophorus japonicus. Next base: position 284,890,324 of record NC_091981.1, on the reverse strand, counting down.
GGCAAATGGAATTTAATCCAGAAAAGTGTGAGGTAATGCATTTGGTAAGGGCTAACAAGGAAAGGGAATACACATTAAATGGTAGGATACTGAGAAGTGTAGAGGAACAAAGGGACCTTGGAGTGCAGGTCCACAGATCCCTGAAAGTAGCAGGCCAGGTGGATAAGGGGGTTAAGAAGGCATATGGAATGCTTGCCTTTATTAGCCAAGGCATAGAATATAAGAGCAGGTGAGTTATGCTTGAACTGTATAGAACATTGGTTAGGCCACAGCTGGAGTACTGCGTGCAGTTCTGGTCACCACATTACAGGAAAGATGTGATTACACTGGAGAGGGTACAGAGGAGATTTATGAGGATGTTGCCAGGAATGGAGAATCTTAGCTATGAGGACAGATTGGATAAGCTGGGTTTGTTTTCCTTGGAATAGAGGAGGCTGAGGGGAGACCTCATTGAGGTGTACAAAATTATGAGGGGCCTGGATATAGTGGATAGAAAGGGCCTATTTCCATTAGCAGTGGGGTCAACAACTGGGGGCATAAATTTAAAGTAATTGGGGGGAGGTTTAGAGGGGATTTGAGGGGCAATTTCTTCTCCCAGAGGGTGGTGGGGGTCTGGAACTCACTGAGGCAGAAACCCTCACCACATTTAAATGTACTTGGATGTGCACTTAAAGTGCCGTAACCTGCAGGGCTATGGACCTAGAGTGGAAAGTGGGATTAGGCTGGATAGCTCTTGGTCGGCCGGCGCCGAAATGGCCTCCTTCCGTGCTGTAAATTTCTATGATTCTATGATTCAAACGTCAGACCTCCTGGTCTGTGAGGCCTGGAAGCACCTTGACTACTTTATATAACAGCTTCAGATTAACGGATCTGACCGACAGCGTTGGTCTATTTCTGCACCAACTGTAAAGGGCAGCCTATAATGAGCATAAATGGACCGTGTGTCTTTACTGAATGGATGAGGGATTATCCATTACTGAAAAAAGTCCAGCTACCAGTGCTATTGATTTGTAAGAACAACAAATGCTGTTCGAGAGGCTTTGAATTAGGCAGGAGCTCCCTGGCTGCAAAGAGAAAATGCATTAACTTCATTAATGTTGGCTGCTTTGCTAATTGGTTGTCTCAGGCCTGAAAGAGTGAAGAAGGTGCCTTGTACATTTCCAAAGACAGGCTTTAATGCACGGATTTACTCCGCCGATTAATTAGGCTCAGTAACTACAAACAGAAATGTGGTATTTCAGCGGGGGTGGGGAGAGAGGGACACTGCCCCAGTCTCCAGGGAAACCTGCCTCTTAATCGTGTCCCTTGCTTTTGGCCATCGGTGGGTTGGCTTCAGGCAGATGGCTGTCTCTGCATTTTTCATTAAATGTTCCCATTTCCCCCCTCGGTTTTCATAGCCGCCTACATCCTAGACATGGTGCCCCATTTAGTTTAACATTAAACTGCGTGAGACGGGGCGATAGTCGATCACCTCAAATCCTGCAATAATACAATGCACTAGGGTTGTTCCTGAAATAAAACCACCATTCCCCCTGTCACACCTGAATGCAGCCAGCCCCGCCCAACTCATCAACGACAACCTGTATTTATGTGGTGCCTTTAATCTTATGTCCCTGTCCCCTCATTCCAGACCCACCCCTCAATCACTGGGAACAACTGTATCTGTTTCATTCTGTCCCAGCCCTTCAGAATCTAAATCACCTCTATTAAAAGGTTGTGGTAATTGGAGGCTAATCATCTCAGCCCCAGCACATCGCTGCAGGAGTTCCTCAGGGCAGTGTCCTAGGCCCAACCATCTTCAGCTGCTTCATCAATGATCTTCCCTCCATCATAAGGTCAGAAGTGGGGATGTTCGCTTATGACTGCACAGTGTTCAATGACATTCGCAACTCCTCAGATAATGGAGCAGTCCATGCCCACATGCAGCAAGACCTGGATGACATCCAGGCTCGGGCTGATAAGTGGCTGCAGTGTGTACCATCTACAAGATGCACTGCAACAACTCACCACGGCTTCTTCGACAACACCTCCCAAACCCGCGACCTCTACCATCTAGAAGGACAAGGGCAGCAGGCTCATGGGGACACCATCACCTGCAAGTTCCCCTCCAAGTCACTCACCATCCTGACTTGGAAATATATCGGCCATTCCTTCATTGTCACTGGGTCAAAATCCTGGAACTCCCTCACTAACAGCACTGTGGGAGCACCTTCACCACACGGACTGCAGCGGTTCAAGAAAGCGGCTCACCGTCACCTTCTCAAGGGCAATTAGGGATGGGCAATAAATACTGCTCTTGCCAGCGACGCCCACATCCCATGAATGAATAAATACATAACATTTTAAAACTGTTCGAAGAAGAGCAGTAGATTTATCCCCGGTGTCCTGGACAATATTCATCCTTCAACCAACGTCACAGAATCGGATTATCTGCTCTGTTTGTGGGAGTTTGCTGGTCACAAATTGGATGCCGTGGCTCCGACATTAAAGCAGTGACTACACTTCAAAAATAATTCATTGGCTGTGGAGGGCTTTGGGACATCCTGAGGTTGTGAAAGGCGCTATATAAATGCAAGTCTTTCTGTCTATTTGTGTTTCTTTCCTGTTTTAGTACCATCTGCAAATGAGCTCTATACCCAAACCACCGATGTACACAGTGAGCAGAAGTAGTCCCAGAACAGAACCCTGTGGGATATCAACACCCACTTCCAACCCCTCTGAGAAAATGTCCTTAACTCTGAATCCCTTGTAAAAGTGAGAGGGCAGGAAAGAGAGCAGGAAGGAAAGAAAGTGGGATAGAAAGAAATAGAAAGCAAGATGGAAATAGAGAGAAAGAAGGACTCAAAAGGAAATAATAAAGAAAAAAAGGAAGAGAGAAAGAAAGAGAGAGAAAAAGAAAGAAAGAGAGAGAGAGAGAGAGAAAGAGAAAGAAAGAGAGAGCGAGAGAAAGAAAGAAAGAAAGAGAGTGAAAGAAAGAAAGAGAGAGAGAAAAAGAAAGAAAGAGAGAGAGCGAGAAAAAGCAAGAAAGAAAGTCCTCAGAATGTCCCAACTCCCTTCACAATCAATGGTATGTTTTGAACATTTAGTCATTGTTGTTATGTTGGCAAACACAGCAACCAATTTGCGCTCAACAAGGTCCCACAAACACCAATAAGATAAATGACAATTGATTTTTGGTGGTGTGGGTTGAGGGATACATGTTAGCAAGGTCACCAGGAGAACTCTGAGCTTTTCTTCAAATAGTACTGCGGGATCTTTTGCATCCTCCTGCAGTTGGCTGACAGGACTTTTATTTAATGACTTAGTTTATCGTCTCATCTAAAATAGGAAGGCAAGTATCAGGTTCAATCCTCAATCCATCCTGAGTTAGGTACATGGTGGTATTCGTGTCTCTGGGTTAGGGACCTGGCCTGTGTTCCCCCTCTGTATTGCTTGCTGGATGTGTGCAGGTGTAGTCATCAGCAGAGGGCAGGGTCCAGTTCAAATGTGATGTTGACTACAGTTGAATAGCCTGCCAACATTGACTGTCAAGGTTAATACATGAATAATAACAACTTGAATGAGCGATTGCAAATTGTTTAGCACCCGTGAAACTCTGTTGCCCGTATCCTAACTCGCACCAAGTCCCGCTCACCCCTGTGCTCGCTGACCTACATTGGCTCCCGGTCCGGCAATGCCTCAATTTTAAAATTCTCATCCTTATTTTCAAATCTCTCCATGGTCTCACCCCTCCCTATCTCTATAAACTCCTCCAGCCTCACACAGCCCCCACCCCACCCCCAAATCTCTGCACTTCTCTAATTCTGGCCACTTGCTCATTCCCAATTTCAATCGCCCCACCATTGGAGGCCATGCCTTCTGTTGCCTCGGCCCTAAGCGCTGGAATTCCCTGCCTATACCTCTCCACCTCTCTCTCCTCCTTTTAAGACGAAACAAAACCTACCTCTTTGACCAAGTTTTTGGTCACCTGCCCGAATATCTCCTTATGTGACTCATGTCAAATTCAGTTTGATAACGCTCCTGTGAGGTATCTTGGAACGTTTTATTACTTTAAAGGCGTTTTCTAAATGCAAGTTGTCCTGTGTGTCAACGTCTAGTAGGTGGTGAAAAAACACCCTTCCCATATATTCGGATAAATTGACTCTTTACTTCAGGGATAAAAACGTAAAGAAGCTATCGAAAATCTATTAAGCGCACTGGTGGGGTGGTGGAAGGTTATTGGCAGCAATCAATTCTATTGTGGGAATCAATTGGCTTTACAAGGTAGTTTCTCAATACTATTAATGTTAATTCAATTCTTCAATTGTCTGCTGATCTAATCCCATCAATCTAGTGCCCTCTGTAAAGACCGAAAGAGCTTGCATTTATATAGCGCTTTTCACGAACTCAGGAGGTCCCATAGCTCTTCACAGTCAATGAATCACTTTTGAAGGGCAGTCACTGTTGTTATGTAGTAAGTTTGCCTACAGCAGGGTCCCTGTGAGAGACCTGCGACAGACCATCAGCGGCAGGTCGGGGCCATAAAAGGAGCGGCAAGCGGTGGCCATGGGCACCACGGCAAGGTACAGCGTGAGCTGGCGCAGGAGGGCGACGGCAGCGAAGAGGGACGTCATCAAGGTCCAGGTCGGTGATTGGAGCGTGGGCAGGTACAGCAGGAGCGGCGAGGTCGGGGCGAAGGAGCGGCGAGAGAATGTAGAGGGATGTGATCGGTGCCCAGGAGAGGCGTGAGTTCGGGGGCCCAGAAGAGGCGAGGGCCCAGGGGCATCACGGGCCAGCCCACACTGCGATATATGTGCGCGCTAGGTCCGTGCAGCAGAGCAGGTCTCCAGTCGTCCTGGTTAACCCTTGCCACTGGACCAAGACCTAGCTCTGTCAAGCCCGTGTGGTGGCTGGTGTGCAACGGCCACCACACACTAAAAAAAATCCACGCACAGGCATCTTCCACCCTTCAAGATTTAGTTCCGGGCCTGGAATATTAGGTCCTTCATTGAAACACCTGTGAACTCATCCGTTTTTGTCGTGGAAGCAAGTCATCCTCGCTTCGAGGGACTGCTTATGATGATGAGCAAGGTCCCACAAATAGCATTGAGATAAATGAGCAGATAGTCTGGGTTTTTTTTTGGTGGTGTTGGTTGAAGGATAAATGCTGACCAGGACTTCACTACTCTTCTAATAGTGCCATGGAATATTTTATGTCCATCTGAGAGGGCATCAGTTTTATGTCTCAGCCAGAAGGAGGCACTCCCTCACTCCCTCAGCACTGCTCTTGGAGTGTCAGCCTGGATTATGTGCTCAGGTCCCTGGAGTGGGACTTGAACCCAAAATGAGTTAAAATCCCTTCTTCAATCAAGTCCATCGATCTTGTGTCCTGCACAGTGAGGTGGTTAGATCAAGCTAGATTGTGTCTAACTCATAGAAAGCTTTCGACAGAAGGAGGCCAATCAGCCCATCGTGTCCGTGCTGGTATGGAGTGGGGCTTGAACCCGTGATTCAGAACTGAGAGGGCCAACCACCGAGCCAAGGCTGACACTTAATCAGAACGTATTCCATTAAACTTTTAGTTTCCTTTATCTAAGTTAGCCAAGGAAGACATAACAATGAGATAACATTGATAAGACTGATGAAATTCGAATTAGGGAGGACTGATTGATTCTGTGGGCCACACAATGTCCTTTCACCTCACAAACCTTAGTTCAAATCCAGCTGCGATTGACGCATTAAAATAGGAACATAGGTATAGGAGGAGGCCTTTCAGCTCCTCGAGCCTGTTTCGCCTTTCAATTAGATCATCATCATCATAGGCAGTCCCTCGAAATCGTGGAAGACTTGCTTCCACTCCTTCCACTCTAAAACTGAGTTCTCAGGTGACTGAAGAGTCCAATACGGGAATTACAGTCTCTGTCACAGGTAGGACAGACAGTGGTTGGAGGAAAGGGTGGGTGGGGAGTCTGGTTTGCCGCACGCTCCTTCCGCTGCCTGCACTTGATTTCTGCATGCTCTCAGCGACCAAACTCAAGGTGCTCAGCACCCTCCCGGATGCACTTCCTCCACTTAGGGCGATCTTTGGCCAGGGTCTCCCAGGTGTCAGTGGGAATGTTGCATTTTATCAAGGAGGCTTTGAGGGCGTCCTTGAAACGTTTCCTCTGTCCACCTGGGGCTCGCTTGCCGTGTAGGAGTTTCGAGTGGCTGGTTCGGTCATTTCAGAGGACAGTTATGAGTCAACCACATCGCTGTGGGTCTGGAGTCACATATAGGCCTAGACCAGGTAAGGATGACAGATCTCCTTCGCTAAAGGACATTAGTGAAATCAGGTAGTTTCATGGGGCTCAAGTTTCGGACCCCCGCTAGAACGGCGCACATCGGAGAGGCCCGCCTAATTTGTCGAACAGAAATTGCGCCGAATACTTACCTGCCGATTCTCTGATATCTGCAGGCCCGTTTCCAGCTGGGCGCGGCACAGCAGGAGCTGCTGGGGGCGGAGCTACAGCCCTGCGCTAAAAACAGCGCCGGCAGCTGCACGCGTGCACAGTAGCTCCTGGCCCTCCCAGCGGGTCCTGTCTCCGGGCGATGACCCTATCCCTGGCTGAAGGGACGTCGACCCTATCCCGGGCCGAGTGGCCTGACACCTCTTACCTCGTCGGCAGCGGGGCCCACCCGCCCGGCATCTCCTGGAGGGGGCCCCCATCCCAGCACGCTGTTGGGGGGTTCCCGGTGCTGCAGTAGATGAGTAGAAACTTAATTTTTTATTTATTGATTGATTATTTTTTATTTTTTTATTTTTTTTGATTGATTTATTGGTTAATTTATTGATTTATTTATCATTTATTATTGATGATGGCTCTTTATTTGTAAAAATGAAGCATTTAATGTTTGTAAACCCCACTCCCCCCGCCCCCCCCATCCCTCGTTCCCTACGCCTGATTTCTAAGTGTAGGCAAGGTTTTTCTGAGTGTACAAAAATCTACACTTACTCCATTCTAAGTTAGTTTGGAGTAAGTTTTCGCTGCCTAAACTTGCAAAACAGGCGTAAGTGACTGGACACGCCCCTTTTTGAAATAAAAAATCTGTTCTAAAATGAAATTATACTCGAACTGGAGCAAACTAAATGCCGAGAATTGCAATTTCTAAGATGCTCCATTCTAAACTAGTTGCTCCAAAAATTAGGAGCAACTCAGGCCGAAACTTGAGCCCATGGTCACCATTATTGATGTAGCTTTTTATTCCTGATGTATTTAATTAACTGAATTGTTCTGGACTCCTTCACCAGACGAAATAGTTTTTCTCTACTTATCCTATCAAATTCTTTAATCATCTTAAACACTTCAGTTAGATCACCCCTTAATCTTCTATACTCGAGGGAAAACCAGCAACCATTCCTTTCAGCTCTAGTTTGCAATAAGATGCCTTTGAGACTACCTTGTGCCGTGTCAAAAAATGTCCTAATGCACGCGAACCTACAGCATAATCCTCATCTCCATTTCAGTCTCACCCAGCGAAGCCACAAGATAGCTAATGTGACAAACGGAAGTGCCACGGTGATGCAATGGAGACGGACATTCCTTTGAGTTTGTGATTGAGGAAAATTATTGGGAAGGAGTAGCGGGAGCTTTACTTTTGCACCAAAGCACAATATTTATGACCCGGGAGCACTGGTTACTGGCACTGGGTGTTAACTTTGGGGGGGCAGGGGGCAATATTCAGGTCGTCCTCTCATGCTCAGCATCTAAGACCAACCCAGTGTGTGAGGGCTAGCTGACTGCAAACCAAAGATTGAGCTCTCGTGCACAATAATTGGCAATGTCACAAGCCCAGGGGTTGGTTGACTAGAAACCCTGCCTACTGTAGTTAGCTTACTGTACGTGTTGCGAGGGCACTACGAACCTTCGACTTCAGAAAGAGCACTCTGGCGAGTACTGGAGGGCTCCTCCCGAGCGGTCAAGGCAGCGGAACCGTTGCTTTCGCCCCCCCCCCCCCCCGATCCCCGATGCTCTGCTTGATGACGTTCCTGGTGGCGGTGTGGCTGTCGTTATATGAGTGCTGGCCACGAGCGGTGGGTTTGCGGAGGGGAGTCATGAGCCAGGTGGCGAGTGGATGGCCCATGTCTCCGAACATGTCTCTTGAGGTGGTGGTTCACAGATTGCTGGCACACCGGACTGGCGCAGGATGAAGGAGCCATGACTGCTGCTAGGAAGCCGAGCATTTCTTGGAACAGAGGAGGCTGAGGGGAGACCTGACTGAGGTGTATAAAATTATGAGGAGGCCTGAATAGAGTGAATAGGAAGAACCTATTCCCCTTAGCAGAGGGGTCAACAACCAGGGGGCATAGATTTAAAGTAAGCGGTTGGAGATTTAGAGAGAATTTGAGGAGAAATGGTATCACCCAGAGGGTGGTGGGGGTCTGGAACTCACTGCCTGAAAGGTTGGTAGAGGCAGGAACCCTCAGAGTATTTAAAAAGTACTTGGATGTGCACTTGAAGTGCCATAACCTACATGGCTATGGACCTGGAAAGTGGGATTAGGCTGGATAGCCCTTTATCGGCCGGCACAAACACGATGGGCCGAATGGCCTCCTGCTGTATTGTAAATTTCTATGACTTCTATGATTCACCATCATGATGCACTGGGTGTGGTAGCAAGTTCATGGTTTAGACTGTAAACTGTGCAGCAGGTTTATGGAGCATTAGCAAAAGCAATAGAGCGGATTACAGTAATTTACCGAATATGCCGAATGCAAACCTTTACTAACTGTGTTGTGTCCTTACACACTACTGTAAATCAACACGAGGCACATTCTGCAGACAAGGTCACTCTGTGACCTGTACCTTTATTCACAGGACCAAGAAGTGCTGACCCTGCGTGGGACCTTCCTTTATATACCTGGATGACCAGGTGAGGAGTGTCTCCCACAAGTTCACCCCCTGTGGTCAAGGTGTGCATTTCTCAGGTGTATACAGTGTACAGTGTTGTTACATGAAGGTTACAGTTATGTGAGGGTTACACACATGACATCACCTCCCACCAATGTCTTTGGGTCAAAGATTGAGTCTTTCAGGCGGTCGATGCTCTCTCGTGGAGCGCCGCAGTTGGGGCTCTGGTTGTTGAGCCTTGGCATGCGTCTCTGTCACCTGTGGTGATTCCGGCTTGTCCGGGCTGGCCGCAGAGACTGTGCATGCTGCTGAATGTTCTTGTTGCTCGTTCACTGGCGGTGGTGTGGGCATTATCTCATGATCTTCTCAGGTTCCTCAGTGTCTATACTTGGTCCAGATGCTTGCGGCATATCTATCCATTGTTAAGTCTGACCACTATGACCCTATTCCCCTCTTTACCAATTACAGTACCCTCAAGCCACTTGGGCCCCAAAGCGTGATTAAGAACAAATACAGGGTTATCGATTTCTATACATCTCCCCTTTGAGTTACGGTCATGGCACTCATTTTGGGACTGGCGCTTGCCCTCGACAATGTCTGACAGGACTGGATGAATGAGGAACAGCTGAGTTTTAAGTGTACGTTTCATGAGTAGTTCCACTGAGCGAATGCAGTCGGTACCTGTAGGCCAGCAGGAGGCGCGATAGGCGGCATTGAAGGGAGGGTCCTTGAATCCGGAGCATGCCTTGTTTTATGATTTGGACCGCACGTTCCGCCTGGCCATTGGAAGCCGGCTTGAACGGTGCTGTCCTGACATGTTTGATGTCATTACCCGACATGAACTCCCGGAATTCATAGCTAGTGAAGCACGGGCCGTATCAACAACGATGAGGAACATTTTTCCCATGAACGGGCCCACATAGTCTACGTGAATACGTGACCATGGCTTTGTGGGCCAGGGTCACGGGCTGAGTGGGGCCTCCCTGGGGGCATTGCCCAGCTGGGCACACGTCGTGCACCTGCGAACACAGTGTTCCAGGTCTGCATCAATTCCCGGCCACCATACATGTGACCAGGCAATGGGTGCTTGTTGTGGAGTTCCCTGATGAATGCTTCCATTCCTTTCTGGGGCATGACTACCCGGCTGCCCCATAGTAGGCAGTCGGCTTGGATGGAGAGTTCATCCATCCGTCTGTGAAACGGTCTGACCTCTTCAGGGCATGCTCCGTGTGCGGGCGCCCAATCCCCAGTCACAACACATTTCTTAATCAGGGATAGGAGGGGATCTCTGTTGGTCCAGATTTTGATCTGGTGGGCTGTGATGGGGGAGCCTGCGCTGTCGAAAGCATCGACAGCCATGACCATCTCAGCGCTTTGCTCCACTGCCCCCTCAGTGGTGGCCAGTGGAAACCTGCTGAGCGTGTCAGCGCAATTTTTGATGCCTGGCCGGTGCCGAATGGTGTAGTCATACTCAGCCAGCGTGAGAGCCCATTGCTGAATGCGAGCTGACGCATTGGCATTGACAGCTTTGCTGTCGGAAAACAGGGATGTTAACGGCTTGTGGTCCGTTTCTAACTCAAACCTTCTGCCAAAAAGGTACTGGTGCATCTTTTTCACCCCGTAGAAACATGCAAGTGCTTACTTTTCAACCATCCCATATCCTCATTCTGCTTGGGAGAGCGACCTGGAGGCATAAGCCACAGGTTGGAGTTGGCCCTCATCATTACTCTGCTGCAACACGCACCCAACCCCATAGGACATATCAAAACCAATTTCTTACAGGGGTTGTACAGGGTCAACAGCTTGTTAGAAACGCGCCCGATTGAAAGCCCGTTCCTGACAATCCCCCCCAAAACCAATCGCAATCCTTACACAGGAGCACGTGTAGCGGCTCCAACAATGTGCTTAAGTTCGGCAGAAAGTTCCCGAAATAGTTCAATAGTCCCAGAAATAAACGCAACTCCAATGTGTGTTGCCGGGCCTGGGCGCGCGACGGATCGCCTCCGTTTCCGTCTGCGGCAAACCTCCTGCCCAAAAACTCGACCTCTGGGGCCAAAAACACACACTTGGACTTCTTTACTCGCAGGCCTACCCAGTCGAGGTTGTGGAGGTGTTCCTTGGTGACTCGACCCGTGATAAAGATGTCGTCCTGGAATACGATTGTTCTGGGGATGGATTTGAGCAGGCTTTCCATGTTCCTTTGAAAGATAGCGGCCGCTGATCGAATGCCAAATGGACACCTGTTGTAAACAAACAGCCCCTTGTGCGTGGTGATGGTGGTCAGTAGCTTGGATTCTTCGGCCAGTTCCTGGGTCATGTAGGCTGAAGTGAGGTCCAACTTGGTGAACAGCTTGCGGCCTGCCAGCGTGGCAAAAAGATCCTCCGCTCTCGGAAACGGGTCTTGGTCCTGTAGTGACACTCGGTTGATGGTGGCCTTGTAGTCGCCACAAATCCTGACCGAGCCATCCGCTTTAAGGACAGGAACGATGGGGCTTGCCCAGTCACTGAATTCAACAGGCAAAATTATGCTCTCTCTTAGGAACCTGTCCAACTCACTCTCAATTTTCTCCCGCATCACATACGGCACAGCTCTGGCTTTATGGTGCTCTGGTGTGGCGTTCGGGGTGATGCGTATCACTACTTTGGTACCTTTGAAAGTCCTGACACCAGGTTCAAATAGTGACTCAAATTTTTGTAGGACCTGTGAGCATGAACTTCGCTCCACAGATGAAATGGCGTGCACATCCCCCCATTTCCAGTTCATCACGGCGAGCCAGCTCCTCCCCAAAAGCGCAGGACCATTTCCCGGGACAATCCAGAGTGGCAGCCGGTTCTCTGTTCGATTATGTGTGACCACCAACATTGCACTGCCTCGCACTGGGATGATCTCTTTGGTGTATGTCCGTAATTACATGTCAATGCATTTTAGTTTGAGTCTGCTATCTCTGAGTGGCCATAGTTTCTCGAATTGTTGGACACTCATAAGCGACTGGCTGGCTCCTGTTTCCAGCTCCATGCATACCTGGATGCCGTTTAATAGTACTTTCATCATCATTGGTGGCGTTTTTGTGTATGAGCTGTGGATGTTTGCCACCTGAACCCGCTGAACTTCAGCGTCCATTGCTGTGCCCCATGCAGAACCCTGCTTTGCAGACCCCTCTTGTGGTTCATCCGCTTCCTAAATCAGCCTCGCTGCAGGCTTCCTGCACATTCTGGCTAAATGTCCACTGAAGTTACAATTTCTGCAGATAAATTGTTGAAACCTGCAGGTTTTCGCAGCATGTCTGCCCCCGCACCTCCAGCATGAGCTGAGATTGTTGTGAACAAAAGGCATTCCTCTCTGATTGTCTCTTTGATTACTCTTGAGCACTCTGTTTATGAGTGTCAATGGTCCCATCGCAGGACGTATTGTCCCTAGTGATGGTGTAAATGTCCGTTTAACCTGCCATTGTCTCTGTTGAGGACCCACCCTAGAGTCTGTTACTGCCTGGAAGGTGTTGAATTGCCCTTGCCTGCCTGCAGGGTTCTGAGTCACCAGCCTTATTATTGATGCCTCCAGAAGCACTGATGAACTAGAGCAAGTTGCGTGCGTATATTATCTTGGTTTCCTCCTCCCCCACCATGAAGGTTTGAGCCATCAACGCCGCTGCTTCCAAGGTCAATTCCTTGGTCTCAATTAGCTTCCAAAAATCCCGGCATGACTAATGCCCTCAATGAAGAAATCCCGTAACATCTCCTCCCTGCAGGCGTCTGTAAACTTACGGAGGCTGGCCAAGCGCCAAAGGTCCATAACGAAGTCTGGTATGCTCTGCACTTCCCGACGTCGGTGCGTATAGAATCGGTGTTGGGCCATGTGTATACTGCTCGCCGGTTTGAGGTGCTCACCGATCAGTTTGCTGAGCTCCTCAAAGGTCTTGTCCGCTGGCTTCTCGGGTGCGAGCAGGTCTTTCATCAGCGTGTACGTCTTAGGTCCACAGCTGGTCAGTAGATGCGCCCTTCGCTTGTCAGCCTGCATCTCCCAGCCAGTCCTTCGTGACAAAGCTCTGCTGGAGCCTCTCAATGAAATCGTCCCATTCCTCACCGACACAGTACCGTTCCTCTGTGCTACCAGTGGCCATTCTCGTGAGTCGTTGATTCCCGTTTCTCGTCGTCAAATGTTGTGTCCTTACACACTACTGTAAATCAACACGAGGCACATTCTGCAGACAAGGTCACTCTGTGACCTGTACCTTTATTCACAGGACCAAGAAGTGCTGACCCTGCGTGGGACCTCCCTTTATATACCTGGATGACCAGGTGAGGAGTGTCTCCCACAAGTTCACCCCCTGTGGTCAAGGTGTGCATTTCTTAGGTGTATACAGTGTACAGTGTTGTTACATAAAGATTACAGTTACATGAAAGTTACATACATGACAAACTGTATCAGTGATCCTCGATCTGAGCAATAGCAGCATGTGAGCTTCTTTGCCTGTTATCCCCTGGAATCTCCAGCCTTATTATTGATGCCTCCAGAAGCACTGATGAACTAGAGCAAGGTTGCCCAAGGTATGTAAGAACATAAGAAATAGGAGCAGGAGTAGGCCATACTGCCCCTCGAGCCTGCTCCGCCATTCAATAAGATCATGGCTGATCTGATCATGGACTCAGCTCCACTTCCCCGCCCACTCCCCATAACCCTTAACTCCCTTATCGTTCAAAAACTGTCTATCTTCACGTTAAATATATTCAATGACCCAGCCTCCACAGCAGAATTAGAGAATTCCAAAGATTCACGACCCTCTGAGAGAAGAAATTCCTCCTCATCTCCATCTTAAATGGGCGACCCCTCACTATGCCCCCTAGTTCTAGATTCCCCCACGAGGGGAAACATCTTCTCTGCATCTACCCTGTCAAGCCCCCTCAGAATCTTATATGTTTCAATAAGATCACCTGTCATTCTTCTAAACTCCAATGAGTACAGGCCCAACCTGCTCAACCTTGCCTCATAAAACAATCCCTTGATCCCAGGAATCAACCTGGTGAACCTTGTGCTGATATTCTTCCCCCACTACGTGAGCATTGGACAGGTCGGGTGTACCAAAAGTGAGCTCCACCTGTGTGACAGCAACATCATTCGTTGGGTGAAGGATTGGGTACAGCTGCGGTTCCACCAACCCTCCCCTCACCCATCGCCGCACAACAACAACAACAGCAACACCTGGCATTTATATAGTGCCTTCAATGTAGTAAAGCATCCCAAGGTGCTTCACAGGAGCCTCGTCAAGAAAGTTTGGCAGCGAGCACATGAGGAGATATTAGGACAGGTGCTTGGGCCAATGAGTTAGGTTTTCAGGAGCATCTTAAAAGGAGGAGAGAGGCGGAGAGGTTTAGGAAAGAGATAATCCACGACCGACAATGGTGGAGCGATGAAAGTTGGGGGATGCGCAATAGGGCCAGAATAGGTTGGAGGGCAGAGATCTCAGGGGATTGTAGGGCTGGAGGAGGTCACAGAGATAGGGAGGAATGAAGCCATGGAGGGATTTAAAAGGAAAGATGAGAATTTTAACTTGTAGTCCAATAAACCGCGATTTGGATGGGCCTGGTCATTAATATTATCCGCTTGCAACCCTGACGGAAGCACAACCGCTGTTGGGCCTTGCACCAGGAATCTGAGGCTAGCAGCCTTGGCGAGGGGTGGGGGGTGGGGAGGGTGGTGCTTTCTGGCTGCTGTTGGAGAAGACCTCCTGTCCGGGAAATCTGTCAGGCTCCGAGAAGACGAGCTGACATGTGACCACATCAGCCATCTTTGGCTTGCATCTGCTTTATATGCAGATTATGGATGTACTCTCTGTGTAGTCACTGTGTGGTTGCATAAGATGGAGACTTGTTTACCTGATGTACTTTCAATAAGATTTACACTGTGTATATACATGCTGGCACCACTAGAGGGTGCAACTGGTGGAGACTGGAGGTTTCCTGCCCTGGTGGCCGGGCCCAGTATAAAAGGCTGCCCACCATGCTTGTGCCTCACTCTGGATTTACGAATAAAGGACCAAGGTCATTACAGTTTGAGTACAACACATTGCCTCGTGGAGTCAATCATAAATACATTACAAACATAATAGTTTCGACATTGTGATCTGAGGGATCACATGGCCGCCATAGGCTCATTGGGGCACCAATGTAACTGTGTGCCCTTTGAACCTTATCAGAGGAAACTGAGGCAGGAGGGTTGCGAACACCTCCTCCCACCTCATTGCCATGCCAACGCCAAGCCTGTGCTTTGTTCCACCTCCTTCTGCATAAATCCCAGAAAACACCATAGTCCCAGGAAACGTACACTCCTGCAGACACTGTGGAGAACATCTAAGCCGTACGTTCCATTACTTTTGGAAGTTTAACCAGTAATCATAAGAACTTAAGAATTAGGAGCAGGAGCAGGCCACTACTGCCCCTCGAGCCTGCTCCACCTTTCAATAAGATCATGACTGATCTGCTACCTCAACACTTTCCCGCCCGATCTCCATATACATATCAATCTCCATATTTCCCCTAGAGTCCAAAAATCTATCGATCTCAGCCTTGAATATATTCAGAGACTCAGCATCCACAGCCCTCAGGGGCAGAGAATTCCAAAGATTCACAACTCTCAGTGAAGAAATTCCTCCCCATCTCGGTCTTTCTTGCACGGGGACACCCAACCATCGCCCGACTCCGCCCTGCCTCAGCTCATCCGCTGCTGAAGCCTTCATCTACGCCTGTGTTCCCCTCTAGACTTGACTATTCCAACCCAACTCCTGGCTGGCCTCCCATCTTCCACCCTCCCTAAACTTGAGCTCATGCAAAACTCGGCTGCCTGCATCCTAACTCGGACCAAGTCACCCCTGTGCTCGCTGACCAACATTGGCTCCCGGTTGAGCAACGCCTCGATTTTAAAATTCTTATCCTTGTTTTCAAAACCCACCATGACCTCATTCCTCTCTATCTCTGTAATCTCCTCCAGTCCCACAACCCCCCCGAGATATCTGTGCCTCTCTATCTTTATTTCCTCCTTTGAGATGTTCCTTAAAACCTACCTTTGCCCTAATATCTCCTTATCTGGCTGGGTATCGAATTTTGTTTGGTAACGCTCCTGTGAAGCGCCTTGGCACGTTACTACATTAAAGGCGCTATACCATTGCTAGTTGTTGTTGAAATCAATTATTTATTTTTCACAATTGTAACAGGCTTTGCAATATCTACAGGGTTTAAAACATCTTACTGACTGTGGGTATACCTCTCGTAACTACTGATGTTAAAAGAAGTGATTCAGGAAATCCGAAGATGGTAAGCCAGTGTCTGACCAGTTCGGTAGACAGATTATCAGCAGACAGCTGATAGAAAACATTCCCAAGGCAACTATTGAAAAACTTAAAATACTTGCAAGGCACCTAACACCTGCGAAGCACAAATCCATTTGTCAGCTAGTTATTCAACCTCCTTTGTGTCATCCAGGGCTCAGTGGGGAGCACTCTCGCCTCGGAGTCAGAAGGTTGTGGGTTCAAGTCCCAGTCCAGGGACTTGAGCACATTAATCCAGCCTGGCACTCCAGTGCAGTGCTGAGGGAGCGCTGCATTGTTGGAGGCGCCGTCTTTTGGATGAAATGTTAAACCGAGGCCCTGTCTACCCTCTCAAGTGGACGTAAAAGATCCCATGGCATTATTTTGAAGAAGAGCAGGGGAGTTATCCCTGGTGTCCTGGCCAATATTTATCCCTCAGCCAATATTACTGAAACAAGCCATCTGATCATTATCGCAATGCTGTTTGTAGGATCTTGCTGTGTGCAAATTGGTTGCCCGCCTCCTAGATTACAATGACTAAATTCAAAAAGTACTTCAAAAAGTGCTTTGAGGCACATTGGGGCACCCTGAGGTTGTGAAAGGCGCTATATAAATGCAAGTCTTTCTGTGGACTCACTTGATCGGCACAGAACAAAACCTGCAGGTTGCGTTGAAAATGATCCTATTGCTGCCTTCCTGGCTCACAACTGACAGGCTCTGAGATTCTTGGTACCGCCATCTAGACAGCCAGAATCTTTGCAGGAACCTTTGAAAAGCACCGTCCCCAAACTCACAGGGTTAAAATATTCGTCTGCTTAGCGGCACCTGTTACCGCCCGAGCGCCGCGCTGTTAGTGCCTGCCGCAAACTTCATTGGCGGTTTAGCGGCGGCGCTCTCTAGCGCCGCCCACTTGGTGACATCGCGTGTGTGCAATGCCACGTTAGCGGCGCGATCCCGAGCTTCACTCCTTCCGCCTGCCGTAGCGCCTGCCGCTGTCACCGCCGGGGAGAGCAGGCGTTCTGTGGAAGCTCCCGGGGCGATATTATAAAGCCGGAGCAGGTGGGTGTTCAGTGTAAAATCTTTTAACATTGTTGTGATTCTGTGAGGTCTGACATACTACTGCCTTCCAGTGCTCCCTTCAATTTTCTCCCATTTTTCGAGTGGTCCAACTAACCTCCCCTTTAGGCGCTAGGATGGTGGTTTCCGAGCGCCCGACCTTCATTCTCCCTGTAGCGCTACCGCCCCATAGCGCCCTGAGAGTAGCGTGGAACTCTTCCCTTAGTGCTGCACGCTCCTCTTGGGGCGCTAATAGTGAATATCCCGGTTGGAGGCGGTAAACATCAGCTGGCGCTAAAATTAGCGCCCAGGCGGTATCACCGCCTCAAACAGCGCTGTAACAAATTTTTCGCCCCGTACAGCGTTTCCAGGGTTTTCTTTGGTTTAATTCCACACCGATACCACTCTCCTTTCTGGCTACAGGTGAGGTGTTGCTGAGGGTGAAAGACCTCTTTTACAAACAGCCGACTGTCTTATTTTTCTCCACAAGCAAGACCGGCAAGTGGCGATCGCAATCCCAGAGCTCGCAACAATCAGAGCTCACTGGATGATCGTGTTAGCAACTCGTTAATTGCAGGGAAACAGACCTTCCTCAAAAAGGATAATTCGATGTTTAAATTCCTGTCAATAACTCCAGCTCTGCTCTCATTCTCCTTTGTCCGACAACTGGTGAGATTATCTCACCTCTTTCTGACCTAAACTAATCAAAACTTAACTTTTCATCAGATTCTGAGTCAGATACTCGAACAGTCAAGAAACAATTCTCTGGGCAATGCTGATAAAAAGGCCCCATTCAAGACATTAGACTCAAGATTGGAGTGTGGGAACGTGCTGGAGCAGGTCTGATGCTGCAGGTCATCTGACCAGTCTCAAAAACTCCCACCTCTCAATCGGCCACTTTCTCAAATATCTATCCAATTCTCCATAAGGTAAGAATGGAAAAACAACTTGTATTTATACAGCGCCTTTAACATAGTGAAACATCCCAAGGTGCTTCACAGGAGTATTATGAGATTCAAAGTTTGACAGCAAGTCACATAAGGTGTAATCAGGGCAGGTGACCAAAAGTTTGGTCAAACAGGTAAGTTTTAAGGAGCGTCTTTAAGGAGGAAAGTGCGTTAGAGAGGTGGAGAGGTTCAGGCAGAGAGTTCCAGAGCTTGGGGCCTAGGCAACAGAAGGCACAGCCACCAATGGTTGAGCGATTATAATCAGGGATGCTCAAGAGGGCAGAATTAGAGGAGCGCAGACATCTCGGGGCTTGTGGGGCTGGAGGAGATTACAGAGATAGGGAGGGGCGAGGCCATGGAGGGATTTGTAAAGAAGGATGAGCATTTTGAAATCGAGGTGTTGCTTAACCGGTAGTCAATGCAGGTCAGTGAGCACAGGGGTGATGGGTGAACAGGACTTGGTGCGGGTTAGGACATGGGCAGCAGAGTTTTGGATCACCTCCAGTTTACGTAGGGTAGAATGTGGGAGGCATGCCAGGAGTGCGTTGGAATAGTCAAGTCGAGAGGATGAGAACTTCAGCAGCGGATGAACTGAGGCAAGGGTGGAGACAGGTGATGTTACGGAGGTGGAAATAGGCGGTCTCACTTATGCTGTGGATATTTGATTAAAAGCTAATTTCAGGATCAAATATGACACCACGGTTGCGAACAGTGTGGTTCAGCCTCAGACAGAAGTTACCATTCAGGAATAAAAACAGAAGATGCTGGAAATCTCAGCGGGACAGGCAGCATCAGTGGAGCGAGAAACAGAGTTAACGTTTCAGGTCGATGACCCTTCGTCAGAACTAGAGAGTGTTCTGAAACAATGGATTCTTAACAAGCACTGAAAGGGGGAGGGGAAGAAAGAACATAAGGGAAGGTCTGTGATATTTTGGAGGACAGGAGAGATTAGAGAGATAAAAGGGATGATGGGCCAAATTCAAATGGTAATGGCAGGAGTTAACATAAGAACATAAGAATTAGGAACAGGAGTAGGCCATCTAGCCCCTCGAGCCTGCTCCGCCATTCAACAAGATCATGGCTGATCTGGTCGTGGACTCAGCTCCACTTACCCGCCCGCTCCCCATAACCCTTAATTCCCTTATTGGTTAAAAATCTAGCTATCTGTGACTTGAATACATTCAAATGAGCTAGCCTCAACTGCTTCCTTGGGCAGAGAATTCCACAGATTCACAACCCTCTAGGAGAAGAAATTCCTTCTCAACTCGGTTTTAAATTGGCTCCCCATATTTTGAGGCTGTGCCCCCTAGTTCTAGTCTCCCCAACCAATGGAAACAACCTCTCTGCCTCTATCTTGTCTATCCCTTTCATTATTTTAAATGTTTCTATAAGATCACCCCTCATCCTTCTGAACTCCAACGAGTAAAGACCCAGTCTACTCAATCTATCATCATAAGGTAACCCCCTCATCTCCGGAATCAGCCTAGTGAATCGTCTCTGTACCCCCTCCAAAGCTAGTATATCCTTTCTTAAGTAAGGTGACCAAAACTGCACGCAGTACTCCAGGTGCGGCCTCACCAATACCCTCTACAATTGCAGAAGGTCCTCCTTGCTTTTGTACTCCATCCCTTTCGCAATGAAGGCCAACATTCCATTCGCCTTCCTGATTACCTGCTGCACCTGCAAACTAACTTTTTGGGATTCATGCACAAGGACCCCCAGGTCCCTCTGCACCGCAGCATATTGTAATTTCTCCCCATTCAAATAATATTCCCTTTTACTGTTTTTTTTCCCAAGGTGGATGACCTCACACTTTCTGACAATGTATTCCATCTGCCAAACCTTAGCCCATTCGCTTAACCTATCCAAATCTCTTTGCAGCCTCTCTGTGTCCTCTACACAACCCGCTTTCCCACTAATCTTTGTGTTATCTGCAAATTTTGTTACACTACACTCTGTCCCCTCTTCCAGGTCATCTATGTATATTGTAAACAGTTGTGGTCCCAGCACCGATCCCTGTGGCACACCACTAACCACCGATTTCCAACCCGAAAAGGACCCATTTATCCCGACTCTCTGCTTTCTGTTTGCCAGCCAATTCTCTATCCATGCTAATACATTTCCTCTGACTCCGCGTACCTTTATCTTCTGCAGTAAGCTTTTGTGTGGCACCTTATCGAATGCCTTTTGAAAATCTAAATACACCACATCCATCAGTACACCTCTATCCACCATGCTCGTTATATCCTCAAAGAATTCCAGTAAATTAGTTAAACATGATTTCCCCTTCATGAATCCATGTTGCGTCTGCTTGATTGCACTATTCCTATCTAGATGTCCCGCTATTTCTTCCTTAATGATAGTTTCAAGCATTTTCCCCACTACAGATGTTAAACTAACCGGCCTATAATTACCTGCCTTTTGTCTGCCCCCCTTTTAAAACAGAGGCGTTACATTAGC